>NC_056729.1:1685207198-1685543448 GCF_019279795.1 Protopterus annectens
AAATGATGGAAAGACTGCTTGTATATTTGTAATGATGCCAATACTGTCTGGGCATTCTGATCACACCTGCAGTTTGAGCTGTTCTAGTATCTTATTCCAGGAGTGTACTCTTGGGAACTCGCTGTTAATGTCTATAATTTTTGTTTCAAATATACATTGCTCTTTAAACCAAATCCTAAGATACTGCCATCAGTATTAATGTTGTCAGAGTTTGAAATAGCATATCCTCTCTCATTCTCATGCAAATGAGTCTTGTTTTATTAACCATTTTTAGCTTTGAATTCATATCATGCTTGAAATAGTTTTGTATCTGTGCAGATGTACTAATGATGGTCACATTCTGCCTTTGAGAGCGGTTTGAGTGGTCATTTGAGGGCAGAAAGAAAAATGTATTGCCTTTACTGGGACACACAAAGCAAAGACTACAAGAATTTAATGTGTAGAGAATTGAAAAAGGATAAGCAGATTAGGTACCCCAGACCCCAGAGGAATCCCCAAAGTGCAGGCTGGTGTGCTTATTAACATAAATGTCACGTCAGGTTCTGTTAGAGACTTTGGTATTGACAGCACTACCAGTGACCTTAATTAAAATGAGCCTGGCACCCGAGAGTCTTCCTCGAGAAAGTAAGACTCTGTGGTCGGATCTCACCTGAGGGTCTACCCTGAGAAAGTAAGACACTCTGGTCAGATCTCACTTGTTCTGTCATGTTAGTCACTGCAAAATTATTCTCTGGGTTGCATCAGGAGGATAACCTTTTGAGAGAAAAAAAAAAGTGTGGAGGGTATAAAAGTTCACTCCTTGAAATATGTTATGCACCTAGTTCACTAATACAATTCTAACTTTAAAATGACATACTACAGAGTAATAAAATAGGTAGTCCACAGTTGAGTTAAGAATGGAATATCCTGCATTGAAATACACAAGCAAGCGATCCTAGTTAAGTATAATAAAAACCATTAAAGACATTCATTGATTTATATATAATCACGTTATTTGGAGCAAGGGAGTGGTTGCAGAGGGTGGTTCTGTTAAGAGCCTTTTTGGTTATCCTTTTTGAAGGATAACATTTTGGCTAAAAATCGTCTAGATGGAGTTGTTTGCGATCGCTTTCCTAGATGGTAAAATGAGTTATGTGGAGACATCTTTGTGAGACCAGCACTGCATTATTGTATAATCTGCAAGCTAACTAGTCGGGGATAGTGAGACCATTTAACGAAAATCAGACTGATGCCAACATCCATGTCCCACCACTGCCTATGGCATAACATGAGCGTATCAGAAAGTGTTCTCACTTGTAAAGAGAGAATACCCATGTTAGTATGATGTGAAGTATTAATGCAATATTGTACTGGAGGAGGCAGACAAAGGGGTCATTTAGGTGTTGGGAGGTCTGGGTAATAAAGAGCTACAGGGTAAGACAACAGGAGGCAGAGTTTGAAGGTACAAGGTGAAAAAGCAGGAGAGGTGTGAAATTGTATTGCTACATAGTGGGTTTTAAGAAGTACTATAAAAATAATGAAATTCGACTGCGTGGGACAGACCCAATGCAGTTCTTGTATTTCATGAGAAAAGTGAAAAATTTTGCATATCCTTAGGTAGAGAACTTCATAAATTTGTTGTCTATCAAAAAGTATGCTCTTTCAGTAGAATGTGAAGAATTTTAATAGTAAGACTGTTATTACAATCTAGAAAAGGTGCATTAAACTGTGTTTATCAACCAGCTACCCAGCACCTTTAAAGAACCAAAATGACGACGGATAAGCTGATGTGATTGCTGTGTGGTTAATGATGGCCCATCAGACTTTACTTCTATTTGACTGTGAACTAAGGAAAAAGGAACTGCAGCATTTACAGTGCTTACAAATTACTTGCAATAATTTTCATTTTCCCAGCATATAATACTCAGCGGATTTGAGTGACTTGTGTTAGAGGAGAAAGTCAGTTTAATTTTGTGATGTCTCTGTGACGATTATAGCCTGCTGCAAAGGTTATAAAATGTACACAAAACCTGCAAAGAGTAGTGCGTTTTTATTGTGGTACACTAATGTGCATCGCCGGAGACCATGAATCATGGTTTTGTTTTAAGCATAGTTTTAAATATTTTTGCATATTCGAGATGGTGTGGAAATTTGTATTAAAATCAAAAGAATAGGATTTGTCAAAAGGTTTTTTGAAGTCAGTTTGTATCAGTCTTGTAGACTTGTACATCTATCAAAAGTCGTACAGCGCATCGGTTACGCAATGGTAGACTGCAAATACAGCAGCATTAAATGCAATTGCAAGAACATAACCTTAATTTGCAATTGCTAACGCACACAAAAACCTGCGTTTCTGTGGTGATTTCACCCCCCTTACTTGTATATACTGTCTCTATGGTTTCGCATCTGCCATGAAAAGGGAATCGCACAGAAAAAAAAAGCCCCCACACATAATTTGGCAGAAGCAGCAGTTGACCAAAAAGTGAAACTTCTGCGTCGATAAAATGTCTTGTTGACCCATATATCTGTATCGAATATGTAGCCAGTTTGAATAGTAGTTCTTCCTGGGTGGGTTGCTGTAAGGTGAGAGCTGCTGCATCAGGTGCCGTCTTGCGTGTAAGGTGAGAGCTGCTGTCTGCGTGTAAGGTAAAAACTGCCTCAGGTGGAATTTTAGTATCTTGATATCTTGTCTGTGGGCAGAGGTAGAAGTGATGGAGTGACTGACCAGCGTTTGGGTGCAGCCGTGACAGTAACGCATGCCTTGTGGTGAAGTGAGGACGGAGTTGCAGTGAAAGTCTCTGTCCTCACTGGTCATCAAGTTTTTGGTAGTGACCAAAAAAGGGGGTTTGAAATTGCAGGTAAAAGTGACAGAAATTAAGTCCCTTCTCTGGGAAGATGGGATCATTGGCTGACAATGTGAAGAGCTTTGCAGTTTTGACAAATTTGAGTACAGTTGCTCTTTAGGGCTGAGAGGAGAAAAGCAAGGATTCAGCAACTTTTGAAGGTGCACCTTGGGTACCTTTCATAGGAGATGTTAACAAATAAGGCCCATTGGAAATGGACCTTGAAGCATAACCAAGACACTTTGGAGAAATTATATTTTTCAGCCTGCATGGTAATTCTTGGGGGGACCCTCAAGGATGAGCTGAAGACTGTCTTTGGGGCTAGTGAAATCTAAGCTACTACTACACCCCACTTCAAAAACAAATGGTTTAGAAAAAGATCTAAGATAATGAAAAACATGTTCCCAATAATTTATTGTGATTATTCTGTAAGGTCACACAGGATAGAGAATTCACAAGTGAACTGGATGAGTCAGAGTAGTTTAAAATGCACTTACCAAAGTTGTGCATAAAATCATGGAAAGCAATTTGACACCCCCCATTGGGGGACTTTACACCCATAAACCCCTCTTTAGTTACACATGCCATCTCCACAGTCGCACAGAATTAGTAAAAAGAGATCAGTTGGAGATTGAAACTTGTCTTGAATCAAAACCACTATGAAACCTTCGGGAAACTACATCTCTTGGAACTTGCTTCCACCAGGGTTCTGGAAATAAACTGTTGTCTGAGTACTATAGATGGTGTTTGATGTCTGCTTTGTGTCCTTTAACAGACTATTTCATATACTAATGTGTTTATCGTCATTCTCATCCGATCCCCCCTTTTCCCATTTTATACATGGTGTCGGGGAAATGTGTTAACTGTTGCCATCTCTCTCAATTCCCTGCCGCACTCCTGTCTTCTTCGACACTCAAGCCTGACTGTTGCAGTTAAGCAGGTCTTGTCTCGCACAATCCAGCCACCTCTTTGCTAGACACCTTTATTTCCTCTTGCCTTCTTCCTGTCTCTCCCAAATTATCTTCACCGGATTGTCTTCTGTTTTTCTACACATGTGGCCGAACTACTGTAGTCTGTTCCTTGATCTTTTCTGCAATTGGAGTGATTTTGGCTTCTGCGCTTATGTATGTCCTCATTTCTTCATCTGCCCACAGTATGTATCCTACCACCAGTCTCAGGCACTTCATCTACAGCACCTCCAGCTTCCTCAACTGCTCTGCCTTTACTGCCGTTTTCTATACCCTAAAAATAGTACTGGCTACACCCCTGTGTTGTACATCTTACTTTCAGCTTTTTGTCATATACTACACCTGACATATTGTTGCAGTTGACCACACTCCTTTGACCTCCTCATTCAGACTTTCCTTCTCAACCCATCCCTCCCAAATATTTGAAGCTGTTGGCCTGCTCTGTTCTTTTCTCTTCTGTCTCAATTCTCAACTTCTGAACTCCATTTGCTGCCATTACAACTGTTTTATTTGTATTCTTTCATCCCATGTGCCTTCAGTTTTGCATTCCATTCCCCTGTCCTTCGCTTGAAATATTGCTTTGTCTGCCTGTAATTGCCACATCATCTGCATGCAGTAGTTAATCTTTCCCCTCCGACGTGTTTGCTAACAATCTCAAGTATGAACAGCAGTGTGTTCGGAGCTGAACTCTGATGCACCCCCACTCCCAGTGGGAACCCCTCTGTGAGAGCAAACACTGTTTGTACTTCAGTTATTGGGTCCTCGTACGTAGCTTTCAATAATTCTGGCAACATTTCTGGGACTTCAAACCACTCCAGTACTGCCCAAGTCAACTTTCTTGGGACCATGTCATACACTTCAAGTTTAGGAATGCCCATTTGGACTCCCTCCTTATCTCTAGCTTCTTCTCAACTGTGTGTCTCACTGCAAACATCAGGTCAGTTGAAGCGCATCCTGATCTAAATCCGAACTGCTTATCTGCCATATTACTGTCTACTGCTGTGCATAGTCGTTTTTCAATCGCCTCTTGCAGAACTTGCATGCAGTGTGACAGGAGTTTGATATCTCTGTACTGCCCGCATTTGTAAATGTCCTCTTTCTTGAATGCTGGCAGCAGTATGCTTATTCTCCAGTCATCTGGGATGCTCCTTTCTATCCACACTGATACGAGTACCTTTAGGAGCCATTTCTCTCCATCTCACCTTGCATCTTTATCATGTCTGCTGTGACCTCATCTGAGCCGGCTGCTTACCCTGACTTCATTTTCCTTAGTACTATTCTTCTATTGTGGACGACTCTTCTCTCTTTGTAGGCTGTGTCTGAGACAGTATAGCTATTGTTTTTTTTTTTTTTTTTTTTCATTCAGAAGTTACTGAAGTACTCCTTCCATCTGCCTTTGTTCTGTGGACTGGTGGGCAGGTTGTTGTTGGCATCCCTTATGAAGGGTGTCTGATTATCTTCTGAATCTTTGTTTTTATCTATCAACAAGATAGTTTCTTTTTGTCCTGTACTGATTTTCTAGAAGCTGGTAGAGTGCCTCTGATGCACTTTCTTTGCTACTGCAACTCCTTTCTTAGCTTCTTTGTTGGCCAGCCCCAATATTCCTTTGTAGCCTGATCTGCTTTTTCTGTCTCCCACTTTTTCCTGCTTTTGAAGACTTCCTGGACTTCTGCATTCTACCAGCAGCTTTCCTTATGTACCTTATTTCTGTACCTGGCTCAGCCGCATATCTGTTCTGTAGCCTTTACACATGCTGTTTTGAAGCGTTGTCATTCTTCAACTCCACCTATTTTCCTCCTCCTCTTGAGGTGCTAGAGCCCTGAGAAATTCTTGAACTTTTTTCTTTCCAGTTAACTACCAGGTCTTCAGTTTGGTCCCTGCTGGCCTTAGAATCTTCTCTGACCACTGCTTGCAGCCGATTGTGGCAGCTAATGGTTTATGCTGTGGGTTGACTGGTTCAATGGGGATTACTTTGCAATTGCGGATTCTCCCTCCAGTGCCCTTTACTTATTAGAAGGAAGTCTACCTGAGTTGAATGGTGACCACTCTTGTATGTGATCCTGTGACTGTGTTTCTAAACCATGTGTTGACAGAAGTCTAGAATGGCCTCTCCTCTATTCTGTTGCCCCACCAAGGCAGTCCTTGTATCCTGTTCTGTCTGTTTTTTGTGTGCATGCAGGTCACCCATTACCAACACCAATTCCCTTTTTTCTTGATTTATCTAGTAGGTCCTGAAACTGTACTGTAAATGCACTCTTTCCTCACTGTCACTGCCCTGCTGTGGGGCATAGGCTGAGATTATGAATAGTGACCTATCATTAAGGTTGACTGTCACTAATTCTGATAACATCCCTCGCTGTCTTCTGAAGCTTCTGCCTCTCAACACCTTGCACACAATTTCTAGCCTGTTCTCCTGAGTAGTAGACTCTAGATCTCAAGCTAAGTGATTTTGCTGCACTGCCCTTCCATCTGGTGGTCTAGATGGTATCCACTTCTAAGCTGCATCCTCCTCTGAACCTACATTGAGTGCGGCAACACTGTGCCAACAGTTTTGGGGTGATCAACTGCAAAAGGTCTTAGATTGGTTGGACAGGAAAACAAGGATGCTTCATGCTTATCAGATGATTGATAACAAAGCTATTTATTCTCCATTCTGAAAGAGGTAGGGGGCCTCCTCGAAACTGATTGCATGTATAGATCTGCAGTCATAGGACTGCATACATATCTGCTGACCTCACAAGAACCAAACATAGTGAAATTTTGAAACATGAGGAGAAATAAGTCTAAGATGACTTCCCTGTTTAGTTTATTAGAAACATATCTCTGTCAAGTGGGAATGGAAATCAAACCAGAATAGATGAAGAAAAAAAAAAATAGGGCAGCAAGAGAATATAAGGTGAAGAATTCAGATGAGAAGGTAAAAAAATGGGAAATGCATAAATATAGTTGCAAGTATAAACTCTTGGAACAACTTCATCTTGTTCAGGAATGGTTAAGGCGAGTGAATTTAAACCAAAAAATGAAAGGTAATATTGGATTTGATGCTATTCCTGTCATTATTCATCACATCGGATCGACGACGGCAAGTTCTCATACAGATCCAGAGCTCCAGCTCCTCCCCTCACATAATCCATTACTGCCTTCTAACCCGCAGATCTTGTTTGCTGCTGAAATGTTTCGAACGTGATCCAGACTCGGGCTGACTCTTAGAAGGTGACCCCTTTTTGAGGGGTTCTCCCCTTTCTTGAATTATATCTCTAGCTCTTTTGGTAATTTAGTTTACCTCCCCCTTCCAGTAGTCAAGCTTTTTAATTTAGTTGCAGTCCCTTTCTTCTCTCGAATGTCTACCGTGTCCAGCCCCCCCCCCTTCTTCCTTTAGGGCAGTTCATAGGTAGGTACTAGGCTATCGACCCTAGGACCTATACAAGCCTAGCCATAACAATTCCCTGGCTATTGCTTCCCACAGATATTTACTTTCCTTGACCCCTGTCTAGCAGGGCTACTGATGTGATCCCCGAGGTGAATTTCCTATCTCCCATCCAATCGTCAAGGTTCCTCTTGAAGATGGCCATTGAGGCACTCTGCCTGACATGTGTGGGCAGCCTTTTCCAAAGTATGGGGAGTCTCTGGTTTAGGAATATATCCCTCCAGCATGTTCTATTAATCATGATGACAAGGTTAAGATCCCTGCAGTGTGTGGCTCGGAGTGATTGGGATTTCTTTGTGTAGCATGTTCATCAACTTTGGGTTTGACATGGCCTTTTATGTTAGGCAGAGCTCACCTCTGAATAAGCGATATGCGACAGAATATAGCTGAAGTTTCTTTAGATGGTCAGCATAAGGCATCTGCTTTAGGCCTGTGGTTCTTTTTGTGAGGTATTTCTGCGGCCTTTCTAGTTGCAGATGTCTTGTGAGATGCATACCAAACAGGGCATTGTATTCTATAATGGCTCTAATGAGGGATGAGTACAGATGGACAACGACCTCCTTTTTTCTGGATGAAAAGCCCTTGGTGATGAGGTGTGCCATGTAGAAGTATTTTCTAACTGTTGTGGCTGTGTGGTTATCAAAGGTGAGACCACTGTCCACCTGTGTCCCTAGGTCTCATCACACTTCGGTGTTTAGTGTATTGCCACCTGTATGGTAGTTCACAGGTATGTGTTTTTTTTCCAACGTGTACAACTATACATTTTTTTGGCATTTAGCTTGAGCCCATGGCTCTGGCACCAGGCATATGTTCCAGTAAGGCCCTTTTGTAGCATATCCACATCATTTGGGTATTCGGTAATGGCTCCCAGCTTGCAGTCATCTGCGAACTTTGTAAGCTAGAGTTCCTTAGTGCTGGCCTGTACTTCAGAGAAGTAGATGCCAAACAAGAGTGGTCCCAGGACAGAACCCTGCAGTACACCACTTGTCTGGAGCTGGATTTGGAGTCTGCTACTTTTACAGTGCGTGTTCTGTCAGTAAGCCAGTTTGCACCCCATCGTGTGATGTAGGGATTAATGCCCAGCTTAGTAAGTTTATCTATAATTCCAGAGTGGGAGATAGTGTTGAAAGCCTTGGCGAGGTCCAAGTAGGCTGTGTGAACCACTTTACCCTCGTCCACGGCTTTGGAGACTGATTTGAAGAAGTCAATCAGGTTCAGAAGGCAAGATCAGCCCTTCATGAACCCAAACTGGGTGGGGTCCAGTGTTTGAAGGTTGCCAATGTCTTTTATAAGTTCCTTGATGATATGTTCCATGGCCTTGCAGACCAGGCTCATCCGACTGATGGGAAGGTAGTTCCTGGGATCCAAAGTGGATCCCCCCTTGTGGATTGGGATGACTGTAGCTGTGCTCCACTCTGGGCATGAAGCCTGAGGTGAGGCTATGATTAAACATGACACACAGGTGAGGTGCCAGTTCATTTTGTAGTTCATGCAGTACAAAGCCCGCTGTATTCTTAGCTTTGGAGAGTACGGTTTTTACCCGAGTGGCCGTGATTACCGGAATTTGGCATTCTTTTGGTATTGAGATGGGCCCTTTAGGGGTTGAAGTTGGCATTGAATCTGCCAGGATATTGACAATATCCTTGGAATCAGTATATCTAGTGCCATTCTGCTATAGCTCAGAGCAGATCTGAGTATTGCCATTTAGATTCTTGACTAGAATGCCTTGTGGTAGTCTTCAGAATCTTATTTTCATAACTAGCTTTGGAAGATTTTATGAGGGATCTCCGCTTTCTGCTGAGGCTGGTGAAGGGAGTTTTTTGAATCTTGAGTTTTTCCTGTTTTCTGCAACAGTTTCTTCCTTCTGTTGTACAGCTTGTTTATGGCAGGGGACCACCAAGATTGGCTTCCTTTTTTTGAGGACAGCATCTTGGTTGTATTTGGGATGGCTCGGTCCATGCACGAGTGAATGTGCTCGTATGGCACCTTAGTGTAGGATTCAGCAGTTGAACTTCCAGTTCCCATCTGCATGGGTGTGATGAACTTTATTTCCAATTTGAGAAGCATGAAGTTGGCTTTGGAGAAGGTTTTTTATGGAGGTTTCCTTAAAGGGGGGTTGGAGGTGGGATGTGGATGTCAAGGGTGATTAGCTTATGGTCTGATCTGACCAACGAGGGGGTGACCACTGATGTGGAGCATCCATCTCCTATGTTGGTAATGACCAGGTCTAGAATATTGGATGTTCTTCGTTTTCCATTGCTGCAGTCCTTACTATTGGGTATAGTCCGCATCCAGTCGGCCCGAATACCAGAGTATAAGGCTGACGTCGGTCAGGGCGCATTAGACTGACGTCAGTACGTCAGGGTACTAATGCGCATGACCGGCGTCATATCCTCAGTCTTTTTTGCCGCGTTGTCCGATGCAGAAGCAGTTTTGCGAGTGCAGGTTGGCGTTCTGAAATATTTCCGAAACCGGAGTTTCAGACCGAATCAGAGTTGGCTAAGTACCCCGTTGGGGAACGTTTTTGTTTTTTCTTGCCTCAGTATTTAACCGGATGTCAGAAAAAGTGAATAACTGTATTTCTTGTGGGAAACAGATACCTCATAGGGATTACCATACATTGTGTATACCTTGTTTAGGGCCTGAGCACGACGTTGTTGGTTGCCGCTCTTGTGCTAGGTTTAACAAACGCACTATTAAGAGGAGGTTAGACTGTGCCAGATTAGTGTTTGGGAAGCGTTGCAATTATAAAATGCCGTCGGATGCTCCGACGCCCGCTTCGTCCAAGAAGCGTAGGGACAAAACAGCGAAGCCTAGGGTTGATGAACCGGCAGTCCCGGACGTCGGTTCTTTAGGAGGCTCAGTGGAGCCAGAGGTTTTGCCAGGAGTTTCTATGGAGTCTCAGGCAGAAACTTTACTGTTACAGGATGTACCCTCTCAGGAGGCAGGCCAGGCTGAGGGGGCTTCTCAGGTAACTATTCTTCCCTCTCTTCCCAATGTAGTTAGAGCCTCTCCCTCTGTTGCCAAAACTTCTTTTAGAGGAAGGCCAAGTTCAGTTTCAGTAGGGGCTTCTCCTAGCCTTTCGGGTTCTGTACCTAAGAAACATATGCTTAAAATGGCAGAAGATTTGATTACTATGATTAGAGGTTCTATGGGCCCTCCTGATAAGAGGCCTAGGGTGGAACCAGAGTTTGACAGTTTTGACCAGGGTTCAGGGGCTTCTGAGTCTTCTGCGGAAGATTTGCAGGAGTATCCTCATTATTCTGATTCTGATGTGGATGATGCCACTCCTTGACTTCTCCTCCTGAGGATTTTTCATTTTCAGAGACTCTGCATTCCATGAGGGAGCACTTTAAATGGGAAGGCCAGGATTACTCTGATTCCAGGAAGAGGCTTAGGGAATTCTTGTTTTACCCCAGCATAGGCCCTTAGCTATACCTCCTGTGTTGACTGTGGTGGAAGATGTTTTTGCAGAGGCTTCCCTGAACCCTGATTCCTTGCCTCCTGCTCCTGTTAAACCTGATAGGTACTATAGGGTGCCCGAAGCTCATAAGTATTTGTTTAAGAGTCCTAGGGCGGACCCAGAAACTGTTTCTCAGGGGCCTAAAGGTGTTAAAGCCTCTGTGGTTAAAAATCCTGTTCCCACTGACAGAGAGGCAAGGGCGTTAGATAGGTGGGGTAAGAAAGTGTATACTTCTTCCACTCTAGCCATGAGAGCATTGAATTGTCAGTTTCACATGCTGAAATATCAAAATTATCTCCTTTCACAATTAAAATCTAAGGTGGATGCTTTGGCGGAAGGTATTGATTGTAAAGAATTGCTGGATTTAGTTTATGTGTCTGAACAAGTGGGCAAGCATTCTTTGCAATGTGGTTTTGATGCTGTGCAGGCCTCCTCGAGGGTGGCTGCCACTAGTTCTGTTCTTCAGGCATGCCTGGTTGAGGGATCAAAATTTGGCTGAGCATGTTAAGACAAGGATTTTGGATGCTCCTTTACAGTCTGATGTGTTGTTTGGTTCACCTGTGGAAGCAGTTTTAAAGAAAATGGAGGACAAAGCTAAGTCTATGCAAACTGTTAAAGATTTTTGCAGGTACAGCCACCGAAGTTTAGTAGAAATTGGCCTGCTAAGGGGTGGACATATCCTGCTTATGATTCCCAGTCTAGGGGTAGGTCTAGACGTGGTAGGGGCAGGGCCCAAGGTTCTTTTAGGCCTAGAACAGGGAGTTCACCTGCTCAGACTTCTGGTGAGGGCAGGGGTCAGTCCTTTCGTAAACAGACCCAATGACCTGCCTTTTCAGCTGCCAGTAGATTCTCGTCTGGCAGCTCCTTTGGAAGGACGACTGTCTCTTTTCAAAGAAAATTGGGATTTAATTACTCAAGACAGATGGGTGTTGGACATCATTCACCACGGTTACGGATTTTATTTCCATACAATGCCCCTTTCACAGGCATGCCAGGCGTTCCTCCTCCACAAAGAAAAGAGGCTCACAAGCAAGTTTCTCAGTTACTCCAAATGGGGCCATTCAGCCAGTCCCTGTATCAGAAAGGGGCCTAGGATTTTATTCTCGCATGTTCCTAGTACCACAGAAGGGGTACACGTGGAGACCAATTTTGGATTTATCTCTCCTCAACACTTATCTGGACATTCCCAAGTTCAAGATGTTGACGTTACAACAGCTTTTACCCCTGCTGGGCAAAGATCACTGGATGGTAACTTTAGATCTCAAGGAAGCTTACCTTCATGTGCCTATCAGGCTAAGTTACAGGAAGTATCTGCGGTTTCGAGCTGGAGATTCTCATTATCAGTTCTCTGCATTGCCCTTTGGCTTATCTACTGCGCCCAGAGTATTCACAAAGGTTCTGGCTCCAGTGATAGCTTACTTCAGGCTACAAGGACTTCAAATCTATCCTTATTTAGACAAATGCCTGATTCTGGCTCAAGAAACGGAAGACCTTCTACAGCATCTGGAATATGTTATAGCAGTGCTAAGATGCCTAGGGTATTCTGTGAACGAAATAAAGTCCAGTCTAGTACCCTCTCAAGACATGTGCTTTCTGGGTGTGAGACTGCATACAGCAGCCCAGATGGCCTTTTTAACCCCGGACAAACAAAGGAGTCTATCACTTTACTTCCATCAACTATCTCATCAGTCCGTGCTGACTGCAAAGACAGTCCTTCAAGCATTAGGGTTCATGGCATCTTGTATTCTGGTGCTTCCCAATGCCAAACTGCATATGAGGAAGTTACAATGGTATCTCAGAAATGTATGGACACAGCACTGCCAGGATTTAGACACTGTCATTCAAATAATACCTTGCCTTCAAAGAGAATTTTTGTGGTGGGCTCAGGAATGTCACCTAAACAAGGGACTCTCTGTGACCCAGCCAGAGGCGAGTCAGATTTTATCGACAGATGCCTCTGACATTGCTTGGGGAGCTCATCTAAATGGAGAGTGGATACAAGACAAGTGGCCTGCCAGACTACAGCATCTACATATCAACATGACGGAGATGTTAGCAGTCCAGTTCGCATTTCTGGCTTTCAAGGAGTTACTTCTTCCAGGGCAGGTGTTGATTCTAACAGACAACACAACTGTCATGTGGTACTTCAACAAACAAGGGGGAACACATTCTTATCCTCTATGCAGGCAGGCAATGATTTTATGGGAGACTGCGCTACGCTTGCACCTAACTCTTCAGGCAAGGTTTCTGCCAGGAGCACAGCACTCCTTAGCAGATGTGTTAAGCAGACAAATCATGGATCCCCACAAGTGGAAACTGGATCTTCATGTATTTCAGAAATTGACAGTGTCAGGGGGAACTCCAGACATAGATCTGTTCGCTTCTCCACTGAACCACCAGCTGCCACAGTTTTGCACAAAGGGGTTTCATCACACAGCTTGGAAAGTGGATGCTCTGTCTTTCAGTTGGACGAACCTTCCTGTGTATGCCTTTCCACCTCTGCCTCTTCTTCCAAAGGTACTGTTAAAGGTCAGACAGGACAGGCCAAGGATAATTTTGATAGCTCCAGATTGGCCTCGGCAACACTGGTACCCTCTACTACGGAGTCTGGTAAAGAAGCCTCCATGGCCTTTACCTTTGATTCCACATCTGTTATCCCAGCAGGACGGTTCTCTGCTCCATGTCAAGCTTCACTCTCTTCATCTGACAGCCTGGCATATTCTGTGTTGAAACACAGCAGGTCTCAACTTCCTCAACAAGTTTTAAATGTGATTATGGAAGCTAGAAGACCTAGTACAAGGAAAGTGTACGCAGCTAAATGGAAGAGATTTTTATTTTGGAGTAAAGCAAAGAATTTGGGGATTTCTGAGCCTAATTTGAGTATGGCTCTTCAATATCTTACTGAGTTACTGGACAAGGGTCTGTCCTTCTCTTCCATTAAGATTCATGCTGCAGCAATCTCAGCTCACTATGATTGTGACCCACCATTGTTTTCGCATCCTTTGTTCAAGCAGTTTCTTAGAGGGGCAAAAAATATAAGACCCCCACGTAGAGCTCCTACTCCTGCTTGGGATCTCAATTTTGTGTTGGAAAAACTTACTCTACAACCTTTTGAGCCTGCGGCTACTGCTGAATTGAAATATTTGTCATGGAAGACTGCTTTTTTGTTGGCTATTACTTCTGCAGGACGGGTGTCTGAGTTGCAGGCCCTTATGGCAGTCGAGCCCTTTTTGATTTTCCATAAGGATAGGGTATCATTACGTACTAATCCTTCCTTTATGCCTAAAGTGGTTTCTAGTGTGGCTTTAAACCAAACTATTCATTTGCCTACTTTTTATGCAGACCCCCAAAATAAAGGGGAAAAGATTTTGCATACTTTAGATGTACACAGGCAATTGCGTTATTACTTAAGCAGGACTAAGGATTTTAGGCAGTCTCAGCAGTTGTTTGTTTCTTTTGCTTTGAGTTCGCAGGGCAAGCCTGTGTCAAAACAAACTATTTCTAGGTGGATTGGCTTTTGCATTGCATTTTGTTATTCCCATCATGGCAAGGAGGTTCCTGCTGGGATCAGGCCTCATTCCACTAGGGCTACTGCCACTTCAACAGCATTTCTACGGGGGGTGGCAACTAAGGATATTTTGGAAGCAGCTACTTGGAGTTCAGTGCATACTTTCTCTAAGCATTATCACCTTCCTATCTACTCTAAGTCTAGGGCTGGTTTTGCCACAGCTGTTTTGCAAGGCATGTTGTCAGCTCCTGCTTCTTTATGATTTGCCAGCCTCCCTTACCTCTGCTTTGGGATTCTACCCAATAGTAAGGACTGCAGCAATGGAAAACGAAGAACATAGTACAGTTTTGTACCTACCATAAATGTAGATGTTCGAGGATTCCATTGCTGCAGTCCAATTTACCCTCCCTCCTTCCCCTCTGTGTTTAGGGGTGGTTGTGTAGGTGAGTTTACCTGCTTATATTTTTGTATATATTGTTTATGTTTTGGTGCAGGTATTTTGGGCCTTGTCTTTTTAGGGTCTTCTGACATCTGGGGCAAGAAAAGACTGAGGATATGACGCCGGTCATGCGCATTAGTACCCTGACGTACTGACGTCAGTCTAATGCGCCCTGACCGACGTCAGCCTTATACTCTGGTATTCGGGCCGACTGGATGCGGACTATACCCAATAGTAAGGACTGCAGCAATGGAATCCTCGAACATCTACATTTATGGTAGGTACAAAACTGTACTTTTCCTTAAAGGGGGGTTGGAGGTGGGATGTGGATGTCAAGGGTGATAAGCTTATGGTCTGATCTGACCGAGGGGGTGACCACTGATGTGGAGCATCCATCTCCTATGTTGGTAATGACCAGGTCTAGAATATTGGTACCCCTGGAGGGACTATGAATTAGTTGCTTTAGGGTGTTGGAATTTATGAATCCCAATAACCGTTGAGCAAGGGTGTTGGTACAGGAGTAGTTTTCCCAGTTAATGGCAGGTAGTTGAAATCACCCGGTATTTGATTTTATCTTAATATTTTCAGTTCTCTTTAGAAAGGTGTAGTGAGAATCCTGGGGCATGGTTAGGGATCTGTAGCAAGCTACAATTTGTATTGCAGTCTTACCTAGTGTTAGTTGCACCTGGAGAATTTCAGATGGATTGTTTTGGACAACCAGCCTGGAGATGTGAATATGGACACTCCTCTACCTTTAGTCTTCCGGTCCTGGTTTGGTGGCCGAAAAGTGTGGTATGAGTTGTAGCCTGGTATTGCTTCCTGGAGCTTTGAACCAGGTTTCAGTTACTGTACAGATATCTATGTTCGCTATTTTTAGGAGAGGTTCGAGAGAGTGCATTTTGATTATCTTCAGATTTTGCTTGCTTGTACCCATTATGGTGGTGGTTTTGTCTTTTGAACCTTGCCTAAAAAAGGCACTATGGGGTGGCAAGAGCCTTAGCCAGTAACCTGAGTCCCAGGGGCAACAGGTGCAAACCATCTCTTGCAAAGCATCATGGTTTGTCGATCATGTCGTCCCAGGCAGACAGATACTGGATCCCCTTTGAATGACACCAGAAGCTTCGTCAGTTATTGAAGTCAATCATTTTGTCCTTGTACTGTGGTATCATTCTGGGTGATGGCAGGATGCTACTCAGGGCTAGGGTCATACCTGCCTGGACTACATGATCCGAGAGCTCTTACATGTCTCTCTTCATGTAGTCCAGGGTGGTACGTCTCATGTCATTCACTCCAACATGGACAATGACAGAGTCATATTTGTACCTGCTGTGGAGTGACTTGAGTGCATCCGTTATGTGGCGGATCCTGGCACCTGACAGGTAACTGTCATTTTCTCCTTGTTCAGCCTGGTGAGTGGGACATCAGTGTGCCTGAATATAGTCACCTATGACTAAAGTGTTGGGTACGTTGTCTTGCCTTAAGGGCTGGTGTTGGGTGGCACACTGGTGGTGTGAGCTATGTGATGCTTAGGTTGTGTTTGGGGGTGGTGGTTATTTGCGTTTCAGCTTCGGAGGTCCTTGTTGCTTGTGCATGTTAATGTTAAGAGCCTCTGCATATGTGGGTTTTGTGTTGCTTTGTGTGGGTTGTGGTGGTGTGGGTTTTGAAGGACTATGTGTTGATTGAGGTGTTGTGTGGGTGTAAACCTTCTCCTCTGGATTGTCTAACACAATCTTGGCTGGAAAGAGCTTTGCTTTCAGTTTGGCTATGTAAGTGCATCTCTCACAGGTTGTAGTGTTTGGTGGTAGGAGGAGAGGGTTGTCTGTGTACATGAGGCAATTGCTGCATTGCCCCAGTATGCCCAGATTCACCAGGTGGACAGGAGAAATCACCGGAAGCTGACCCTTGGACATGCCTGGTTAGATGCTTTCTTTGTGTAGTATAAGAGCTGTTTTCCCTTACTTTTGGCAAGGTACTTGCAGTTGCAGGCTGTCTAGTGCCTACGACTATTTTCTCCTTATTACCAAGGAGAGGTGAGTACTTGTAACAAATTAGGGCTTCATAGTGCTTTTAGCGAGTTTGAGCAAGTGCTAGTCACAGGTATACAGATTTTAGTGCTACTGCTGATAATTTATTTTTATTTATTTAACATTTGTTGACCGGGAATGTCCGACTAGGTTCCACAGAGCCTGTTTTCAGTGGAGGCCCAGGGAGAAATGCTCCAGATGCATGTCTTTGGAATGTGGGAGGAAACCGGAGTACCCGGAGGAAACCCACGCGAACACAGGGAGAACATGCAAACTCCACACAGAAGGCACCCCAGCCGAGAATCGAACCGGAGAACCTCTTGCTGTGAGGTGACAACGTTAACCGCTGCACCACTGTGCCTAGCTGTGATAAACTAGCTAGTTTTAAGGGAAAATTAGAAGAGGAGACTTTCTGTCACCGGGAATAGTTTAACCTTAGCCCCGCAGTGTGCAAATGCGAGTATTTATGCCAAAAAGTTGAAAGGGATAGAAATCAGCCCAAAATGGCCAATAAAATTGCAATTTCAGAGCTGAAAACCATTCCTCTAGTGTTGGGCAGTACAATGCTCCCACTCTCACTGGTAAGCAGCAGGACCTCCCTCTTCCACAGCAAGGTCTGGATAGCTTTGAACACGGAAACTAAAGCCTGGAAACTGGACTATTCTAGTTAGAAAAGGCGGGAAATTCGCAAACGATGCATTTTTTTTTTTGTTTAAATCAGGTTAAACAATGCAGTTATACAGTAAATAAGCACAGAAAGGTTAATGCACTTGAATGTATAGCTCAGATCAGTAAACTCAATTAAAACTTGGTAAAATTAGAAATTTGAAAATTTAAACTTTTTAAATAAAGCAAGGCAAGTGTACAACAGGAAAACTGCTTGCAGGTAGAAATACAGTGAAATACATAGCTAGTCTACTTTAAGCTTTCTGAGAAGTGCAGTTAAACTCTTCTAGAATTTATTTTGTTTAAGGATTTAGTTTTCTACAGTTTGCGTGTGTGGGTGATTGCGATGGCTAAGAAACCCTCTGGTTTTAAAAGCTGCTTCTCGTGGGGTTGAAAGATGCCATATTCTGACTCACAGGAGTGTCTGTGTTGCTTGGAGTTGCTGGAAGTTGAATGCGACATTTTGTGCCGCATTCAACCTCAGGGCCCTGGTAGAGCACGACAGCAAGTTGCTTGAAGGGTTTGGCTCAATGTGGCTCTCTGCCCTCGGACTCTCCCTCCAAGCCCTCTCAGGAACTAAAGAAGAGGCCTCCTCCTCCCTCAGGGGTTATTCATCACATTCAAAGAAGGCCAAGCTCTCTGATCGCAGATCTCTGGATTCGAGCCCAGCCTCTTAGGCTTCGAATCCAAGATCCACCTGTCAGAGGGCCTCTGCTCAGGCTCTCTGATCCAAGGTCTCGATGGAGCAGAGGCCTTTGGGTCAGAGTTAGGAGCAAGACAGCCACAGATCTGACCCATCTGTCGGATTCATCCAGCACACCTTCTAAATCTTCGGCTCCCACTAGACTGTCTGAACTGGCAGGTTTGTCAGATCCAGTAATTACTGAGAGTTCTCCTTCCAGACCATCTAAGAAATTGCATCCAACTTGTCAGAGCACATAGATGGGCTCCAAGGTCAGATCCCCCACTACATCTGGCCACTCGTCAGCTTCATCCAAATCTTCCAGGTGTCGTCTTCATTCGGATATGGATACGATGAGTTTCCTTAAGGCCCAAATTGAGTTGGACTTGCTGCCGTCCCTGGCCCAGATATGTAGGGGACCTTCTCCATCTGCAGGACTCCACTCTCCTCTTCCAATATTTCCAGTTTTGGAATGTCAGGACCAGGGATTCCTACAAAGAGATGCAGATGATGTTGGGTATTACCCCCCCCCCTTCTTGACACCATCAGGGTCCCTGGCTAGTTGTGGTCCACTGCCCTCAGACCAGGCTCTGCCTAGTCTCCGAGAAGTCCGTTCGAGTTCCCTGGGGGTAGATTAGGGTCTGGATTTTTCAAATCTTTCCCTTCCCTTAGGGCTTCTGCGCTGGACAATTCGGGGCCAGTATCACCAGGAGGCATCATTGCTGTGTTGGGGTGTCTTCTCCTTTCCCAGCTGGCCCCGCCTGCTGGGGAGGGGGCGGAGCGTCTTCCAGCCCATCAGCCTTCTGGGCGGTAGAGAGGACCTTCTCCAGTTCGGCAGTTACCTCTCCTTTGCTTGGTCTTCCTCAGTCTCTGTCTGGCTTGGCTGCTGAGGACTGGGTTCAGCCCTCTTGCAAGAGCCTTTAGGCGAGCACTACACCACTTGGGGTATTTGTGTCTTCTGAGTCCTCCCCTGAGCCTGCTGTGGAGGAACCCCCTCAGAAAAGAACATGTAAGAAGAGGCACCTGGACTCTCCCAGAGAATCCCTAACTGAGGACACGGATTTTAGGAGGGAGATGGGTCCCCCAGACTTCCTGAGGAAGTGTCCTTCAGGGACATCCTTGAAGTTCTCAAGCAAAGAGGTGGTTGGTCTTCCCCCATCCCTGTCTTCAGAGGAATCAGTGTTCCTGAAGGCCTTCGGGACAGGCCCATCTTCTGCTTAGGATCCCCCCTGCTGAAGAGCTTGTAGACCTCATCGCCACCAGGGCTTGGAAGGAGCAGGACATGGTGGAACCTTTGCCCAAAAAAGTTGATAAATTCCTTAGTCCCTCCCAAGGATAGAACATTTTGAAGTAAAGGTGTTCCCATCTATGCCATCATGGTGGCCGGTGCTAATAAGGAGCTGGCTGAGCAAAGCTGCTTGGTCCATCCCCCGAACAGGGAGTACCAGGCGAACTGACCATTTTGGGAAGCATGTTTGCTTCTGGTACCTTTGGACTGAGAGCAGCAGGCATCGGCATTGCTATTCCAACGGCATGCCTGACTTCACCTTTGTGGGTCACTAATGCCCCCCTTGACAGTTCCACCTTGTTTAGACCATCTGTTAAGGATACCTTAACCCATAGCGAGCAGGAAGGCAAGACTTGCTCCATGGTAAGGATCAAGTTTTCTACTCCCCAACTGTCCTTTTCTAAGACCTATAGAGGAAGTAAAAACTTTGGTTCCAGAGGACTCAGTCTTCCTTTCAGGATGCTCCCCAGGAATCCTCTTTCTCAAGCCACAGCAGGGGATTCAATGGCAGACGCTGCCCCAGGGACGGGGGTCCGCAGAACCAGGTCTCCCGAGAACTTTTCTTGGAGAATCCCTTTCAGCATTCCTGAGTCACTGCCTGCCTGACTGTCCTGCCCTGGAGGCAGTCAGAGGTTGACTCTCCCTTCACCCACTAGCCTGGACAAGTCTCACATCTGATCACTGGGTGCTAAAAAATATTTCCAGGGGTTACTCCATTCCCTTTTCCCAGCCCTCTCTAATTTGAAAATTTCTCCTGGACGTTCTACCCTGCCAAAGGGAGTTGGCCTGTCTTAGGTTCGAGACCTCCTTCAGAAAAGAGCCATTCAAGAGGTCCCAACAGGACGAGGATCCAGAAAAGTCTCGCTTCTTTTTGGTGCCAAAGAAAATTGGGGACCTCCATCCGATTTTCGAACTCAGTGAGCTAAATTTATGTAAAAAAGTCCAAGTTCTGGATGGTCGCTGTTCAGTCCATCCTGCCTGTACTGTGCAAGGATGATTGGATGTGCTCAGTGGATTTCAAGGACGGGTACTATCATATAAAAATCAACAGGTGCTCCAGGAGACATTTACACTTGTGGTTGGGGGCCAATCATTACCAGTTCAGAGTCCTGCCCTTTAGACTCACCACAAGCCCCCCAGGTGTTTACCAAATGTATGGCAGTGGTGACGGCTTATTTCCACCTGCAAGGTTTCCAGGTTTTTTCCTACCTGGATGATTAGCTCCTCATGGCTCCCAAGAGGCATCAACTATCCCTGGCCACCAGATATGTTCTCGGTCTATTCCAGTCTTTAGGCGTCATGGTGAATTTTCCTAAATCCAGTTTAATGCCGAGCCAAACTCTGGAGTTCATTGGGGTCCAACTGGACACTGTATCAGAGACTGCAGCACTAACTCCCAGCAGGATGCAGCTGATTTCAAGGTCAAGTCTCTCTTGCTTAGACCTACCACGCCCATCAGTTCACATGATCCTCCAAACCTTAGGTTCGGCGGCTGCAATTCAGTTAGTTCCTCTGCCAGGTGTCACATGAGTTTTCCAGTGGACCCTGGTGGTCCAGTGGTCCATTCTGTCTCAACCCATGTCCATGACTATAAATTTGACCCAGGTGTACAGGAATAGTCTTTCTTGGGTGGCTTCAGTCTCAGGACCTATGTCTGGGCAGGCCAGTTTGTCTTTCCCCACTCATGGCCACTGTGACCATGAAAGCCTCCCTGCTGGTGTAGGAAGGGGCATTTTCAAGGCAGGACAGTTCAAGGCACATGTTCCCCCCCATAGAGACCAAATTGCATATAAATGCCCCAGTCCTTTTAACATTGCAAACCTAACAGGAATGCCTCCCTCTGGGTACCATAACAATACAGATGGACAATATGGCTGTTTGGTTCAAGGGGGAACACAGTCTTATCCTCTGTGCAGAGAGACCATGAGAGAGTGGGAACGGGCCATGTCTTCCAGGCGCTTTCTTCTTGTAACTCATATTCCCGGGTGTTCCAGTGTGTTAGCCAACACTCTAGGTCCATCTTGAGTCCTCGAGTGGTCCCTGAGTCAGTCAGTGGTAAGACAAATCTTGGACCATTGGGGTCAGCCTTGCTGCAATCTCTCTGCCTCTCCAGTCAGCCACAAATGCAGCAATTACTGTGCCCTGATTCCGCCAGCATTTGAATCACCCAAGGATGCTGTAGTTCTCGATTGGCCTCCGGGTCTCCTCTATGCTTACCCTCCCATTCCTCTGATACCCAACGTCCTTCAGAAAGCTCATCGCCTGAAGATCCCTGTCATCCTCATTGCCCCTTTCTGGCCTAGTCATACATGGTCCTTCTACCTGAGGTTTCATCTCAAGTATCCACTTTTGGATACTAGATCCCACTCTGGATCTTACTTCCCATCCATAGGGTCTTCCACTTCCCAATCTCAGGACCCTTCGTCTAACCGCATGGTTTCCCCAGTTCCAGTAACCCTTTTGCAGTCCAGACTTCCTTCCCCAGTGGGGGACATTATTTTGGCTTATCAAAACCCAACTGTGAAGGTGTATTCCAGTAAATGGAGAAGGTTTTCCATTTGGACCAAATGAAATCTGGATCCTTTTTCGGCACTTATCACTGATATTTTGCTCTTGTCTTCTCTTTTTCAGGATTGGGCGAGTTTTTCTGCCATTAAGCTACAGTTGGCTGCCATATCTAACTTCCATTTTAATGATGAGCTTACTTTTTTCTTCCAAATTGTGCAAAGCCTTTCTGAGAGAGTATTTCTTCTTGGGCCTCTTAAGAATTCATCCCAACCATGGGATTTGACCTTGGTGCTGCAGTCCCTGACACACAAACCTATTGAACCAGCTGGTTCGTGTGATATTAAATTCCTTTCTTGGAAAATGGCCTTTTTATTTGTCATTACTTCGGCCAAGAGGGTCTTGGAACTTCAGGCTCTGTGTATTAAACATCTGTTCATGATCTTTCAAAAGGACAAGGTGTCACTTAGAGCAAATCCTTCCTTTCTTCCCTACGTGGCCTTGGAAGCTGGTCTCAATCAATTCATCTACCTGTTTTTTTCCCTAATTATTCTAATTAGGGGGAATAAATTTTGCATTGTTTAGACATTCACAGACAATTATGTTTTTATTTAAAAAGGACTGAAGAATTTTGGAAGCCAGACCAACTCTTTCCGGCCTTCTCTCAGAACAGGAGGAGCCAGGCAATTTCCAAAGTGACTATTTCTAAGTGGCTTGCTAGTTGTATTTCATTTGTGCTAGTAGGCATTTAGTTACCCAGATCAGTTAAGGCTCATTCTACGAGGTCTTTTGCTGCATCATCAGCTTTCTTGGCTAGGCTTTCCATTGATGACATTGTGCTGCTGCAAAGTGGTCTAATCCACATCCTCTCATTTTGCATTATAAATTGGATTTGGTGTCTAGGAACCAAGGTTTCCTTTGGTTCCTCCGTACTCTGGCATATCCTTCCGTGAGGCCACCCAGGGTATATATTAGCTTGGGGACTCTGACCCATCTGTGATGAATAATGACACGGATAGCATCAGATAGTTATGTACTTACCATAACTTAACATACTGCATGTGATTATCCAATGTCATTATTCATCACATTCCTGCCCTCCTTCCCCCTTCTTTCTGGGAGGCTGATCTGGCTTATATTGAGCTACAATGTTTTTAGCCTTCTACTACAACTATTTGTGTTTCCACTAATTTAGCAAACTCATTCTGAAGGTTAGAAAGTAGCAAGAGATTATGGGAAGGGAGGGGCTTGAGCTCTGGAAGTGTCCGAGAAGTTGCCGGCTCTGATCAAAGACCCATCTGTGATGAATAATAAAACTGGATAGCACAGATGCCAACTTATGGTAAGTACATAATACTTTTTGCCCTAGATAGTGGACTGTCTACACCTTGGTGTACAAAGTCCATTGAACATGTGGGAGAAATGCTCAAATGTAGGTTTTGTAAAACAGAATTGGAAACGGCTGCACATCTTGTTGCTGGTTGTGATATACTAATGGTAGGACTGTATACTGAACAGCATAATAATATGGCAAGACTGTTGCTGTGGAGATTATGCAAACATTGGCAGCATGAGGACAAAGCATTATAGAAAATGTTTATATCGCATAGGATCACCCATTACCAACAGTTCAAAAAATGGATGCAAGAAAGCCAGATAATAGTCCATGAAAAGAAGACGGAAAGTAGCATTGATCATCCAAATTGCTACACCCAGTGTCTACAGTGTCTTATGTACAGAGAGATGGTCATAAAACACCAGTATTTGTAGGCAGAAATGTGGGCACTATGGAAGAAGGGATACTCAGACAGTTACAATAGTAGTACGGCCAATAGGTCTTAAAGAATTTACAATCGTACTTTGATACGTTACTAATAGAGAACTCTGTATGAATTGCAAGTCAGTACTGGGCACATTGCTGGTGCTGCAAAGCACACTTCTGGCCAACATCAAAGATTGAAACGATACTAATTTCATGAACTTTAATCATGCTTTGACTTTGTGATGGGGTCTATTCCCATCATGGTATTAGAAACCCAAAAGACTTGGAGAAATTAAAAAAAGTGAGTGTGGCAATTTTTAGTTAGTTTTTGCTCAACAGAGCTATTTCATTTGAAGAACACGTCTCCTGGTACACTAGGTACCAGGATGACATGTTTCTGATTTGGAAAGGGCCAGAAGCATTGGTGCCATCTTTTATCACAAGCATTACAGAGCTAACTGATTTTTTGCAATTTACATATAATCTGGACAGAAACACTATTATTTTTTTGGATATCCTGCTTACTAAAGATAGATTAAATTTGAGATATACCAGTAAGATTTACAGAAAACCCACATATTCCAATGCCTTTTTGCACTTTAGTAGTTGTCACCCATTTCATCAGAAAAAGGCAGTTGTTAAAGGTCAAATGGTAAGGGCAGCCAGGATGATTACAACACTAGCTGATTTTGACCATGAATGTGACAATTTGGAAGGCATGTTTATAAATAGAGCCTACCCTTTTAAACTAATTGCCAATATAAGGGAAGAAGTTAGGACTAAAAGAATTTCAGGACATTTTAAACCTTTATTAAATGAAATTAACAATAATATTAATTTTATGGAAGGGCTTCAGGTAGAGCACACTCCTGGCACTCAGTGGATCACAAAAGTAACTTTTTGTGTACTTTTTCCAGTGACCATAAATTTATTAGAGGCATCATGAACAAAAATTGGAGAATTATTTCAGAAGACATAGTATTGCACAATAAGTTAGGTCCAGAATTCAAAATTACATGTAGAAGAAATTGTAATTTTAAGATGTTGTTAGAAAAAAGGTATGAATTACAATTTTGTCAATCTAAAGGCATGTTTAAATGTGGAGCGTGTTCACAATGCTCCTCAATTTTGGTAACCAAGGAAGTAACTATAAATGAGGTGAAATATAAAATCAATAAAAGATACAATTGTGAGAGTAAAGGGATAGTATATGCAGCATTATGCGAACAATGCAAGGCCTTTTATATAGGCAAAACTGAGAGGAAAATTAAGCAAAGGATTTACGAACATAAGTATGCTATTTCTAAGAAAGATACCAATAATTGTTTAGCAAAACATACAACTGAGTATCCCAACCACATTTTTAAGTTTGTTATTTTACATCAAAGAACACATGACCCAAGAGGAGGACCATGGCAGTTAAACCTCGAATTAGATGAATTAATGTGGCAAATTAGAACCTCTGCAAGTGCCTATCCAGGCCTGAATGATTTTATATCAATTAAATGTATTCTAAAATTGTTGGCCCTAAAAAGGACATAAACAATAAAGGTTTTTTTTGCAAACAGTTTTGCAAAAAATTATTAATAAATTACTAACATTTATATTTTACTATACATTATAAATAGTTTAATTGTTCACACATTTTTAAAGTGCATAATGTTTAGTATTAAGTCCTATACACAAATATACACATTTTTTTAACAAAAATTCGAATTGATTACAAATATTTGAGAAATAATATTTAAATATATTACATTTTTTATATATACATTGTTTAAACATTGGGGAAATTTATAATAAATTTATAGTTAGACACTCAAAAATGAAAAATTCATATTAATATATTTTTCATATTATTGAGGTTTTTTAATTTTAATTAATTTTGAATAAAAGAAAAAAATAATTATTTTAATAAAGCATTTTATATATATAAAAAATGACAACTTCTAATGCTACAAGAATTAGGTACTGACATTTTTAAACTTTTAAACTGATTAATGTTTAAAATAATTAATTTTTAACTAATTTTTAAATCAATCTAAATCAATTGTTTTAGTATAGTGTTTGAGTAAATAGTCTTAGTTTAAAACAAATATAAAAATAAATAAATATTTACTTTTAAATATTTGTTTTTCTAAAAAACTAAAAAAGTAATCTATAGCGTTATAACAAAAGAAGTAAGGAACTAATGACGATGTTTCGCTTCTTAGTTTTAGCGTAAACTGACACAACACACTTTCTTGCTGCTGCATGTAATTATAAGCTATTGCACAAGTGCATGTTTTAGCTTAGTAATATATTATAGGTGTGTGGCATCTACAATATATAAATTTTCTTAATTTTTATTTTAAATTTATATTATAAGAAACATTGATATACATTTACAATGCATATGTTACAAGGTTTCTTTAATTAGATGTATAAATTGTAATTTAACGCATTCCAGGTGCTTCGTTTACTGTTTAAGGTAAAGGAAGTGACGTTTCTTAATTGTTTTTTGTTACATATTAAAAGTAGAGTATCAGTCATTTGACAATTGTGTATTCTGAGGAAGGTGAAGCATAGCCTTTACCGAAAGCGTGTTTTAAGGATATTTTATGTACCAACGCTACGCTAAATAAACCTGGAGACTACCCTTCTATTGGTTTCAGTTCGCTTTTCTTCGTTTTATCTGGTTCGTTTATTTTTGTGAACCTTATATTTATTACTGATTGTTTATGGCTGTCAGGTTCTGCAATGATGGCTCTAGTGCTTGCTTCTCTGTGTACTAGAGGCCCTGTCTGAAGGAACTTTTGCCAGACTGGCTTAGTTCAATCCTGGGGTGGGGTCAGTTGGTGGTATAATGGTTAAGGTGCTTACCTCATAGACACAAGGTACAGGGTTTGATTCTCACCTTTGGAAGGGAAATTGGCTAGGCTCAAAATGGCCTACAAGGGCAGCAAGCCTAGTACTTAACTATTCAAGTCCTGTACGAGCCTTAAATGGTTTATTTGTTCCCATTCTTTTATTCGTTATTAGCCTAATCCTTAATGATTTTCTAATAGTGGTTAGGCATGAGCACTTAAACTTGAATTTAATTTCACTCTTCCAGAAAATCAGAAGTTCCAGGCAGTTAGTGTGAGGTAACTTCCCTCTTGCTTTAGCTTCTTCCCAGTATCGAAGTGCTGTGGCCTCACAAACATTGTGAATACGTCATACATGCTTGGGAACAAACAGCACACCAACTAATGCTCAAGTTTAGTGCAGTGGATGCATTGGTGCTTGGAAGCCATCTTGCTTACTAGCATAATTCAGAAAATTCAGGAAAAATACATTGAAACTTGGTAATTTCTTGTGTTTAATGACTTATTACTAAAGGTGGTCAGACAGTGTTTATTACTGACACAATATGCCATAGATCTGTTTGTGAAATTGTGAAGTTTTAGTTCATTTGTATAATCAAACTTATTGGTGAAAACTATCTGGTGTTGCAACTATTTTTCTTCCATTCAGGAGCAGAGTTGTTCAGTACAGTGCTCTTTCATGGTTTGCATTTACGTTCTTCCACATTTGACAGTCAATCTCACCTGGAAGTATAACCTGAATTTCTATTTTGCTGTTCATCACCTATTTTACATGTACAGAAGACAGCATTGTTCATTACAAGGATCACTGCTGCATCCCAGGCAGTAAGTGGTAAAACATAACCCCAGCATTGCTAGGGGTAAAAAGGCCCTGTAAGGTCATTAGCCTAGTAATTGCCTATGAACTTAATGCTGAATCAGCCATTCTTTATACTAAAAACAGGAAGACTAAGCACCAAAACCCCCTGCAAGCAGGACTTGTCCAGGGAACACGGTTAGCTGTAAGTCTGGATTGCCATACTCTTGAAACAGTCACATAATTAATAGTAGCTGTCCAAAATAGAGGATCACTGAAGTTCAGCAAATGCGAACACTGGTAAATAATGCAAAGGTACAGTATGGAAAAAATGCTAAGCAGCAGCCCCAGATAGTTAAGAAATGACTGCTATGTGGCTGCCTAAAAGCCCTGTACCTTATAACTGAGAATGGTCACAAGCATTACCCAAACAATCCCAAATGCAGAGTACCGGTATTAAACAAGGAAGGAACCTGAAAGTGATTTGCCAACTGCTTTCACATTCTAATAATTTTGACGACAATCCCAGACTATTAGAAAGGACACTTGGTGCATAAGCTAAAATAAGATGATAAAACTGATGTAGGCAGTCAGCTGTTGTCACCTTGGTCTAATTGCAGTAATGAATTTAGGTGGATGTCATTCTTCTGGCCAGGCTTTCACAATTCAGATGTCCCCATAAAAGAAGGTCTTGAAAACTGATTTGTCCACATCAGTCACTTGTAGGCAGAAGACTTGTACATTTTCCAGATTTATCTTTTTCTGCTTTTATTTCTTGTTGATATATTCCCTGAGAGTGTTTTTAAGGTGTCTAATGACATTCCCATCAAGTGCTGCTGTTGGGAGATGGTCCTTAGGGAGGAATCTGTCCTCTAACATGCTTGCTTTTGTTTTTGTGAGGAAATGACTTGTGGATAATTTGATTTTTTAAAGGCAAAAAAAAGACAATAATTAGGGCTTTTGTGGAGTGTAGAAAGGTAATGGGAGAAGGAATGTGCATCTCTGCCCATCTAGTGAACCCCTCACCAGAACAAGAGGACATTTATGAACCCCCTTGCAAGGTAAAGAATAATGAGCAAACTGAGACGGTAGTGACAGTGTCCAAGGAGTGTCATAGCCAGTGCTGGTTGCCAGGTGCCAATTTTACTTTAGAACATTTTCAAGAATTTTGCCAACTTTTCCAGCGAGTACAAACAGAAATCCTGGTAGTTTGGAATATTTTTATACAACTGAAGCAGCCACTCCAACCATCCTTCATCTTCTGCAGCAATGCTGTCCATCCTCCTGGTGCCTGATACCGGACAGCCTGACCCAGAAATGCCCTGTTCTAATTCTACAGTCTTGTCTTATAGAAAATTAGCAGATTATTATTTTGGTGGTTTTGGAAGGGGCTTCCCTACTGTTCACGACACCCCTATATTGTCTGCACTGCATGAGGGGTTGCATAAATAGAAAGACATCTCCCTTGAGGGATCATCGGGTTCTGAAAGGGGAGAGGAGGATCTGGCCTGTTTGAGTTTTCCTCAGAACAAGACACAGCAATGATTGAAACATGTTTCCTCCACTCAAAGACTCCATTTGATTAGACAGTCTAAGGATTACTTATGTGATAAGGGAAGGAATACTCAAAATAAAGGAGATATTTCCAGCTGTAGAACATGGAGGATACAAAACCCTTAGCTAACTCTTAAGTAATGCAAACTCTTGAAGCTGTCTTATTTCATTAGAGCTAGAATTTTGACTCTGTGCATAGAAAGCCTGGCACATTTCATAGGTTGCAAGAAAAACTGAAGCACTTGTATATGAACCATGTGGCAGACCCAGCAGTTTTGCTCTCTTGGTTGCTTCTAGGAGCCACTGTACAGGCTACTCTCTCAAATGACAGTGAGTAGTAGGGTCTGTGACGTCCCCACTCTGAGCCAGTAATCAAGGAGCCTGAATCCTCACCTCTGATACTGGAGAGGGACGTACACTTGCAATACAAGTGGATACACACAGTATTTCTAGATGAAGACCTCTCTGCATCAAACACGATTTCCCTTGAAAGCATACAGGGAACACAGTCAGCCCAGGGTCTGGATTTATTTATATCTGTCTACCTCCAGAATCCCCACTGACACAGCTGTAGGGTTAAGTCCTCAGCAGAGTGTCCAAGCCAAAGTCCTCCAGCACCCTTTCTGTGAAACCAGTGCGTCATGCCCCTGCTGCAAGCAGCTGACACGCACTCTGAGATTTAATTTTCTCACACACACCTGGGAAAGGCTGGCACAGATTGCCTGCTCTACCAACTTTGCCAAGAAGGATTCAATGCCACCAGTCAGCTACTATAAGGCTCTTAAACAGTCTCTAATTATACTGAATGAAATTAATATTAATACAAATGGTAAAGTTGATCAAACAGGCTTCAGGAGTGGCCACACTGCCACCAATAGATACAAGTACTCTCAAAGATTAAAATTATTTTCTAAAGGACCAGCCACAATGAAAAGGTTAAGTATATTTAATAATAAATAATAGAACATGAAAATACAAAATATCTATTTACAACAAACACTATAGTTTCATCACAGGAAATATTAAAATAACACAGATGAATAGATTCGCACAGTTACAGAAAATAGTACTTAACTATTCTCACTATATATTCTAACTGATTTAGAAAATTACTGTCCCTGGTCACTTACTAGAGCAAGGCAAGATATGAAGCAGGTGAGGGATCCTTCTATGTTAGGTTCCAAGAAACAGACTTCCCCGAGACAAACATTATTTCTGTACAGAATGACATGACGTACATTTGGTCATCAGACTTTTGGTTGCTGTGCAACCCCCCCACCCACACATACACACACACACTGCTAGAAACTGTAAGGGTTTATCACATAGGTGTCATTAATATGCACGCGCACGCAGGGCCGGATTTAGATGGAGGCCCTAGGCTATTCCACTTATGAGGCCCTTTCACCTCCCATTTTTAAGTTTGTAAATTACATGAGAGATAATAAAATACATCATTACTGTGATATATATCAGTATGTTAAATGAAACATGTTGTGATTGGTACTAACCTTTATAAAAAAAATGTGGCACGGATAATAAAAAAAAAGTCGAACACTTATTTGGACATTTATTCTCAGCACCATATATAGTACTTGTAACAATAACTAATCAAACATAACACACAACATTTACAAAGAAACAAAATTCAAATAATGAAAATCTTTGACTACGAAAATAAAATATGCAATAAAAATTATCATATTTTCTATCAAATTAAATTAAATATATTCAATACATTGAAGATTAAACCAAATTCAATTCAGATAAATTTAATTAATAATAATTCGCATTTAAAGTTTAAGTATGAATTATTATGAATTTTAAGTCTTAAACTAAACCAAAAATGGAACTTTATTCAAACAAAATCCAGATCACAAAAAAGAAAATATCAAATTGTATATCATATTAAATTTTATGTTAATAGTTATTTTATTTAAGAACTGATTCAATCCAAGTATACATTTAAAACGAAATAGTAGATTAGAAGAATTTCCTTCTAAACTTTTTCACACAGAATTCTTCTATAAGTTCATCAAAATCTATTTTTCTGAAGGTCTCATTTTCGATGCACAAAATACTCAATGAAGACAACCTCGTCTGGGTCATTGTGTTTCTTAATTGATTTTTGATATTTAAGTCTTGAAAATGACCTTTCTCCAGTACAATTGGTGACTATTAAACTGAGAAACAGCCGTAAGATTGATTCCACATTGGGGAAGGCCACTTGAATATTTTCTTTGAATATTATTTGATACAAGTCTGTATGCAACAATGTGGAATTTTTTGAAGGCTTGTGCGTTTGTCTCACATGTGGAAATGAAATAGTTCTTCAGTAAGACTTTGGTTGACATCTTCTGGGTATTCTTGCATTAACAGCTCAACACCTCTTTGAAGTTCTACCTTTGATAATGTAAGATCGGCAAGAAAGGAAAATATTTTCACTACATCATAAACAGAAGCTCTTCTTCCTAAATTTGATTCTAGTGCATCTAATATAGGAATAAATGATTTAATCCTAAATTTATCTCTTGAAGAGAGTTCGTCTAAGGCATCCGGGTCAGATGAATTTTCATAATTCCTTTGCCTTTTACTTCTTATTATCCTTCTGGCAGTTCTATATTCAGTATTTGGCAACGTGTTTTTTGCTTGTTGCTCAAGTGCATCAAAATCTTCCCTAATTCCACGTAAAATATCCAAAAGTGACCTGTACCAATCTGCACAACTACTCGGTAAAATATTAGGGCTTTGAAGAATTTTATTTACTTTTGAAAAATGTCTCAGTATTCGATTCCAGAAATGGAGCATAAACACGAATTCAAATTGTTCCATCTTCTCTAAAAGATTGTTGGCCCTCAATCTAGTATATCACCCTTTGTATTATTATCTGAATGTAAATAATTGAGTGCATCGGTGATATCATTGTAATTTTCTAAAATAGCTTCTGTAGCTTTTGCATGCGCCTCCCACCTAGTGTCTGATAAATATTTAGGCACTTTAGAATGAGGTTTCAAATGTGATTTCAGAACTGCCCATCTTTTTGTGGAAGACGAAAAAAAGATATAAACTTCGTTCACAACACCAAAAAAATTAACAGCATCAAGGCAACAATCAACAGCTGAACGACCTACTAAATTTAGAGTGACCAGCGCATGGAACAAATCTTGCAAACTTGTTTTTTTCGATAATTTTTTGCTGCATACCATTGCATCTACCAGCCATATTGGCTGCATTATCATAAGACTGTCCTCGGCATTTTCTGAAATCAATTTCAAGTTCAGTAGTGATATAGTTAAATATTAAATCAGCTATGCTTTCCCCTGAGTGATCTTTTAGCTCAAGGAAAGTTAAAAATCTCTCAGTTGGCAAACCATCTTCAGGTGACACATATCTAATAATTAAGGTCAACTGATCAGTATGAGATATGTCAGGAGTGGAATCTACTGAAAAGCTAAAATAGCCAGCCTTTTTCACTTCCGCCACAATTGTGTCTTTCACTTTATTTGCCATAAGTTGAATAATTTCCTCACATATAGTTTTAGACAGATATGAAGGTTTTCCTGAGCCAGTATTTCCATATCGATCGATATGATCGCTTAAAAATGGATCGAATTTTGCTACTAGTTCTAGAAGACCAAAGTAATTGCCGTTATTTGGAGTTCCAAACTTTTCATTGTCTCCTCTAAATGGTAAGCCTCGCTCTGCAAGAGTGCAAATTACAGCGAAAACTCTTTCTATAACGTAACGCCAGTATTGCTACTCTTTTCTTATTTCTTCCTCTAGCTTTGAAGTTAAAGTTTTCCCTTTTGCTCTTGTTAAGTACGTTAACATAGCATTCCTATGATTTTCCGAATTTTCATGAGTTTGAATGATAGCAGGGTTTTTCCAATCATTAAACCCTTCAGAAGTTAATGCTGTTGCAGAAGATGCAATATTTGGAAAGAGTTTACAAACAAAGCAAAAAACGCGGCCTTTTGAGGGAGAGTACACAAGCCATTCTAGGGTATATTTTTCTCCATTGGCTTTTGTTGAATAAAAAATTGCTTTTGTACAAAATCTGGATTGATTCTTATATTCTCGCTTAGAATTTAAAAATGGTCCACAGTGATACTGAACTTGAGAAGGACCCTTCTCTACCCAATATGATGCATCATTTTGCGATAAATTTGTCCACAAGCCAACATCTGTTACAGTAGACATATATTTGACATCACTATCTAAATTTGCAACATCTTGAACATGGTGTTTCTCATTAGGTGTCTGAAAAAAATTCTGAATATTCGTATTATTTTCTTGTGGCTCGTTTGTATATTCGTGTTCAGTAAGTTGCTCTTGAATTAGTTCCATATTTTCACACTGAGTTGGTGCAACGGCCGTGTCCTCACATACAACGTGCTGCATTGCTTCCAATTGAGTAGTACTAGTTGGCACATGCATGTAAGCAGTAATCGGTGTTAGCTTCTTTGCCTCATACTCTTGTAGCTTCTTTTTCTTGCGTTTGCAAGCGCCACTTTCAAATCTTTTACTCATTCTTAGATTAGAATCTAGAACAAAATGTTTGAGTTATTAATTATTGTGCATAAATAAGATGAAGATATTGTCACAAAAAAAAATTTCAATAGTCTATAAACACTTCACTAAAGTATTGAACCTACTGAACTCAAAAGGCGAGAATCAAATGATCGTGTATGCAATCCTAAAATAATAATCTTGTCTAATAACATTAACACGTGTTTCATATTATCGAAGTAGCACTAATATAACCGAATGTCGGGATATCAATAGGTCTGTTCGTTTGTCTGTTCCAATCTACACCAATCTGCACTTTATGCAAGAACAAACCAGAGCTTAGTAGCATAAGGCACGTCAATATTTTCCATAGCAATCAGTGAACGTATGAACTATACTTTGGTGCAATCTAGTATATACAAACGAACAGACCCAATGAGCCGAACGCGTTGATTAACCAATACATTTTTATGTTTGTTTATTAGTCATATGCGTAGAATTTCTCCTTATTTTCGGTTCAGTGTTTTAGTGTTCACTGTTTTTAGAATAGTGTAATTTTAATTTTGCTAACAATTTGAATGTAGGCCCCTCTTGATCTTGAGGCCCTAGGCTGAAGCCTAGTTAGCCTATAGGAAAATCCGGCCCTGTGGTACACACACACACACACACACACACACACACACACACACACACACAGCCTTAAGATCTGCTGCAGGTCCTGGAAGTCATAAAACAATGTCAAACCTCCAACCTTTCACAGTAGCAATTAATTCACCCCAGTGAGAATACAGGTAGCTTCCTAGTCCAGACTTTCTCTGCATTCAAAACTGAGATGTCTTTATGGCTTAGGCCCAGTAATTTAATTTTTACTATTTCTCGGATGGATTGAGATTACCCTCTTTTCTTCCGGTATCCTCTGTCACAATATATACATTTAAGCAGTTACAATAATGCATGTACATTTAGTTTCTTTTCAGCAGGACACACTTAATACATTTTTACAAATGCATTTTCAACCCAAGGATCTGTACAAATCATTTTGATATTAATTCTTAACATATGCCAGCACAGCTTGCTGGAATTTTGTAAACACAGCTACTGCCCTACTTATCCTGGCATAGCTGGCAGCACCTCCTGTCATCACAGGGTCTTTAATTTGCTTTTTAAAAAGTTTGTACCGCTACTGTCCTAGGCATCTTAAAGTATCAGACACACATGGTTCAGTACACGGGAGATATTCTCAAGTTGATAAGATAGTCAGGACCACTGCTAATGAGCTTTCAAAGGATGTAACAATATCCTTCTCAAACAGCAGGCACAAAGACGATACACTGAGTATGAAAATGAATATCTCTACCATAGTGGCAGCTGTTGGAATGGTAATTGAGACAAGCATGGTCACAGATGGCAGCTGTTAAATGCGTCACTAAGCAGAAACTCCGTACAGTTTCATGAAGCCTGAGGAAAAGGGAAGAACCTTGTGGTCTGCACAAATATGTATATTTTAGGAACTTTCCTTATGGAAAGCAGGTCAAGATGGACCAGTAAAAAAGAAAGTCAGAAAATCTGGATGGAGAAGAGAATAATCACAAACAGGGTTGTAGCTGTATATGTGAGCCTCTTCAGCCTTCACTAGAATTCCTAGCTTGTAAGTACATTTCCCTAATCCCCCTACCCTCCCCAAAGACAAAATCATGGGTGGGAGCATCTTCTACTTAGGAGAAATTTTTGCTTCTGATCTATCACATTGCTTTTTCTATATGCCTAATGCTTATAAAACAGTGGCATTGTAATCGTATCAGCTGTGTCCTTGCAATGCATTATTGGTGAGAAATAGCTTTCCAAGAAAACAAAATCGTGTTATCCTCTCTGCCCTAAGAAGTCATTTAGGTCTGGGGGAAAAATACAAAATGAGTAATAGGTTGTTAGTGTGATGTTGACAGGCTTGGATTGTATAGAATTTCATGTTACAATATTTGATATAATTTAGAACCAGCCCTTCGATTAAATGTTTGGAACATTGAATGTTTGTAATGCTGGCACAAGTAATCAGGTAGTCATGAGCTCAGAATGCCAACAATGGGACATCACTGTACAGCAGGGAGTGGGAAGTTTGCCCTTTCCCTGCTGCTGTGCAATCTATCAGTTGGTATTTATATCAGTAGTAGGAGGTGTGGAGGGTGCTGGGAAGTTTTGTCTTCCTATAAAAAAATGTTTTATTTTCCAAGCCTTTGACTTTCAGTCTTTTCAGATTGATCAGTTTAGATTTTGAGTGTCTAACTAATGGCAGTGTATGAGTGTGTATATTTATCTATGCACCCACAGATATATATGCACTGCTTATAGTGTTTCTTTAAATCTCATGGCATTTTGGCCCATTTACTCTAATTTTAATACATGACTAAATGCCTAAATCACTTTTATATTATAGTAACTAAACATTGACACCATAACAAACAAAACAAATGTGTATGGTCAATACAGAATTTGTAAATAAAACTTAAAGCAAGGATTAGTTTGCATTTGTAAAACTACTGTCCACCTATAATTCAGACTTAAATTCAGGGAATGAATTTAATCCCAAAGCAGTTCAGCATTGTGTATGATAACCCTTTTACATTGTACCCTTTTTAGCAATGCAACTTCCCTTGCATCCATATCATTCATCATTTCTATCATTCAGAGTTCGGGATATTCTCAGTGTATTTTTATAAAACTTTTTAGCTGTAGACTTAAGGAATAATATCCATTACGAGTTTTAACGTATTCCAGAAATAACAATGTCTCCACAAGTCTTACCTCTTTCAAGATTTTTACACCAGCTCTGAAAGCTGTTAAACTTAAACTTGACCATAAAATATGCAGCCCTGTATTAAGTGACCCCATTCTGTCTACATTGGAAAGACCTTCCTCAGTCTTTGTGGAGTGTAAGAATATTTGCACACTTTCACTTTTTATGCCCTAGGGCAGATAGGCTAGTATGAACCTATATTGACTCTCCAAGAGGAATCTTGATGAGTGGATGGGAGATCGTAGGTTTAACCCGAGTATCACTTCTGTGTCACTGTTAGACAGAGGCACAGTATACTAACCTCGAAAAAGGGCATAGCAACATTAATTTAAAATGGGTGGCGAAAGCCAAACACATTCTGGCTAGGCTTCTAAATGCCCTAGGGCAGATAGCCTAGTATGAACCTATGAACCTTCAGTCAGCTGTTAATTTCCTGAATGAATTAAGGTGGCTTGTTACATTAACTGGCAAGTCCATGTCTAGGTAACTTCATGCAGCTCATTCTGTTGCCGAGCTCCCCAGTCTTAGTGGACTGTAACTTTATGTTATTTATTTCAGTTTATCCACAGTTGAATGGTTTAGTCACAATAGGCTAGTAGCCTGTTTTCAGAGGAGACCTGAGGGGGTATTTATGAATTTGGTCAGGGCATCTGGGATCTCCAGTGAATTGTATACTCTTTGCATTAGTTATGAATGTGATAGTATGTGAAATTGCAAAATGAAGTATATAACACCTGAAGGGTTAGGAATTTATAGTTCTTTTAGTATATGCAGATGACATTATAATTTTACAATGAAATTTGGCAATAAAGATACAAGTAGAATTCAATGGGAAAAACAATACAAGAAATAAAACAAACCTGTCTTTTCTGGAGAATATACAAGTTATCACTGGGGGGGGGGTTATTTGATAAATTCAGTACTGGTGGAAAAAATAGCATACTCAGCAAATGTATTTGTTACCAACAGTATTTGAAAAGGAATTGTTGCAGATATTTTTTTTCATTTATATGGGGTTCTAGATTAAACCCAGTAAAAAAGGAGTTTTGTATGTAAAGGAGGTGGTTTAGGGTTAATTTAACCCAGTGGTATATGCTGCTTCATTAAATGTGTACAAAGTGTTAAAGTAGATAAATGCATCAAGCAATTAGTAGTAAAACTGGATAAATATAGGTATGATAATTTTGGAGTGTGGTTTAAAAGAGAATGAGTGTATAAATGAGGAAATAAAATATTACCAAGAAAAAAAAAATGTGCAAAATAAAAATTGATATAGAAAAAATAGAAAAGCATGGTATAAGAATGCATTGATAAACCACTATGTAAAACTGTGGAAAGACTAACAGATGAAAAAAATAAAGCTTTAATAATCGCCAAATGGTATAATCAAAAAGAATGTCAACATTTTGTGGAGACTGATAACAGATAAATTGCTCGTAAAAAGAAATATGCCATATAAGAAGAAAAGTAATATGTTTACATTGTCAAGAAGAAGAAATTATGGGAACATGTTTCTGAAATGTAAAAAAGGGGAAAACTACTTAAAGAATTGTTTTAAAGATGTAAAGGTTGATAAAATAAAGATGGATATGATTAAATACAGATATAAGAATAGAAGTAAAGAATATGTTAAAAGAATAGATGAAAAAGCTGCTTATATGGGTTATATGGAATGAAAGAATACATGAAATTATGTTCAATGGGAAATGAATTTTAGCAACAATATTAAGTAAAATTAGATGGTTATGGAAAAGAGTGGGGGTCTAACAGGAATTGACATTTAGTATGGCTGTGTAAACAGATTTGTGTGTGTGTGTGTGTGTATGTGTGTGTATGTGTATATATATATATATATATATATATATATATATATATATGTGTGTGTGTGTGTATACACTTCTACATACTTTTATTTTTTTATATAAGTAAAGGAGCCCTACTCTCTCTGACTATGTGCCATGAGATCTTTTACATCCACCTGAGCTATCCCCAGCTGAAGCAGATGATGCCTCAGTTTAACTTATCGGAAGGACGGCACACTCAGGCATACAGTATCCCCTTATACTGCACTAAAATGTTTGTAAATTAATTTACTTGATGTGGGAGCAGAACCCACAGCATTCTGCACTAAAGACAAGTGTGCTATCTTGTACCACTGACAGTACACATTGTAATAAGTTTTTTAAACATTTAAAGCCATACAGGCCCACTTAAATAATCCTTCCACCATAGGATTTTCACCACGTACTACTTTTATTGAATCTGCAAACAGTTTGATCACTCATTAAGCCTGCAGGATAGTACTCCACATTGAGCCAATCTCTATTGCTACCAAAAACCACACTCACTTTCTATTTTTCCTGTTTCTTAAACCTTTTTCTTGCAAGCCCACTTCATCATCATAGGTACTAAGAGTATTAACCAGGTATTTGGCTTTACCATTCAAGTAGATTATAGCTTTTGGCATAATGCATTCATAATGAAAATCTTTTAAATCTACCCATAGTTCCAGTAATTAAAATTAGTAACATGCTTCATTTAGAGTAATAATCTCTCATTAACCTCTGTCATATTTTCTGTTTTAGCGTATTGTTTGTGTGTACTGCATCATAATGCAGAGAAGGGTTAGGAGCATTTAAACCTCCAACCACCTTTGGGAATATAATCTCATTCCATGATACCCAAGTGTTACTACCATCTAACACACAGTCTTGCAAAATACATTACATTTTAAGCAAATAAGTGAAATATCAGCCAAGAATGCTTAAATGCATAACGGTAGCAAAATTCATCATAGGTCTTGTGTATAGGTTCCTGTACGCAGTGACTTAGTCTGAGCAAATTTTTACTTTGATATATTCCTAACATAAATGACCATATTTTAAATACAGTTGGGGAGACTAATATTGCAGCGATACTTGCCTTGGTCTTATTGATCTTATGCCATTAAAACACACTAAAATGGTCCAGTAGCTGTAACCTATTCAGAGTTCATTAAATATATCAACACATCAGATAATTTTTCAAAATCCCCATCAGATTTAAGCTCTTCACTGCTGCTGCCATTGTAGTTCCAGCTGTAGAGCAAATATAACCGGTGACAAGTCAGCCCTGTGTCTCTGAGCAGCTTAAAAGATAGACAACCCAGCAAGAAATTTAAATTATGCAGCAGTATCCTTGTACAAAGCCTTTACTGCAGATTTCCTGGAAAGCACAACTCTAGAAACATTTGTGTTAAAATTAGTGTAGATTGTCAAAGGCATTTCTTTCAACAAAACTTTATTTTATTTATTTTTATTTTACATGTGTTGACCGGGATAGTCCGACTGGATACATATCCATTTTCAGCGGAGGCCCAGGGCGAAAAGCTCCAACATACATACATAGAGAAAAGAATATTGAATATTAAAAGCTTATTGTTTCCAGATTCGTTCAAGCCAGCTAGTTATACAGGTACATTAAAAAATGCTAATAGGTTTAGTGCATAAATACTACCTCTTAGTGAGTTTAAGTTGCATACAACGGGTAGATATTTACATATTTACAAATGGTATACTTTTTCATAGAGATTGGGCAGCCACGGTGGTGCAGCGGTTAGCATTGCCGCCTCACAGCAAGAGGTTCTCCGGTTTGATTCTCGGCTGGGGTGCCTTCTGTGCGGAGTCTGCATGTCCTCCCTGTGGTTGCTTGGGTTTCCTCCGGGTGCTCCGGTTTCCTCTTGCATCCCAAAGAATGCTGTAGATAGATTGGACACCCCAAATTGGCCATAGGTGTGTGTGTGTGTGTGTGTGTGCGCATGTGTGTGCCTTCTGTGGAAGGGTGGGTGCCAGGCTGGCACCTCGGCACCGTAAAACTCCACTGTCAATCATGAGTGGACAGGTGATCCGCTGTGACGACCCCTAACCGGGAAAAAGTCGAAAGAAGATACTTTTTGATAGAGATGTCTTCGTGCAGACAGAGACAGTCAGCCAAGTAAGGAGTTGAATCCAGAAGGATTTTAGCATAAACTTTTAGAGGAGTGGGCTAAGCAGGGCTAGTGCAGGGACATAGCCATTGTGCTTTGTGGTGGAGTTTGTCTTTTCTTGAATTGGGATAAGGAGGTCATGAGAGTAAGGTGAGCAGGGAGGGAGTTCCATATCTTACCCAACAGCATTAGCAAATAGGGAGTTTCCAGCTGAATTATTCGCTTTCACTGTTTGGATGAGCAGTCTGTTTAAAGAGCGGAGTGAGACGAGATTACTATATGGGACGATTATATTATCTAGTGCAGGGGTGTCACCTGGTTGTTTGAAAATTTTATAAGCTGATTCAGTTGTAGAAGTCCCTGTAGTTCAATCCAGCCTAACTCTTTTAGATTAAGGCAGTGGTGTGTCCTATAAGGTGTGCCAGTGGCAAATCTAGCAATGTTGTTATAGCAGCTGGAAAGTTTACTAAGGTTAGATTTGCTAAGGTTAGTAAGCATTGGTGAGGCATAAAGAAGGGTAGAGAGAAGATGAGAACGGGCAATAGCTACTCTAGTTTGAGGAGTTAGGAAGTATTTTATTCTATAGAGTGATCCAAGTTTTTTATTGATTGATTTAATGGTTTGATTTACATGTGAATGAAATCTCAGATCATCAACTATCACTCATAGGAGTTTAGTATCAGAGTCAGGTAAAATTATAGTTTTATTATTTGATGTAATCATAAAGGTTACTGCTGGGGATTTGTGGGTGGGGGAAAAAGTAGTAGTTTCGTTTTTTTCGGGTTTAAGATCAGGCACCTATTAGAGAGCCAGTTTTCAACTTTGGTGAATGTGCTCTTGGTTTTTAACAGTTGATTTGTTGGGGAGGTGTCAGAGCATACCAAGGTAGAGTCATCCGCATACTGAATGCAAGTAGCATCTGGGATGGCTATATGGAGATCATTGATAAAGATTAGAAAGAGACGAGGTCCTAATATGGAACCTTGGGGAACTCCTAAGGTGTTGGGTAACAGGTGAGAGCTTGTTCTGCCACAAAACCGCTTGCTGTCTGCCATTCAGATAAGCTTCAAACCAATGGAGAGCTTGATTATCTAAAGATAGGGTTTTCAGAGTGTGGAAAAGTAGTTGGTGGTTGACTATATCAAAAGCTTTGGACAGGTCTAGAAAGAGGGTAGATTAGATTTTGTTATTCCGGTTGTGATTAATGACATTGGTGAAGGAGAGGAGAGCTGAGGAGGTGCCGTGATGGGGTCTGAAACCCGAGAGTTGGTTAATAGTTTATTCAGAATGAGAAAGTGAAGAAGTTTTGTGCACGCACTTCTCCATGATTTTGGCAAGGAGAGACAGTATGGCTATGGGCCTATAGTTAGACAATTTAATAGATATGCCACCTTTGTGGAGAGGTATGAATATTTTCCAGATAGAGGGAATGGTGGCTTCTGTTATGGCTCTGTTGATTAGGATTGAGGTTAGGTATGCTATTGCATCTGCAGCTATTTGCAGATACTCAGGTGGGAGAAGGTCGGCTGAAGGGGTAGTTGGCTGTAGCTTGTTTTAAAAGGATTAGATGAAGGATGTAGAGACTGGTTGGAGGCTGAAAGAAAGAAGAATCTACTATACAATTATTGACTGTTGAGGCTCTAGGAGTTAGTTGTCTGGCAAGGGCCTGAATAGTTTCAGTGAAGAAACTGTTAAAAGTATTTGCCACCTCTTTATTACTTTTGTCGCTGTTATTTGTGGGTGGGTTGGGGGGGGTGGAGGATTGACCTGGATGGAGGAGATTGTTTGTCTGCCCAAAATTTGCGAGGGTTATTGTGGTTATTCCGTTGTAGATGGAAGTAGGTTTTTTTTTTTGTCAAGTAGGATGAATTTTTTTGTCTCATTCCTTAACTGCTGGAAATTAACTTGGTCTGGAGAGGCTTTAGTAGTACGCCACTTGGCCCATGCCTTATTTCTAAGTAAGATTTTGGATTTGGAGTCTTTTGAAAGCCATGAGGCAATTTTTGTTTCAATTCTAATTGAGCTTACTATCTAATTGAACGTACTTTCACTAATTTGTCTTTGTCGTCATGCAGCTCCCATTATCTTCAATTTTCAAAATATTATCAAATGTCTGCCCCCTTCCTACAAATTACGTGCTCTCGAGTTGAAATCTACTCATTGTGACTCTGTGGGTAGACCCCATAGGGTTCTTGTGGCAAATTGTGGGAGTAGATTGCCAGATTTTTCTTCTGTGCAGATACTGCTGTTCCCAGTTATGCCCCAGCCAGGTTCTGAACCCAGATTTATCAGCTGGTGATCTTGTGCCTTAACCTCTGTACTATCTAGCTGGGGATCCTACAAATTATGATTTTCAGTAGTGTGTGTTGTGCTTGTGCACAGCAATGTACACACTACCAGCATTAGCCCATTGACCTTCAGAGACTTCCCCCACCAAATTCACCCAGCTGCCTAGTCCCCCACCAAGGTGCGTCATGCACATACTACTTACCACTTCTCTATCTCGAAGAAATCACAAGAAAATGTCTAGAAATCACTCCACAAAATCCCGGAAGATAACCCTTCAGGGCTCTGATCTACATCCCTGATTCATGCATCACTTCCTCACCAAATAGCCTGCAACTTGCTTTTCAGGATCCGGCTTACGATTAGTGCTACTGTTTTTTTGTTTTTGGTGAAATATGGAGCAGCAACAGATTCTTAGTTGAGTGTTGCTGTGGAGAGACCAATACTAGCAGTCATACAGTTACAAATAGATGAAGTACCACTGTTTGTCATTCTTGGCAAACGCAATTGTCTTGTGCTTGTGTTAGATTAGCTTCTATCTAACGTAACTCCAGAGTGTCCCATTTATGTCATCCATAAATCCTAATGGTCTGTTATGGTAGTCTCCTACCAACTCCTGAGTATTACAACTGACCCTTGTCCCTTGCCATCTGGCAACATGTCTCAACCATCTACTGTTACCTCATCTGTTTCCCGTCTGACTGAATGACTGTCTACTGTTTCCCGTCTGACTGAATGACTGTCTACTGTTTCTACAGATTGATAATACAGCAGAACTTTATGAAAGCTGGAGGCAAACCTCTTGCAATCACACTACTGCTGTTAAGCATTACATACATCATTCCCATCACACCATTGAGTTTGTAACTTGTGCTGAGGCAGTAAAGGAAAAAAATTGCCAAATTCTCTTAGGACAGGCTGAAAAGATCCCAACCTCCATGACCCAATGCAGCACCTCATTCTCTGCTCCCAGATGCTGAAAATACATAAGGAGTACCAGTAAATCTTTAAAAAAGTAGGCCTAAACCCAAAAGGCCCACTATCTGCTTCCACATAAGGAAATTATTTAGTCATGGTCGATGCTATAGTTAGGGGTACAGTCTCCACATTCACCATATTGGAGAAGAATATGGAAACTGTAAGCTGCTTTTTCCTTGCCAGGATCCTAGATATTACAAGGGCCCTAAAGTCCCTTAAACCAGGCAAATATGACTATGATGTAGTGGTGCTCCCTGTGAGAGTGAATCGCCTGAGCTGCTCTACTAGAGCATTTAGGGAGGTGTAATGGAACTTAGTATGCATAAGTAAGAGGTAGGAAAGGCACTGTTCCTTGAGCAGTATCTTGTTTTCAAAAATGATGCTTCGAAACAAAGACAAGAGAAATTGCTTTAACAGTTAGCTAACTAGTTGTCATTATATGGGGATCAACTATATTGGCCTAGGATGAGACTGTAGATAGAACTTCCTGTTTTGTCAGGGGTAGCTTACACCATTCATACCAGGATTTCCCCACACTGCCTGAAGCCTTTGCTTGCCCCCAAAACGTTTTTATTTCTTTTTTTAGGCAGAATTCACATACTGGATATTTCTATGTAACAAACAAAGCTCAAATTTGGACAACACCATGGTGACGCTTCTCAGTTCCAGGAGTCTAAATAGAAAAGTGTGAGAATGTGAGCACACCTCCCCCATGTTAACACATTCATGTAGCTGACTGAGACCATGGTTCCAGTGCTATGGCAACACTCCCTCTATACCAGGAATTGGTGCCTATCACAACTTCAGGTCTGGGGTAACTGCAAGGTAGCATTTATATGGGTCAGAAAAGCCATCACTTCACATGAAATTACCCACAACCCTAAGCTGCAGTTCCTGGAGATGCAAATCACCCTTAACAAAAACAAGTATTACAGGCAGTAAACATCAAATCAAATACCATCTTGCTAAGGGACTTCAGCTACCCAAGTATTGATTGATACACTTACATCTAAAAGGATATGTTGAGTTTCCTAGGTTTTGTTGATACCAGTGATTGAAGCAAATTGTAAAATGACCTCCTAGTGGCTCTGAGTATCCTTGAACCTGGTCCTTGCCAACTTAGCCCCCGTGTGTACCATGTACTACTACTCATGCTTAGCTAAATCTGACCACAAATCGCTTGTCTTTTCTGTCAAGCCCAGTGGTTCTGTCCCATCACCAAATCGGACCATCTTTAGGAGCTTCTCTAAGGCAAGCCTACAACAGTTTGTAAAAGATCTATGCACAATTCCCAACCATCCCCTGCAAATCGACCTAATTGAAAGTGCTGCTACATTCACCTCTAACTTTTAATACCATCTAAAGCTATGAAAGTTGGTACCCATCGACTAAATAAATTCATGAATAAACCCCTGTGTTGGAACTTCATATTAATAAATTGTGTAACGAAAGAAGGGAAATGAAAAGGTGTAAAGTCTGGCAGTTAGCTTAGAGGGTTAAGGAGCTGTTAACGAGCTGTTTCCTGTAGCCCAGAGGTACGAGGTTTGATTCCCTCAGCCTCCATTAACTAACTGGGTGACTGAGCAATTACTTAACCAGATACCTTTCCCAGACTGAGTTTGAAGAAGGTCCATGGAGATCAGTGCTCTACCCCATAAAACACATGCAAATAAAGTAAGTAAAACTACCATCCCCCTTCCATAAGACCTCACTGAAATATTTCAGCAAAGAACTTTAGAGCACAATTACAAAATGTGGCGTATGAATTTAAGGTCACTACAGATCTATCTTCAGTTGTGTCAGGAAATTGAGTAATGTTCAACAATGCACTAAGCTTCATCCATAATATGACACCTTCTTATAGTCTATTAATAGACTTTAGCTCAACTACCCAGATTGTCATTCCCAACATCCCTAGAAATTGTTTCTCCTGAAATAACATTGGAATAAGTCTTGCAATCCTTGTCAAAGTCTAAAATGAATACTTCCATGGGACCAGACAGCATACCAGCTGCATTCTTGTAAGTGCCAAGTATGTACTATGAGTGCCATGATCTGTCATTTGAGTTTGCATTCGACTCCTGGAGAACAGTCACTTTGAGTCTCCTATGCGAGTCCCCTATGCAAGAGCAGTCCCTCTATAGACTTGGATGATGATAGGCACATCAGCTTCACCCTCACTAGTCTTAAACGCAAACCCATGGTATATATCATAGCAAAATTGATTTGTTAAGACATAAATATCTTAATTGGTCTAGACCAAATAGTTTCGTTTCTGTGAAGGGCAGGTGCTGTTTCTTGAACCTAGTAAGCTTTTGAAAAGGTTACAGATGCTGTGAATAGTGGTTATTCTGTGCATGGTGCTTATCTCAACCTGGCTAAGGATTTTGCCACTGTTCCATTGAAATACACATTTAATGTCAGCTCCTGCATTGTCTGCTTGATTGCAAATTGGTTATGCAACAGATTTCATTAGGAAAGTTTCTGGTACCCTATCTGAATGTAGCATTGTAACTAGTGTGGTACCACATGGATCAGTGCCAGGCTGTCTTCTGTTTACTATTTATTTTACAAATATCCAAGGCGATATCCCAGAAGTGTGATTGACCAGCTTTGTTGGCGACTACAAGCTGGATACTGTTATCCACCCTTCTGTTGATACTAGGCGGCTCCATCAAGGGCTGAAATATGTGCACATACCTGGTGTACTGAAATTGGTTTAAATGCATAAGTGTGTAGCGTGTTAGCATTTGGCAGAGAAGCTACTGCCATCTCATACGTCATAAATGGCATTCCTCTTTAGACAAATGCAGTCATACTTGATCTGATTAAACAGTTTTGCCACTTTCGATGATCTTCCTGACTAATGGAAATATGATGATCTACCTGCCCTAGTTAATTTCCAAGGGAATATCTTCAAGATCTAGTTAAGTTATTTTACCACTATGCTCTTCCTTATTAGACACATTGTAGTATATAGTGCCCCTTCATGTGAAACTCCAAGCAAATCGCTCAACAAGAAAGATCTCTATGATTTATAACAAAGAAAATAAAAGGCTTTAAATCGTTCAGCTACATATCTAGATTAGCATAGCTGTCCTTGTACTCAGTACTCTACCAGCCTCTTCAAAGTCCTGTTTGACCCCTCTTTCTTGTGGAAACCCAGTGACCCTACAAATACCCACTTGGGTTCTAAATGTATTTAAAAAAATAAACTGGATTCTCTGGAGAGAGAAAGATGTTCCTAACTCAACTTATTCCCAGTCTTGGAAGAAGTTACCGCTACAGGTCAAGCAAAGTACTACTTGGCTTTTAAGGCCAGTCTTGATCATTAGATGGTGAGATACAAATGTATTCTAGGGTTGTCATGTACGGCAACCCTTGATTTGAAAAGTGAGCACTTAAAAATATATATGGTTGGGTATCTTAAGGTGCCCATGATCGCCTGCCTAGTATTTTTCCTATGTAAACACATCTATGACCTCTGCCTCTCTCTCTCAACATCTTTCCTACTAACTGGGAAAAGATAATTATCGAACCCATACAAAAGACAAAAAGCCCTCTCACTGGTATGGACTTGAGGTCAGAGTCAGTACTTCTGAAAGTGCCTTCATGTCTTAAGTCAACTTTCTTAATACATCTGTGCCTAAAATCTACTGTACCCAAACCAACATAGATTCTAGGCAAATTGAAATAGTGTGTGAGATCTGGAACGTAACAGACGACATTCCTAAAGGGAGTGGGTAATGGTCAAATCAGAGGATCGATATTCATTCACCTTATAAAGATTTTTGATACTGTCGATCATTTACATCATCCCAAAGCTGCACAAGCATGTAGTATCAACATCAAAGCATTTAGTTGGTTCCAGCACTTTTTGTCCCAATGCACCCTGTTAGAATAGGCTCTTTAACACCCCCCTAATTTGCCTCTATTAAAAAGGGCTCCTCAAGGTTCAGTCCTGCCACAGTTATTGTTCTCCATTTTCATTAAGCTCTCTTCTGATGTTCCACACTTTCCAGTTATCCAGTATGCCCTTGGGATTCCGGATACTGGCTATGGCTCTTGCCACTCCTATAGTACCTTTTTTAGGCAAGGTTCAAATGACAAATTCACCACCGTAACCGGTACAAGCAAACAAAATCTGATGATAGTGCTACTCAGTGCTAAAGGTCTAAACCTCAAAATGCACTCACTTGAGGCATTCCTTAAAATGGAGAACATCAACATCTGTGCAGTGGAAACCTGGTTCAAGGCACCAGAGCGCACCCCTGCAATTACCAGGCAGTAATTCATACCACATCTTTCGGCCAGCTAACCTGTACTGAAACACTTAAGGTGGAGGCATGTCCATATTCATTAAGGATATCCACACCTCCAGGCTAGTTGCTCAGCATAATGCATCCGAGATTATCCAAGTGCAGCTAAGTCTGGGCAAGACCGCAATCCAAATTGTAGCTTGCTACAGATCACCGACCATGCCCCAGGATTCCCACTCATTTCTTGATGCACTGGAAAATATTAGGGTACAACCTTACACCCTAATAATGGGTGATTCCAACTACCCCATCATTAACTGGGAAAACTACTCGTGTACCAACTCTTGTGCTCAACGTTTTCTGGAATTCATAAATTCCAACGCTTTGGATCAACTTATCCACACCCCCAACAGGGGCAGCAATATCCTAGACCTGGTCATTACCAACATGGGCAACCGGTGTTTTACACCAGAGGTCAATTCCTCTTAGTCAGATCCGACCACAAGCTAATCACCCTAGACATCCACATCCCACCCCAACCCCCCATTAGGGAAACCACCATAAAAAATTTCTCCAAAGCCAACTTCACGCTTCTTAAGACAGAAGTGGCAAACTTCACGACACCTATGCTGACGGACAATAGAAGTACAACTGCTGAATCCTACACAAATTCACTTTATAAGCACTTACACGAGAGCATAGATCGTGCAATCGCTAACAGAACCAAGATGCTATCCTCCAAAAAAGGAAGCCAATCTTTGGTCCCCTGCCATAAACAAACTCTACAACAGAAGAAAGAAACTGTTGCAAAAAAGAGTAAAATCCCATGATTGGAGGAACTTCCTGGTAAGCCTCCGTAAGAAGCTGAGATCCCTCATAAAATCCTGCAAAGCTAGTTACGAAAAAATTGCCACTGATTCTAAAGACAACCACAAAGCATTCTATAGCTATGTCAAGAATCTCAATGGCAACACTCAGATCTGCTCTGAGTTACAGCACAATGGCACTAAATATAAAGAACCAACTGATATAGCCAACATCCTGGAAGATAGGTTCAGTGCTAACTTTACCCCCCCTCTCATCCCCTAAAGAGCCCATCTCTATATCGGAAGAATGCAAAATTCCTGTAATCACGGCCGCACAGGTAAAAAACACACACTCCAAAGCCAAGCACACAGCATCCATGGGACCTGACAACATCCCAGGCTGCGTTCTACACGAACTACAGAACGAACTGGCACCCCACCTAAGTACCATTTTCAATCATAGCCTCACCTCAGGCTTTGTGCCGATTGAATGGCGCACAGTAATGGTTATTCCACTCCACAAAGGGGGAGCCACCCCGGGAATGACCACCCCATTAGCCTGATGAGCCTGGTCTGCAAGCCTGTGGAACGTATCCTCATGGAACTTATAAACAATGACATTGGTAATCTCCAAACTCTGGACCCTACCCAGTTCAGGTTTGTAAAAGGCAGACCATGTCTCTTAAACCTGATATACTTCTTTGACTCGGGCACCAAAGCTGTAGATGAGGGTAAGGTGGTTCACACAGCCTATCTAGATCTCGCCAAGACTTTCAACACCACCCCCCACTCTGGAATTCTAGATAAACACACTAAACTAGGTATAACTCCCTATGTCACAAGATGGGTTGCCAACTGGCTCACTGACAGAACCCACACTAAAAGTAGCAGACTCCAAATCCAACTTCAGACCAGTGACAAGTGGAGTACCACAGGGTTCAGTCCTGGGTCCTGTCCTGTTTGGTATCTACTTCTCTGAAGTACAGGCTAACGCAGAAGGTCTTTGGTTAACGAAGTTTGCAGATGACTGCAAACTAGGAGCCATAATCAAAACTCCTAATGATGTGAACATCTACAAAAGGGCCTCACTGAGACAGATGCTTGGTGTCAAAGCCATGACCTCAAGCTCAGTGCCAAAAATTGTATTGTCATCCCTTTTGGTCAAAACTCTGTACCCATGAACTACCAGATAGGCGGTAGTCTACTTAACACCAAAAGTGTGATAAGAGACCTTGGGACACAGGTGGGCAGTAGTCTCGCCTTTGATAATCACATTGCCTCAGTTCATAGATTAGTACTAAGCTAACTGCCCTTGTGAGCCATTTTAAGCCTAGCCAATTATCCCTTGTGAGACTCGATCCCAGCACCTTGTGTTTGTAAGGCAAACACCTTAACCATTAGGCCACCCTCCCAACCAGTAGTCATGAAATCCTTCTACATGGCACACCTCATCACAAAAGGTTTCTCATCCAGGAAAAAGAGGTCATTGTTTCTCTGTACTCGTCACTCATTAGACCCATTATAGAGTACAACGGCCCTTTTGGTATGTGCCTCACAAGACATCTACAACAACTGGAAAGGCCACAGATATACCTCACAAAGAGGATTACCAGCCTCAAACAGGTGCCCTATGCAGACCGTCTCAAAAAAACTCCAGCTTGACTCCATTGCATATCGCCTACTCCGAGGCGATCTCTGCCTAACATACAAAGCTATGTCAAACCCAGAGCTGTTGGACGTGCTCCACTTAAAGAAATCCCAATTCCTCCGAGCTTACATTCTCTAGGGACCTAAACCTTGTCACCACAATGAACAGAACATGCTGGAGGGATAGATTCCTGTCCCAGAGACTTCCCAGACTCTGGAACAAACTACCTATCTATATCAAACAAAGCTCCTCATTAGCATTCTTCAAGAAAAATCTTGATTGGATGGGAGGTAAGAAATTCACCCCGGGGATCACTTCTGTGGCTCTGCTCGACAGGTGCACAGGAAAATAATTGTCTTGGGTGGCGAAAGCCAGGATACCGTTTGGCTAGGCTTATGTAGGCCCTAGGGCCAATAACCTAGTACCCTACCTGTGAACCTATGCAGATGGACGTGGTCATGCACAGAGCAAACTTCTCTCATTAAATCACCAAGCTACTATAATAGGATTTCCTTGCCTTGACAAGACCCGTTAAATGCAAGGAAGGTGGTTCTAAACCCCCAAAAAACTAAAGTTAAACTGTTTGGCACACACCAAAAGCTAAAATCCTTGCTTTCTGTCCTAAAGTTTGTAGACCAACACCAGCATTTCCTACAAACTTCCAGTTCCTTTAAATGCCTTTGGATCTGGCTTTATCAAAATCTAAAACTTTCAACTTCAAAAAAAAAAATCTTGTTCTTAGCCTGAAAGATCTCTCACTTTCACCAGAGTTGTCAGAGTAGCCTTAGGTTAAAGGGGTTCTAATGGTAGAGCTGGAATATGCAGTCCCCTTGCTATAGCAATAGCCTTGGAGGAAAGCATCCACTCATCAAACTTGCTACTAGGATGTACTGCTTTATTATACGTAGCTTCTAGAATAGAGCCTCACTGTTCTATCCTTAAAGGCCAAAGGCTCCCCATACATAAAGATTTGACCTCCTCTTGGGAACCCTACTTTATAAACTGTTAAATCAGTTCTCCATCCCAGATTCACAGTAAGATGGGATATAAACCTCAGGTCCTGACCTTTTCTTGCACCATCCCTGCAACTCAGTGTCAGACTGACAAAAAGCGTAGCATCCTCTGCTTTTCAGTTGTTGGGTCAAAACTCTTGCAAGCCATTTTTTGCAATTAGAGTTTTACCTTACTACTCCAGTGTTCAGAAAATTAAAGAAACGCTGAAATAATCTCCTGCATGTGGTAAAACCACTTCTCACTGCTTCAGCCCAACTGCAAGCCAGGTATAGCCTAGTATTAGTACCATATAGTAGACCTATCCAGCTTTTAACAGCAATATCTGTCTGTATCAGGAAGTCTTGTACCCCATTTTCTGCCATAATTTCCCTCTGTTTCTCTGTCCTCCATTCCTTATGCCATTCGCTTTAGCAAACGTACTTTAGTAGTTGCAGTGGTACTAACAATCGCCATGTCTGTGGAACCCTTCTTCATAAACTTTGCTGTTGTCTGCTTTTCTTCCTCTCTCCCTTCCGGAGTCTTATTTTGTATTCCTTACTGGTACTTCATGAATCGCTTTCACTGTGTTGATACTTGCATGTTCTCCATTTTTCTACATTATAAGTATGCACTATTGTGCTTTGTTTTGATAGATTCTTTAACAGTATGGTGATGTATACCTGGTCTGGGCATAAAACAGGTCCATTTGAGATCAGTGCTGCACTTAGTTAATAAATTTAAATAAATTAAAATATAGTTGCATCCTTGTCTGCTTCTTCCATTCTTGCTTTTTTCTGCATTGCAGCTGTACTCATCTGCCTAGTTTCCCTTTCCTCACTCCTGTCTTGTCACTCTGCATCTGTCTAAACTCTAGAATCGTGTCATACATCTATCTGCAGGCGATTGACACAAGCTCTGAGTTTCTCAGTCATGCTGTTCAGCTGAAGTACCTCATCTTATAGCATTCAGGCCTCCTCCATGCTTTACCCACCTCCATTCTACAAGTCCCTAGGCCACACTTCCGTATCACACTCTGGGTCCCTAGGCCACACTTCCGTATCACACTATGGGTCCCTAGGCCACACTTCCGTATCACACTATGGGTCCCTAGGCCACACTTCCGTATCACACACTCTGGGTCCCTAGGCCACACTTCCGTATCACACACTCTGGGTCCCTAGGCCACACTTCCGTATCACACACTCTGGGTCCCTAGGCCACACTTCCGTATCACACACTCTGGGTCCCTAGGCCACACTTCCGTATCACACTCTGGGTCCCTAGGCCACACTTCCGTATCACACTCTGGGTCCCTAGGCCACACTTCCGTATCACACTCTGGGTCCCTAGGCCACACTTCCGTATCACACTCTCTCTGGGTCCCTAGGCCAGACTTCGTATCACACTCTGGGTCCCTAGGCCACACTTCGTATCACACTCTGGGTCCCTAGGGCCACACTTCCGTATCACACTCTGGGTCCCTAGGGCCACACTTCTGTATCGCACGTGATGCGACTCCCTCACATCTTACCTTGGTCATGTTTTTCCCATTTTGAACGTTTTCTGGTTTCGTTTTTACTGTTTTAATTTTTAAAAACTTTGAATATGTTAACATGTTCTTGTTTATGGTCTTTACAGTGCTGTGAGAATTGTGGACAGTTTTTTAGCATTTCACGGGTGACCACTGCTGAATGGACAGCAAATTCATGGGACTCTTAAGCACTGAGGAGCAATGTTACTAGTCTCCAGTGTGCGTCCTGGTTTGATTGCCTTTTGCAGAGTTTGCTTGTGTTTGCTGTGTCCTTTTGACCCCCCCCCCCCCCCCCATATTCAGGTTTCTCCCATATCCAAAGGACATGCTGATAGGTGAATTGACAACTTTCTGATGTTTCTACAGGAGTGTGAGTATGTATCAGCACGAACACAATACATGTTCTGCACTGATGTGTGCTTCTTTGCCTTACACCTGTTTAGTGTTAGGATCTGCTGTCCTGTGATCCTGAATACGTTAGAGTGGGTAATGGAAAATGAATAAATAGTACCAATGGTGCAACAGGTGGCATGCTCACCTTCAGTGCTAGATCAGAAGTCTCTGGGTTCTGTTTTCACAACAGGTACTTGTATCCGTTTTTCCAGTAATAACATTGCAGTTGGGCATAAAGGGGGTGCTGCAGTCCTGAGTGTGTCATCCTTGGGATGTGAAGATAAACAGAGAAACCATCTGCCTGAATCACTGTAAAAGAGTCTATGAAACTTAGAGTAGGGGAAGTTCTCTAGTGCCCCAACCAAATTTATTTTAATCTTAAAAAAACGTTGATCTATGTTGAGGACATCTGTGAAAGCTGTATGAAATCTGTAGATCAGAATTTGAATTTTGACTGTCGTGTGCATGTTCATGACAGAAACTGCATTGTTTTCAGTGCTCTGTTAAACTGCCTACATTCCCCAGCATGTGCATTCTTTTTGCATGTTTGTAATCAAAATGCAAATAAGAGCAGTATATTTTTCCTTTCAGTTGGACTTAAGTTTAACTCCTGTAATCCTCTAACTTTGCTGAGCAAATCAGCTTTGTGGCTGACTGAACCACAGAGCATAGTGGAAAGTTTTTTTTAACATAGATCTCAAATTTACCTAGTTACTGTGCTCTATCAAATCTGTCTGCAGCTGCCCAACATTCACACTTTTCATTTTGTACTTTATTTCAGCCCTTGTCTGGTACCTCTGTTTTCCCTTTCCCTGCTCCTCACCATTGATAGATTCTCTCTCATTCCAGAGTGTGACTTATGTTCTTTAAGAGTATCCACTGTTGCCTGCACATAGAGCAAGAGGAGTCATCATTTGTGGCTGATGTAATGGGATGTATTTTTAATAGGCCTTGCTTTTCCTCAGTGTGATAGCCTTGTAGACAGCCTCTCACTCTGTGTGTGTGCAGCCTAATTGCATACCTCTTCATCCTGCTGTTCCTTCTGCTCCCACAGGAGGTCAGTAGATCAGCGTCTGAACTCCCCAAATCACACCGCTCCATCCATTACTCCAAGAGTAAACAAACTGGCTGTCTCATGCCCTGTTACCATCATAGCCAGGCCTTAGTCTTCAGGCCCATTTTGACCACAGAGTAGTTTGGCGTTTTATCTTTACACCAGTAGGTTAGCTTCTGTTATTTTTGTTTGATGTTTCATTAAAACCCCCTGTTGTCCTATGGCAATGTTGAAGCAAATGCAGCCTTACCTTTGTGTTGTGGGGGAAGGGGTTATACCTGATTCCTGTGAATATGTACAGGATACAGCCAAGCATTACCACTGGTTAGTATGAAGGACTATGCATAACTTCCTGTGAATATGTGGGATAAAGTTGGGGTGTTACTATTGGTTAGTAGGGATGATTATCCATGCTTCCTTTGAATATGTGGGATACAGTCTGGCAGTACCATTGCTTAGTCACAGGAAGCATGCATAATTCCCCATATTATGTGAGATACAGTTGGGCAGTACCCTTGGTTAATATGGGGAATTATGCATGCTTCCTGATGCAGTCAGGGAGTACCGTTGGTTAATATGGAGAATTATGCATGCTTCCTGTGATTGTGTGGGATACAGTCGAGGGCAGTACCATTGGTTAGTATGGGAAATTATCCATGCTTCCTATGACTATGTGGGATACAGTTGGGCAGTACCGTTGGTTAATATGGGGAATTATGCATGCTTCCTGTGACTGTGTGGGATACAGTCGGGCAGTACCATTGGTTAGTATAAGGGATTATGCACGCTTCCTGTGAATAGGGAATTATCTGTGATAAATGATAGGATTAAACATCAGTATCAAGCAGGAGCATCTCCTTGCTGATATGTGGGGGTTCAGTGGTGGGGGGCTTACTCCCTTGCAAATAAATACTATTTTTTATCAGCATAAATGTAGAAGTTTGACAGATCACTTTGCCAGTCTTATTTTTATTAGGACTGCAACAAACGTGATTTTTTTTTTTGTATAATCAATTTAGAATAAAGTTGATGGGATCTTAGCTGTATTATCCATTCACCTGTCCTTGGTTAGCTGGCATCTGGTGTGCTGTCCACTTAGATTTTTTCTTCTAAGCGGATACTGTTGCAGACTTTCAGATTAAACCTTAGCTGCCACCTGCATCTTCTCTCTCTGAGATGTTCTAGGTGTGACCATGTATTATGCCCTTTCTTAGCGGACTGCAGCACTGTTTATCATCCAGTAGAAAGGTTTATTCCCCTTTCCAGCCTTATGTTGTCAAAATGAAATACGTTGCAAAAGTGCCAGCCCCTTGCCTTTCTTGTGCAGCACTCCACTGCCCACAAATTTTCTGATTCAGCTCCCTGTAGGTGTGGTATATAGACACAAGGTACACACACTACATAAAGATGGCAAGCATCTCTGTCAAGACTAAAGGAATACTATATGATCAACACTTACAGTGTAAAGGTTTGTATTTGCATTGCAAAATATAGTATGGAGAGTGTCATTCTCATTGCATTATGCCTTCAGCGATGATGGATATCTGTGTGTAAATTTCGCTTTTAGATTGACAAATGGAGTACAATATAATCAACATCTGCATACACTAAGGTTGCATTCATGTTGCAGTATGCAGTTTAATTCTCAATTACATTGTGCAGTTAACAGTGGTGGATGTCTGTGTGCAGTTTTTACTTTTAGTTTCACAAAATGTGTGTTTATAATATATATATATATATGTATGCGTGTGTGTGTGTGTATATATATATATATATATATATATATATGTATATATGTGTGTAAAGGTTTACCATCAAAATGTTGATCATACATCTACACCACTAATGCAGTGTACGAACTGCAACTGTTGCAAATGTCAAGCACAGATATTCCAAACCGCAAAAATCTTGCCCCCTTTTTGACCCATGTTCGCACTTCTTTTGGGGTGTGGAGTGGTCAGAAATGTCAACGTTCAGCGTTTTTGCAAATTCTAACAAATCTTCATTACATATTTATTTATTTCGGTTTGATTACCGGGAGAGTCCACTGGGCCAGAAAGTGCCCATTTTCAGTGGAGGCCCGGGGAGAAAAGCTCCATAAGCAATATGATACAATAAAGGTTACATAATGTTGAAGGTAAAGTTAAATTATAAAATTCATATAGTAAGAAAAGCAAATGCATAAAAATATATACTTTTAAAACACAGTTAAAGATAGTAGAGAACATAATTTACAGGAGTTTTCATTGAGGGCAGCAGGATTCAACTGTCTATACTACAAGGCTCTGAGGTTACATGTTATTTACAATATTTACATACTTGGAGTCAAGAGAGAGATTTCTCAAACAGAGAGTGTAGCTTAGGTTTGTTTTAGGAGAATAGAAAAATATTTGTTTGAGGGAGCATGGAGAAAAGGAGTAGAGAGAGCTCGAAGGAGAACATTTCCTAGAATTTATGTAGGGTGAGAGCAGGAACATTTCCGTTTAGAAGACGGGTAAGAGAAAAGTTTGGACTTGAAGGAGTGTTTGGTATGGTCCTAAGTAAAGGAGGTAGGGAGTTCCATCTTTTGCCTAGAGAGAAGGAGCTGGCCTGCAGGACATTTGGGTTTGTGGATAGAGATTAAATTTTGGTGTTCAGATCTCAGAGATCTATTTGTATATGTATGGGGGAAGGATGTTTAAGGCTGGGCATTTATCTGGGTAGAATATTAATTTGTGAGCGGAAGTTAGTTGGAGATAATCTAGGTGGTTAGAGAGTTCTAGCCAGTTTAGAGATTGTAGGGAAAGGCAGTGGTGAGTAGAGTTTTTAGATTTAGTTGCAAATTTAGAGATCTTATTATAACAAGTTTCAAGTTTGGATGTGTTAGAGGAAGACAGGTTAGTTGTTAGAGGGCTCCATATAGTAAAGAAGGTAGGTAGTTGCTAAGGTGTGCCTGGAGGAATTGGAGAGAAAGCGGTGATTCCTATAAAGCATACCTAACTTTTGGTGGGTTTTCTTTATGTTTTGTTGTATGTGGATATCGGATTTAAGGTGTTCGTCTATTGTAATAACGAGGAGTTTTGCAGAAGGGACCACTTCTATAGCAGAGCTGGTTTGGCTTAGGACTTTAAAACTATGGCAACTTTGACAAAAATGCCTTCAATGTCATTTAAAACTCCATTCAATGGTTTGTGGGTTTGATGAATAGGGATTCGATTATTAGTCGTTTTGATTAAGCCTTAGACCCATATACATTTTATTTTTTTATGTGTATATATATATATATATATATATATATATATATATATATATATATAATATAAATTACACGCACTGAGATATAGATGTATGTGTATCAGTGTAGATAGCTGTATCTGTACATACATGTATACCCACACCTCAAAAACTTGTATGTAAGAATTAACATCAACAAGATGGGTGCCACGTGGCTTTGTATATTACAAAACTTTTGAGCATCTCTGTAATACACATCAACAAGATGGGTGCCACGTGGCTTTGTATATTACAAAACTTTTGAGCATCTCTGTAATACTATCAGAAGAACTAACAATCTGGAAATGCTGAGGATTAAAGGTGTCTGCTGTTAATGAGCTACTTTCTATAGTCCAGGGCTTGTTTGTGTTTGTTTCCATTTACCAGCCTGTATGACTGAGCAAGCCACTTAACTAGGCAGTCTCCAGGGCAACTGTAAAACCAGGCTGGTCTTCGTAGTGGTCTCCTGGACTGCATTGCACAATAGCATGTTATTCCATTAATGGCAGCTCCTTGAGAAGAGCTTTTGAAGTGGCAATTAATTGAAGGACGTTTTCAGGGAATTTGTTAAAAACTGTCATTCCATTTATATTTCAATTTTGTGACTGTTTACTTGGGTTTTACCTGTTTTGGCATTTTGTACTTTGGTTGCAGTTCTAGTTTTCTTTTTTAGGATTTTGAATTCTGAGGAAAGGGAGCAAAATGGGGTTTTGATATAGATGTCCTTTGCACATTTGCACCTTGAGTCAGTGCAAAAAATGTTTTGTTGATTTGTGCTTTGGGGGTTTCTGTTGGTTTAGTTTGTTTCAAGAAATTCAACAATGTGGATCCCAGTGCTGTTTGAAATAAATTCTGAACCCCTCGACTTCAGCTGCAGTGATATTGAAAGCAGTTGGGAGGGTTTAATGCTTGGCAGTGCATAACCATCCAAATCAAAGACACCTGGTGGGTGTCTGTCAGTCGTATGTCTGGGATGTAGCATTCTAAAGAGTTGCCTGTATTGGTTCCTGTCCAAAAGAGCAGTATATCTCTGAAGTTTGTCAGAAGATTGGGAATTGTAGTTCAGGATAAACTTCAGTGTTTAGCTTCATCATATTTACTTTCTTCATATTTGACATTGAAGAGTACTTGAGTATATGTGAAAGCACACACACTTCTTACACATAAGCATATCTCTGCTCCCAGCTTACTCTGAAATAATTGGTGATAATCCAAGAAAACTTCACTGCTACTAATGTCCCGCGAAAGGAATGCTTCGCTGTTTATTCATTTGGTTTCTTAACACTGCAACTGAAGCCTGAGACATTTTCAGCACTCCTTGTAGTTTCTCAACTTAAAGGATGTGTAATAACACATTTTTCTGTCATAAACATGGCAGATCGCCAACAAAGGTTTTAGATTACTTTTAAACCAAGATATGCTTTAAGGGTTTAAAAACATATCATTGCTCAAGGTCTTAAAATCCTTTAGCTGTGAATTGCTTAATATAGCTCATTACTGAATTCTGCTTTCTTTTAGTAATGGTTTTAAAAGGTGATCAGTACTCAAGTTCTGTCCTTTATTCATAATTGATTTGTACTAAGCCAAAACATGCTGTAAAACAGAAACGAGCAAATTTTGTACAAGGGGAAAAGTTATATTTGAAAAGTGGAGTATGTGTCGTTCACTGCTGCACCCTTTATATCAGGGAATTCTGCTGAGGTACGTGTACAATACGACCTTCAGAATGAATCACCCTTCCCCTTTTACTGGCTTATATCACCTTAACTATGGATGTCTTTGCACAACTGAAATAAATTTATGTAATATGACTGACCATATGCAGTTCTTTTCTGCCGTGTTTGTTGCTTGTTGTACAAAGCATTAAAGCAGTCTGCCATGCTAGGACACTGCTTATATTCAAGTAACCCCCATCGGGAAACTTGTATAAGTAGAAGTGTTGTATGCTTTTTTCCACTTTATCTGATGCTAGCTGTTTATTTTTGTGCTTTGGGTGGTGGGGTCTCTCCCAGATATGAACATACCATCCAAGAAAGACAAGCATATCTATAGATGAGGTGGACACAGTGCATGTACTGTTTAGCCTTGGTGCACCTTATAAGTCCTTGTCAGTCTTGTTAAGAATGTAGGGCCCAGTACCTTGCACAATACACAAAATGCAATTCAGGCCTGCCTTGATAAAGAGATTTGCAGCCTTGTAGCAAAAGACCACTGTGTCCTCAGGATAGCCTGCCAGATGTCTCCTCCTTTAGGAAGAAGTCAAAGGAAGCCAGGTAGTTGGATGACCTCTTTGGACCCTCTGCTTCCAAGGATATTACTGTGGAGGCACTTGACCAGTCCCCAAACCAGATATTTAGGCAACGGTCTCTGACAGTGCCTCTTAGAAGGCCAAAACACATGCTGCAAAAGCAGAGCTCACCAGAATGAAGTATCTTTAGACCTCATGGGAGAGATGTTTGCTAATCAAGTAAGGGGTGGGTGCTTATGGAGAAATGTCTGTGTAGCTACACAAGTCATATCCTACAGATTCTCACTAGGGCTCCAATTGCCCCAGTGGCCACAAGATCTGTGATTCCTCCTGAGAATAGGACTGCTACCAAGCAAAAGCTGTCCACTTGTGAGCCCACAGATTACACCTGTCTCCCTATCATGACTGTCCTACATTGGCTTAGTACTTTCTTCCAGTTTCTACAATTTTTACCTAAATTAAGATAAGCTGTCTGTCTGGAGCCCGCAATCTTAGACAAAGGGGAAGCCCTTTCCGTAAAAACATACTGCCCATTGCTAATTCTGAAGAGGATGGGGAGGATCTGGACTCCAGATATCCTTCACATGAGCATGTGATGCAGATAGGGAGGAATAATGTGGCCTTTTTAACTGTTCAACAGAAGACTTGTCTGTTAGACATACTGTCTCACATGAGAGAACATTGCAAATGGTAAGCCCACAAGGTCTCTTCTCCCCAGAAGAGAGCTTTGGAAGTCCTATTGCTTGGCCCACCTAAACATGTCATTCCTCCAGTCCAGGAAATTGTTGATGTTTTTATATAACTAATTTGGAGCTATACTCCCAGGCCGTTCCCTGAATGCACCTGATTTTTCCTGGAGAATGCAGGCTTACCACAAATTCTTTAAGAATCCTACAGGAGACCCAAATATGGTAATACAGTGTCCCTGGTACCTGTTAAGGGAGCTGGGCTGACTCCAGATCATGACATGCTCCCCAATTGACAAGGAGAGTAGCTTTCATGATGAGAATGGCCTTTGCAGCCCTGGCAATTTGGGCCCTAGCTTGGCTGATCCATATTCTGTAATTGCTAGAGCATGTCTTGAAGTGGTTGCTGGAAAGGTTGTAGGGGAATGTAGGATGAAAACAAATGGACTGTGTCTTAATATAAGTTGAGACTGTCCTGCAGGAAAACATGCTGTTAAATGTGGGCGTGATGATGTGGATGCATCATCCAGAGCTTCTGCTATAATGCTAATGCAATCTTAACATGTGGACTCTGTCTCTGTCCATAGATGTCAAAGTACAGCTCTTCAGTCCTTGTGTATGTTGTGAGCTGCTCTTTAGACCTCATGTTTGTATTGCATTTAAAAAAATGGATGAAAGAGGGAAGACTATGGAATCTGTCAGGTATGTGCTACATCCTGTCCTACCCAGGTATAAAAGAAATTGATTTCGTAAGCATGTTCACTGAAGTTAGTTCTTATATTACATTGATGAAACCAACTGTAAATACCTTTATCATTATAAAATGCAGTCTCATTTTATTTATTTGCTTTTTGTTTACTGGGAAAGTCCACTGGGCCTAGATGAGCCCATTTTCAGTGGAGGCCTGGGGAGAAAGGCTCTGTGACATAAACTTTTACATTTCAGATTTACAGTTCAGCGATACAATAGTCAATTCTACAGAAGACAAATTAGACAGTGAAGCTTAGAGAGAAAATTCAAACAAAGAAAAAACTCAATGAGCAATCAAAAAGTGAAAAATATCTACAAATGGTGTGAACAGTTCACAGTTGTATATAGCGTAAAGCAGACATTGCTGACCTTAAGTATTTACATCAATAATAGAAGTATCAAAACATCAAAATTAGTTGGGTCTGGATATTGGTGTATTAGTTCATCTAACTACAGGGCGGTTTGTGTATTTTCCTTTCTAGTGGTTTGTGTGTATATTGATCATTGTGTGTGTCTGTGTCTGTGTAATGGGGGCAGCACTGTTGAGCCACATACTGGTAGGAAGAGGTAAATATAAATATAAAGCAGGGCCTATTCATATCACAGGCAAGGTTTAAGTCTTTAGAACGGGTAAGTCTGGTGCTGTTTGTTTTGTGGATATGCAGGAGGTCCATCAAAGTGGGGTCTGACAATGCCCTGTATGTCAGGCATAGATCTCCCTTCAAAAGCCTTTAGGAGACAGAATACAGGGATATAGTGCCTTGAGGTGGTCTGCATAGGACATTTTACTTATGCCATGTATTCTTTTAATGAGGAACCTCTGTGTACATTCCAGTTGTTTTGAGATGCCTGGTTAGGTACATACCAAAGGGGGGGGGTCCTGTCTGTGAGCCATTTGGCTATCCACTGGGTGACATAGGAGTTTGCACCTAACCTCTTGAGTTTGCCAACAATGCCCGAGTATGGTACTGTCAAATTCCTTGGCCATGTTAAGGTAGGCAGTGCGAACCATTTTTCCCTCATCCTTTTGCTTTGGTTACCTTCTACAAGAATTCCACCAGGTTGAGTAGGCATGGTCTGCCCTTGACGAATCCAAACTGGGTTGTGTCTAATGTCTGGAGGTTTACTGTATCTCTATTGATAGTCTCCATAATTCTTTCCATAGCTTTACAAACAAGACTAGTAAGACTTGTGGTTCTGTAGTTTCCAGGGTCTGTAGATGGCCCACCTTTGTGCAGAGGGATGACTGTTGCTATTCTCCATTCAAGAGGCATGAAGCCTGTTTGGAGGCTACAGTTAAATAGTAATTCCAGAAGCCCTGATAGGTCATGTTTCATGCTTTTAGAAGGTATCCTGAGATACTGTCTGGGCCCATTGATGCAGTGTTTTTGGTCTTGGAGAGAACATTAAGGACCTGTTCCCTAGTAATAGTAGGGGGGAGTTATATTTGGTGGTATTTCCTGAGGGGAAGGTTGAGGGGGGATAGAGGGGTAAAGTTGGAGATAAATTGATCAGCCAGGAGGTTTGCTGTATCTTCTGGCTCAATATAGCTGGCTCCATTTACAGTGAGCTCTGCACACATTTATGTATTGCCTTTGATGTTGTGGAAATAGCTAAATAATGCTTTGTTTTAGTTTTTGGCCTGGGAGGCCAAACGCCTCAAATGTGGCTTTGATAGACTTTTTGTCCTCTGAGAAGTTTGTTTAGTTTGATGAGAATGCTTTTATCCTGCTGGGTGCTGCACCTCCTATTTTTTGCGATGATTTTCTTCCTTCTGTTATACAGCCTATTGATTTTGTGATTCCACCAGGCTGTTTTTTTTTTTGTTCTGTACTTCTTTGTGGTGAGTACAGTTGCCTCTGTAGAGCTATTAACATGCTTGTACAGGGTTTCTGTGAATAATTTACATAGGCAGCAGTGTTCTCAGGGTTTATGGGGGCTTGGAATTTGGTCAGTTTATAACTTAATAGCAAGAGGTTAACCTTAGAGTAGTTCCTGAATATTCCTGTCACAAAAAGAGATACTGCCAAGCCCAGCTGTCTAGAATTTTGTAAATAATTATATGTTATTTGTGACAATCAGCATGATTTATATAGAAGTGTGACAAAGGGAGATACTGCCAGCACAGCTCCCTGGAATTTTGTAAATGGTTGTGTCATTTGTGAATATCAACATGATTCACATAAGATACTTGTGTTACGAATGTATTAGAACTGTATTTCAGATGTATATCAAACTGTTGCTACAGAAGTGTGTGTTGAAAAGGTTGTTGCAAAGAACTTAAAATGTAACCACACCATGCTGTACTGGAATAGAACAGAAATGTACCTGCACTTGGAGAGACCCCAAAAGTTCCTCACCAAAAGGATAAAGGGACTCCAAAATCTGTCATATGCTGCCAGATTGAAGAAACTCCAGCTCTATTCAGTCGCATACCGTCTGCTCAGAGGTGACATGTGCCTGACATACAAGGCTATGTCCAACCCGGAATTAATGGACATGCTCCACCTCAAAAAGTCCAAATCCACCAAAACCACTAGAGCAAGCGACTTAAACCTTAGCACGGATATAAATAGGACGTGCTGGAGGGATAGATTTATCACTCAGAGACTCCCTATGCTGTGGAATAAAATCCTGGTCCATGTGAGGCAGAGCACCTCGTTGGTTCTGTTCAAGAGAAATCTTGACCTGCGGATGGGAGATCGTAGGTTTACCCTGGGAATCATCTCTGTGTCACTGCTGGACAGAGGCACAACAAACTAATGGGCACAGTATTTTTTCATATAAGGGGTGGCGTAAGCCACCAAACTTTGGGCTAGGCTTATAAATGCCTTAGGGCAGATAGCCTAGTATAAACCTATGAACTATAGTAGCTGTTTAAATGTGTATATTTTAACATGGGGAAACTGGAATACAGAAGGTTAATTTGCAAAACGTCAGAAAAAATAGCTGAAATTAAATTACTTTATGGCTGGGCCATAAAAATATGTTATCCTTCAGTTTCAGTACAGCAAGAGAGACAATGTCTGTGCTGAGAAGTTTTCTGTATTGTCTTGGAAGTGTTTTATTACTTCCAGGATGTGCAAAGATCTGAGGAAAAGCCCTTGTGCATGTATTTTCATAGGTAGATACTAAATACTGCTAGCTTTCAACAGTGGGGGTTTTACCTGGGGTAGAGTCAGATGACAAGAAATTGTGATTCTGCAAGCTATCCCAACAATAATATTTGAGATATTCATTTAAGAACTCTTTGAGAGAAAGACTGCATTCTGTATTCTGTCTTTGACCTGATAACACCAGCTAGATCATCTATTCACCACATCTGCCTTGCTGCTGTAATTAAGCAAGTGTACTAGGGTACAGTATAATTCTTTTAGATATAGTCAAGAATATAGCAATGCTTAATTTAGATGCTTTTGTTTATTTATTTGAGACTGTCCTGCAGTGTTTTAAATATTTGCTGTGATTATGAACTCTGATGTTACTGTAAATGTATATTTAGTATTGTATTGTTCTTTTATTTATTAAATATATTTAAACCTTTCATTATGGCTGGTCTGTCTAGACATTTAAGCTCTTGAGTTGAGATCTGCACAAAGGTGGGCCATCTACAGACCCAGGAAACTACAGAACCATAAGTCTTACTAGTCTTGTTTGTAAAACTATGGAAAGAATTATGGAGACTATCAATAGAGATACAGTTACATAATTATTTGGTAACGCTGTGTAGGCCACTCCTAATAGCCTTGCCCTTGGTCAAACTACCATTTGTATTGATAGGAACATTACACAGTAAGATTGGGCACCCTTTGCTGCTAAGGGCCTTAAAGTAGCTGATAAAGAGGTAGCAGGTGGCAGTAATAACTGCCTTATAGTCCGGGTAGAAGGGGGAATAGCTAGTAAACCTGTGCCAGCCTTTCCCAGGTGTGTGTGTAAACAAATGTGTGTGTGTGTGTGTGTGTGTGTGTGTGAGCTACTTGGGCAGGGACATGAAGCACTGGTTGGACAGAGAGGGTGCCTGAGATCTTGGCTTGGCCACTCAGCTGAGATCTCAACTCTATAGCTGTGTCAGTGGGGAGTCTTATTGGGGATCTGGAGAAAGAGGGAGAAACCAGCCCTGGACTGACTGTGGTCTCTATATGCTGTTAAGGGAAATTGCACTTGATGCAAAAAGTTGCATTTGGAAATACTTTGCGTCTACCTGTCATCCTCCCAGTGTATGTTCCCCACTGTTGAGGACTGAGGCTCCTTGATTACTGAGCTAGTGGTGAGGTGCGTCAGCTCCAGGTTTAGCTGGGGGTCCATGTTTTATTTTTTACTTCAAAGGAGACCATTTTGTGGTCTGACCTTAGAAGGGAAGACATTACAGTAGGGGTGTGTGGCACACTCCCACATTAGTGAGGACCAGATCCAGTATGGGTGCACCCCTGATTTGTATATTGACTTTCTCAGTGGTGCACACCCTTTTTGTGGGGAGGGCCACTACACAAATTCTTAATGCATCTGAGGGCCACCACAAAACATAGGAAGTCATTGCGAGTTAATCGGTACCGGTGACTGGCATTTTTACTTAAGACAGCAGTCATGAAATTGCCTGTTTTCTACATCAACTTTGCATTTAACTTTATTCTGGCTTGCAGCCATGACTTATTACAAACACTTGCAGAAAATTACTACTGTTTACAGACTACAAGTTATAAACAACAAAGAATAGTTACTTCTGCAGCTAAAATTAGAGGTGTGCGCAACTGCATCAGTTAGGTAAGTAAGCACATGCTGGAAAGCTTGCATGACTGGAGTAAGTTGTAGCATTTTTTCACTTTTTCAAAAGTTTTTGGTTACTTTCTGGGGGCCAGATTTGGCCCCGAGGTCTGACAATGTGCACCACTGGACTATCTGGTCCAGGGAGTTTGTGTTTGCAAAATTCAGGAATCTCTGTGCATATATGTTTGGTGTTGTATAGGATTCCCAGTTAATAGTGAGATAATTAAAGTCACCCATGAATATGGTATTGGGTTTGAATGGTTAATGTTTCTAATAAGTTTAAATACATGTTATGGGTTCCTGGGTCGTAGAGGGGGACCTATAGGTTGCATGGAAGTGGTATTCGACTTTGTCTTTGATTTGAACATGAAGTAGCTAAAGTGCATTGTCCTGTTTGACCAGCCTTGAAGTATATTTATTTTTGATGTAAATAGAGACACCTCCACTGTCACCATCTCTGAAAATTCTTGTACCAGTCTGCATCTCTTCAGGCATAGGAGAAACCTCTGAATTCCATTTTCTGGGGATTATTGAAGAACAAGAAAATTGGAAGGAGCAAAGCATGCTCATTCTTGGCCCATGTTTTGGTTTCAGGAGAACCCAGCAAAAAATACTAGTAGGATCAATAGAATCCTGTCTGGTTATTGGCTCAACAGGAGGTCCTGCACTTGAAGTTTATATTGGTCTAGCTTTGGACATTTCCAAATTACATGCAGCCATATACCTCTGAGCTCTTCATCATACATGTAAGAACTACTTGAACTGGATGAAAACATATTCCACAAGTTACTAGGTGAGTAACACTTGCTCATGCAAGCACTTCCAGCCATAAGCTTCTACATTGGTGTGATTGGATTGTGTATTTAGATGTCAATATATATTGTCTATCAAATTAAAACATCCATTTATTCAGACTCTTCAGTTCAAAATTAAGTGTTTTGTTTCTAACCTGTCGGTCCACCTTTCATGCTGTTGCTATTCTTGATAAAAATGCATCATGAGACAGTTTGACCTAATGCAATATCACATCATCATCATCATCCTCTGAAAGAGGCTAGGTTATTTCATGCTGTCTGCCAGATTTTATTGAAACCGCTCCAAGATGTAGATTCTATAATTGGCCGCAGTATTTAATTTGAGGATTTCTTCACGCCCAATCTCAAAGACTGGCAGTCTAAATTATCTAGAGCTGAGAATACATGGGACTCAAGGCCCTCCCTACCTTTAAAGCTTGTGTCAAGCACAATGTTTTAATGACCTCATTGAATGTTTGCCTTTCCTTAACAAATTCACAGTGATTCAACTGAATCAAACTAGGAAATGGTGAAGCTAACCTGTTTGCCAGACTCAGGAGTCGGTATTTTATAGTCCTGATTCAGTTCAGAAATTGGTATAACCACTTTTTTTCTTGACGTTGAAACTTAAGGAGTTTTTAAATCTTCACTGATAACTTCCTGCGGTTTAACAAACATATTGATGTCAGCTGTTAAATTCGTGCCACCAAGCTATAATGTCATCACTGTTCTGTAGTGCACAATCAAATAACTGTATTTTGAGTGTCCCTTGAAGACGGGAAGCACATGGCGTTACAAATGGATGTGGTAAATCACCAGCGTAATAGGACTCCATGAACATCACTCTCTTTTTTAAAAAAAACTGATATATTTTTTTGTAATATGGATAAGCTTGTGTAGACAAACCTATATAAAGGACTATATCCGTCAACATCAACCCCAAGCAACCTATTTTTAGTATTCTGATGGAACTTTAGGTACTTGAATATCTCAGCGTAACATGATAAAGTTCTAGTCTCTTGGGAAGCGCATTACCCCTTCATGAAAACTGTCATGCTCCTGTATGAGTAATTTCCAACAAGGAAGATTCGGGGAAGGGCAGAAAGAGTCTAATGTGATTTGTTTACCTACCCATATTCCCTTTACCAGTACATATCTTCCTTAACTCATCTGACAAATGATCTAGACCTTAGAAATAAACACTACGTACTATCAAAAGTGACAACCCGTTTCTTTGATTTGCCTTATGAGGATGAATACACACTGAAAACCCCAACATCTGATGTTGTAAGTCTTCATTCCTTTGGTTCCGTCCCCTGAACTAACACGGCCGGTTACCAAGCTCACGCCAGCCAAAAACTCTCAGTGAAGTCCTACCCATAATGCCCTTCTCATAGTCTCTCCAGATCTTGTTTGCCGCGTTCCTTGTCAGACGTGCCAAGCCTTTCTCACAATCTAAATGTAGTGTTTTTTGTGGTGTATCTACTATAATTACTTTCCCTTTAGTCAGTTTTCTCTAAGTTCTCTTTTGTTTTTAAATTCTATACTTTCTTACTAAACTCTTCCTTCAGTAGTTCTTTTTGTACTATCGCTGGTACTATCCCTCTTCCCTACCATTGGTAGGCCCCTTCCATTACCACTTTTTGGTATTTCTTAGTACCGTTGTTGGTACTCCTTCCTTCTATCTGTTAAAAAAAAAAAAACTCCTACTTTATTCTTGCTGTTGTTTTTTGGTAGTTATAGTTGTATTTTAGGACTCTAGTGTTTGTGTGGTGTTTCATAATGTCTGATAAAGCAAAACTAGGTTTCAAACCAGTATAAGTGTGGCCGTAAGATGCCCAACTCAAACGGTCACGCCCAGTGTGTTTATTGTTTGGGCATTGACCATATTAATGTGTCTTGTGATATTTGATCTGGTTTCATCAACCGTACATTAGCTGAATGCAAGAACAAACTCATTTTGAAGGGTATGTTGAAAACACCCTTCTCAGAGGCTCTCTCTAGGATGGAGGTCTCACCACGTCCTAAACACAAGGATGTTAAACATAATAAAGGAGTCACTCAGTGCCGACATCTCCGTCCTCTTCGGAACCGAGTCGACAACAGACTTCCGTGCCGTTGGCGCAGACGGCTTTGGCACCGGGATCTGTCTTCTCCGGTGCCGACCTTGATCATGAGACAGGTTTCTACTCCTGTACCAGCATCAATTCCATCCCTGGCCACGGTAACGAGGACTTGCACGGCTCCACCTATGATGACACCTGCGGTTCTAAAAATTGAGCACCTTGCCAGAACAAGGTACTCCCCATCTTATGACCCTTTTTTGGGGCAGCAATTCAGCCCGTTTATTGAAATACCAGAATCTCCATCGGCAGCTTCCTTCAGATCCACCAGGAGTCTTTCAGAGCAAGATGTGAGTTTTGTGGACCAGATTTTAGCCGCTAGAGGCTTACCAACCCCGAGTAGGTCTTCCCTCCCTCTTGGAACGGAAGCTTTCTCGGCATGTTCACCTGTTTATCCTCCTCCGACCTCCTCCCAGATTTCGGAGATTTCAGTATCGATGTCCATCCCAGTGCATTCCGTCTCCACTCTGACAGTGGAGGCTTCCCTGTCTGCACTGATACCTCTTGGTGCCATGGCTCCTTCGGAACTGTTGCACCCTTGGAGCAGTGATTGGGCTGTCAGCATTGTGACACCTAGTTCGGCACCAATTTTTTTTCTATGGCACCATCTACGGTTCCGGCTCTCCTGGCAGCTACCGGTTCTCTTAGAACTCCTCACTTGGAGGTAGGTGGGCTCGTCTGGACGAGGTGTGACCTGGGTTCCAAGGTTGCCCTTCTTGGTTCCGGGCTCCCATCCCTCTTCGGGCGGGCCTGCTTTCCAGGTGGTGGAGAGGGTCCTCCTCCTACAAGCTCACAGTTGGCACCATTGGCATCAGAACCCTCTCTAGCATGCAGCTGTTCCAACCTCCTACTCTGGGATCTCGGGCACGGGAGTGGTAAGACCTTCCCTTGAAGGGTTCGCCGGAGTCCCCCTCAGACGACCTCACTGGAGAGCCACCCAGAAAGAAACTTTGGAAGAGGAAGAATCTCGATTCCCCTGAGGAATCTATCACAGAAGACACTGATTACGATGAGGGAGAAGGGTCCCCACAGTCTTCCCCGGAAGACGTCTCATTTGGAGATTTTCTCGAGATTCTCAAGCAGAGGGTAGATTGGAAATCCTCCAACCCTTCTTCGGAAGAATTGGTGTTGCAGGCTTTCCATGCTCGACCATCTACTTCTTGGGTGACCCCACCTGCAGATGAGCGCATTAGGCTTCTCATTCATCATGCCTTGAAGGCTTCGGACAACATAGAACCTGTCCCCCTGAGGCCCGATAAAATGTTGTCCATGCCTGAAGACCAACCCAACTGGTCCAAACAGCTAGTAAGTAGATTCCATGGTCGTGGCAGCAGCCACTAAGAGGGAACTGGCAGAAGATAGTTCCACTGTTCTTCCCGCGAACAGGGAGTCTCAGGATTTGGACAGACTGGGGAAGTGGACCTTTGCTTCAGTGACCTTTGCCATTCTGTCGCTGAATTACATGGAGCACTTTGATTGCCTCCAAAGAGACCTAATTTCAGAAATGTCTGCCTCTTTGGTGGGGGTGCTGTCTGAGGAGGTGCATGATACTGTTGCCTCCCAGCTAGCTACCCATCTCGAACTCCTCGATGCGCTTGATTTCTCACACTACCGAGGGAGCAGCCCGAGCAGATGCATCGGGCATCGTCATGAGACTGCATGCTTGGATGCTTGTGTGACTCCACAGACCCTTTCAAATCTTCCTTTGTCAACGCGCCTGTTGACTAATCTTCCCTTTTTGGTCCAAAAGTAAGACACACTATCACACAGTGAGAAAGACTGAAAGACATTGTCTACTGTGGGCATATGCCCCCCCCCCCCCTCCGAGATCCTACTCCAGGAATCAGAGGTGAGGAAAATTGTGGTTCAAGAAATCCCAAGGATCTTTTTGTGACACTTGTGACGAGCATTCTCCCCAGGGCAGAGGGGGCAACTCATCTGGAAGATGTCCCTTTCAGGGCAGGGGGAGTCTGTGCAACCAGGGTGCTAGAGATTCGTTCTGTGACTGACAGCGCTCCTGAGTAGTGGCCTGATTGCTTTCCTCTGGAAGCAGTCGGGGGACGATTCTCTCTGCACCTACAAGCCTGGCAACTCATAACAATGGATTCATGTGTGCAGAGAATAATATCCAGAGGCTGTCATATCCCATTCGATCTCACTCCCAGACCCGTAAAACAAATTCCCGAAGTTCCACCCGGTCAGAAGGATGCTGCAGCCTTGGAAATCGAAAAGTTGCTAAGAAAGAGTCATTCAACCAGTCTTACCAGACCAAATAGGATCTGGTTTTTACTTGAGGTTCTTTTTAGTGACAAAAAAAGACAGGGGACTGGAGATCAATCCTGGATCTCAGCCTACTAAAATTCATCAAACCTCAAAAATTCCACATCATGGTGCAGTCCATTCTCCCCTTTCTGGGGAAGGATAACTGGATGTGTTCTATAGATCTTCAGGATGCATATTACCACATAAAGATGGACAAACGCTCCCGGTGATTTCTTTGCTTCCGGCTGGGAGCCAGTCACTACCAGTTCAGGGTACTGCCTTTAGTCTCTCGACAGCCCCCAGAGTGTTTACCAAGTGTATGGCAGTTGTAGGAGTTGATCTCCGACTACAAGGATTCCAGGTGTTTCCATATCTAGACAATTGGCTCCTCACCGCCACGACCAGGATCCTTCTCATTCTCAGTCTCTCTTACACTCAAGGCCTTGCTCTTCGCTTAGGTATCATGATCAGTATGGAAAAATCAAACACGTCTTCAACAAGAACACTGGAATTATTTGGAGTGATCTTCGACACAATGTCCTGTCAAGCTTCCCTTCCTCCTCACAAGCTTTCAGAAATAAGAAATCAGATTCAACTTCTCCTTCCACAGACATATGTACCAGCACGCCTAGTACTACAACTATTAGGCTCTATGGCAGCAGCCATTACCTTAGTACCCCTGGCGAGGTTGCATATGAGACTATTACAGTGGTTCCTTTCATCACAATGGTCGATCTTAACCCACCCACTCGACCACATGATACACCTTACAAACCTTTGCAAAGAAGAAATGCTATGGTGGATGAAGCCAGGAACAAATTTTTGATGTCGACCATTCTGTCTTCCCCAGCCCAAGGCCACGGTGACCACAGATGCTTCCCTGTTAGGGGGGGGGGGGGCATTTCCAGGGAAGAACAGTCCAAGGCACTTGGTCCCCCATAGAGGCCAATTTTGCACATAAATGTCCTGGAATTGAGGGCAGTTCTCTTAGCCTTGCAGGTTTTCCACACATCCCTTCTGGGACTATTGCAATACAATCGGACAGCATGTCAGTCATGTGGTACATCAGCAAACAAGGTGGAACCAGGTCTTACCCCCCTATGGCGGGAAGCCATAATAATATGGCATCGAGCGATGGCTTCCAACCACTTTCTCATAGCGATGCGCATTCTCAGAAGCTCCAGTCTCATTGCAGACAATCTGAGCAGGACCATACTGATGCCTCATGAGTGGTCTCTTGACCCGATTATAGTCAGTCAAATCTTCCGTCTCTGGGGCCCGGCCTTGCTGCGACCTGTTTGCTTCACCCCTAAACAACAAATGCAGAAGACACTTTGCCCTGATTCCCCCCTCAGGAGTAGTCACCGAGGGATGCTGTGACGCACGATTGGCACTTTAGTCTACTGTACTCATTTCCCCTCATCCCAAAATTTCTACAGAAAGCTCAAAGGTTGAGAAGCAAAGTGATCCTCCTTGCCCCTTATTGACCCCGTCAAGTTTGGTTCCCATTCCTATGGCTTCAACTAATCCACAGCCCATGGATCCCTGGATCAATCTCAAGGACTGCTGACTCACCCTCAGGGATTGATTCACCCCAGTCTCCACAGCTTCAAGCTTGCAGCTTGGTTTCTCCACTTCCAGTGATTGCCAGACTACCTGATATTTCATCCCCTGTTCGCGAGTTCCTCCTGGCTTCACACAAACCATCCACCAGAAAAATTTATTTCAGTAAGTGGACTAGGTTCTTTATATGGGCCAAATAGCAAAACATGGATCCCTTCTCTATGCCTATTCAGAAGACCCTAGAATATCTCACTACCCTGTTACACGCTGGAGCTTTAGCATTGACGATTACGGTACATTTAGCAGCTATTGCATATTTTCTCAATGGAATTGACATTTCATCAGTTATGTCACACCGACTGTGCAAAACCTTCATGAAAGGAGTATTACATATTAAACTTCCTGTCCAGCCCCCTACAGTGCCATGGGGCTTGATGTTGGTGCTTCAGTCGTTAACAAGTCCTCCTTTCGAGCCTTATAAGTCATGCGATATACAATTTTTGTCCTGGCAAACCCTGTTCCTAGTAGCCCTTACCTCAGCGAGACAAGTTTCTGAGTTGCAGGCCTTTAGTGTCACGAGACCGTATTTGATTTTCCACAAGGATAGGGTTTTTGTCCATACTAATCCCTCCTTTTTGCCCAAGGTCATTTCTGTTTTTTCCATCAACCAATCTGTTGACCTACCCATTTTCTTTTCCCATCATTCCAATAAAGGGGAGTACCTTTTACATACCCTTGATGTTCATAGGCAACTTTGTTTTTACTTGGACAGGGAAAAATCTCTTGGGAAAACAGATCAATTATTTGTAGCATTTGCAGGACCCAGGATGGGTAAATCTATTTCCAAAATGACCTGATCTTCTTGGCTCAGAAACGCCACTACTTTCATCTATCAACAAAACAAAATGTCCTTGCCTACCAAAATAAAGGCTCACTCTACTAGATCAATAGCAACCTCAGTGGCCTTTCACTCCAGAGCTTCTATGGACGATGTCTGCACAGTAGCCACTTGGACAAGTCCACATACCTTTATCACTCATTAGAAATTGGATTTGGCCTCCATGAAAAGAGCATCTTTTGGTTCTATGGTGCTCAGGAATATCCTTCCTTAGGGCCACCCAGGACTAAAAGTAGCTGGGGACTTGCTCCTATTAGTAAGGAAGGAAGGAATGAATAAAGATTTACAACATCAGATAAAGAAGTTATGTCTTACCGTAACGTTCCATCTGTGTTGTAGATCTTCATTCATTCATTACTTCCCGCCCTCCTTTCCCCTCCCTGGACTCCTGGTGGACTTTAGGATTACCTTATTAGTTAAGGTATCTGCTCAGATAGAGCCTCCTACTATCATTATTAATCTCTCTATGGTATAAGGGCGGGCAAACTTGATTTGAAGCGACTATGAGAGGGGCATTGTGGGTAGGACTTAGCTGAGAGTTTTTGGCTGGTGCGAGCTTGGTACCGGCTGTGTCTGTTCCGAGGACAGAACCGAAGTCCTATCCGTAATGAATGAATGAAGATCTGCAACACTGATGGAACATTATGGTAAGACATAACTTATTTTTTCATTAATGTATTGTGATTTTAGACTTTTAAATGATCTGTGAGAGTAAAGATTCCTTAAGTTTGCAAAAAAAAAAACTCCTCTGTAGAGTGCCTCCTTACTGTTTAACATTCCAGGAAAGCAAGTGTGATAGTTGTACTACCCCTTAGGAAATGGCCCCTGCTCCTGTCCAAGGGACACTGCCTTAATTAATACATTGGCACTGTGCAATCTCATAGCTGACCCTTGAACATATGGTTGTCCACAGATGTTTCCATTTTGTATCTTCCCTTTCACTCTCATACCCTCTGTAAGGCTTCTGTACCTAACTCTAACCCTATTATAACCAAGCTAAAAATAACCACACAGTTTAAGCTTTCATTGTTTTAACAGAGCAACTAAGGGGCATGCTCCCACACTAGCAATAAAATTAACTCATAACTCTTTTATAAAATAAGACAGAGATAAATATACCTCCTGCAGATCCAGAAAATACTTTTGTATTCCATTTCTATCAGTGTTCAACTTTTGAAGCTCATTAAATACAAATGTCCCCTCCCAGGGGATGACTGCAGAACCCAGTATTAGAAAGGCCAATGGATGATAAAAGTACATCCAAAATGGGGACAGTGGCAATTGCTTTATCAAGCAGTCGAAAGACCAATATTAGTACTTTGTTGTCTTGGACTATATCCACATTTAAATATTTTACAAATCCCAAGCATTCAGCATCCAGTATTTCCAAGTTCAAAATATATATATTTTTAATGGTGTAACTTTTATGACAAAATTCTGCCTGTAAGTAAAATCAAACCTAAAATATAGTTTATATTGCTAATGAATTTAGCCCCCCCCCCATACCATGCATGTTATTTAACTATTCATTCTCTCTCTGTCTTAATTTAGTTAATGCAGATATTTCTAACTTCCAGGCCTTGTTACCAAGCCATTAATACTGCCTGAGAAGCTTCCAGCTTTGGTTCCACCTTTTATCAAAATATGGAAAAGGTTCAGGATACCTCTTTATTTGACCCGTGCAATGTTCATTCTGGTGCAACACTCTGGTCTCTACTTCTGTACTGATATGAGTTGATTCGGCCTTTCCCCAGCTCTTCATTGTCTCCAGTGCCTCAGCTATCTCCAAAAATAATAAAAAAAAAAAAATCCGTTTCCCTTTGGGTATAAAAACCTTAAAAATGCAGGCTAAATTAAAATAAAGTACGACTACTTTTTCTGCATAGTTGGCACAAGCTGACAAATGTTTGTGTGTGGACTATAATCCTGCTGTAGAAACATATGAACAGCATCAATTAGCAACTTCTTCCCTGATTTTCTGAGCAACAAGGAAAATTCCAGTATCTCTCTCCAATGTTCCTTATAACTGTGCAACTCTGCAAAATTCAGAGAAGGAAAAGTGTCATCTTTGCAGTCTAGTGGCCACAAAAAATGTATTTCGGAACAAGCCAAGGAATTCTGTTAAGTTGAATAGTCAGCGGACTGTATGTCATGGCATAGCAACTGGATTGGATCCTCTCTTCCTTTTGGATGGCTCAGACTGGATTGAATCTAAATGGAGGAGGTTATGTATCTGTGTAGGATGGTATACTACATTATCTCAGCTTTTAGGTGGTTCTTAACCTGTGTGACTTGGGTTTTAGTTATTTCCAAGTTAGAAAGTTTGTATCGGGTTTCTTTTCATGTCATGCTGTGGTGGAAGGTTTTGCTTTGTCTTGCTTAAGGCCATGACTCCTCTGTTAGAGCCTCTGTTTCCACGAATGTCTGATTCCACGAATGTCTGAGAAGAGTTAGGCATTTCTTTACAAAGGTTCTGCAGTTTCATCTGTCTTTGGAGTTACCACATCTCCCTTGAAGCTTAAATTTCACATTTGCGTAACTTTCTTTTGAACCACCTGGCTGCAGCTCATTATCTGCAGTAAGCCCTGCATGGGTTTTCACAGGACTCGGGTGCTGCTTTTAATTAATCCACTTTTTCTCCAAGTAGTAGTAGTAGAGATGTCCTTGAAGTCCATTCATTCTTCAATATGTTCTTAAGGGCAGAAGCCAAACGCAAGAGTTAGCCATTCCATGGATGACCATTACCAGCTCATGTTTTACCAGAAAAGAATGCACGAGTTCAGAAGAGACAGGTCTTGCAGTAACCAAGTAAGCCTTTTGTAAATGGATTACTTTTACTACATTTGTTTTGACACTGGAGACATGACTTGCACAATGTAAAATGCTATGGTCAGAGGGCTCCTTGCCATGGATGTGATGCGACTGCTTCCAGTTATGTGCCATAGCCACTTGTTTGAGTTTTCATACCTTCATGAAATAATGCTTCAACTGTAATTCCAGGAGTGAACAGCTTTTGGGACCCTAGTGCTGCAGAACACACCGGCAATGACCATTTGTCTCTTTCTGGCCTTCCTGTGTCTCTGACTTCATGTGATTGTTTAACTTGGTACTGCCTGGGATTTTTTACTGTCAGTTGTCCACTCATCATGCCTGTTAATTTCAGTAGGTGTATATTGCCGTCCTCCATTGTCTATATGCACTGTCTGTCCAGCATCTTATAGGTTCATAGGTAGGTACTAGGCTATTGGCCCTAGGGCCCATACAAGCCTAGCCAAAAAATGTACCCTGGCTTTCGCCACCCAAGAAAATTATTTTCCTGTGCCCCTGTCGAGTAGAGCCACAGAAGTGATCCCCAGGGTGAATTTCCCATTTCCCATCCAATCATCAAGATTTTTCTTGGAGTGCTAATGAGGAGCTCTGTTTGACATAGATAGGTAGTCTGTTCCAGAGTATGGGAAGTCTCTGGGACAGGAATCTATCCCTCCAGCATGTTCTGTTTATTGTGGTGACAAGGTTAAGGTCCCTAGAGCGTGTAGGTCTGAGTGATTGGGATTTCTTTAAGTGGAGCATGTCCAACAGCTCTGGGTTTGACATAGCTTTGTATGTTAGGCAGAGATCGACTCTGAGTAGGCGATATGCGATGGAGTAAAGCTGTAGTTTTTTGAGACGGTCTGCATAGGGCATCTGTTTGAGGCCAGTAATCCTCTTTGTGAGGTATTTCTGTGGTCTTTCCAGTTGTTGTAGATGTCTTGTGAGGTACATACCAAAAGGGGCGTTGTACTCTATAATGGGTCTAATGAGTGAGTAGAGGGGAACAATGACCTCTCTTTTTCTGGATGAGAATCCTTTTGTGATGAGATGAGCCACGTAGAAGGATCTCCTGACCACTGTGGCAATTTGATTATCAAAGGAGAGACTACTGTCCACCTGTGTCCCAAGGTCTTATCACATTTTCGGCATTAAGTAGACTACCAGCTATGTGGTAGTTCAGATTAACTTTACTGTAAGCTGGACAAACATAATTTTATATTGTATATTTATTGTGTATATTGTGCACTGAGTGTATGGCACTCTGTGGTTGGAGACCATAGAAGTTGAAAATGTCATCCTAGTCCGGCATATGATGTCACAGTGTGTATAGATTGGAGGCTTGCACCTCAGAGTTCAGAAGCTGAAAAGATTTTCAAAAAGTACCAGGCTGGGAATATCAGCTGTAAAAGTCTCCATGATTATTCTCTGCAGAATGCCTTCTTGCATAGATATTGAGTGTATATACCTGTTTTTATACTAGTGTTTTGTTTAAGGTATGAAAAGAGCCTTGAAAATATTTGGAAAGCAGTTCCAGAGTGGAAATGCCCCACCCCACAATGTCTTCTGTAATACTTAATATGAAATATATATATATATATATATATATATATATATATATATATATATATGTGTGTGTGTGTGTGTGTGTGTGTGTGTGTGTGTGTGTGTGTGTGTGGTTTACTATCAGTATGTCAAAAATCAGAATAATTTTCTGACCTACATCAAAAGTAAACCTCGAAATGTAAAACATAGAACAAGTTAAAATGTTGAATCAGCTGATTCAACATTGTTTTCGAAAACATCACCTGATGTTAGCTATAGGAGTTCACTTTACATGACTCATATACCTCACATCACATTTTTGCAGAGGGCAATTCCCCTGTACCCCCCCCCCACACCCCCTGCTAACTATATATTCCAACTCCATGATCACAGTACAGTGGGGAAAGGGGTGAATTTCCCTAACCGCACTGTACCACAATCTCTGTGCAATTCTTGGAATGTTTATATTAGCGAATGCACACTACATTCGCTAATGTAAACTTGCGAACATTGCGATGTTCACCCAGATGAAATTTTGAACATCTGTAGTTCAAAGTTTTCATATGGGTACGTCTCAACATCGAAATTTTAATAATAAACCTATATATTGTTTGCTTTTATATTCTATTTTACCAAAATTTCAGAACAATACATTTTAAACAATAGACACAACTGACTCTCTCCAGAAGACAGTATGTACTCAAATTAAGTGGGGGGCTATGCCCCCAACATCCCCCAATGTGGGGTGCTGTGCCCTTCACACCTTATAACTATATATATATATACTAACTCCAGAATTGCACTACAGTGGGGAAAAGGGCATATACCTTTTACTTGCCTTACAGTAGTCTACACAGTGCCATATATACTAACTGCAGTTCAGTGAAATGAGAATCAGTGACATGAGTTTTCAGTAATTTGAATTTTCAGCGATGTGGTCGGGGTGAAATGAGATTCAACAAAACAAAGTAGACCCATATATATATATATATATATATATATATATATATATATATATATGTATATGTATATGTATATATATATATATATATATATATATATATATGTATATGTATATGTATTTAACATTATCTTCAGATGCAAGTTGGTCAAAGTTCTTAACTAATTCAGTTCTGCACACCAGCTTTGTTAGATATGATGGCTGCCCCCCTGGTTTAACTTTTCCAGTTGTTTGGGGTTTCTAATACCATGACAGGAATGACCCCATTCCTAAGTCAGGGTACGATTAAAGTTCATGAGATTAGTATTGTTTCAGTCTTTGATGTTACCCAAGAGTCTTCTCAGTGCCTGTAATGTGCCCAACGTTACTAGCCCCTGCAGTTCATATGGGGTTACATATGCTGGTAGCATATTTATGATCGTATGTTATTGTTTTTGTTCAAGTCCTTCCACTACTGTTGCAACTCTGAGTATCTTTCTTCCTCATTGCTGTCATTTCTGCTTGCAAATCTTGGCATTTTAGGGCTTTGTGTCTCTTAGCAGATAAGACGCTGTAATCGTTGGATGTAGCAATTTCAATCAGGGCTACTTTTGTTTTGTTTTTTTCTTGGACTACTGTGCCTGCTTTTCTTGCATCTATTTTTTTGAAGTTTAATAATGGATGATCCCACGTCATATAAGCTTCATTACTGTCGATACTTTGTTGTGATTCATAATTCAGTGCTTTTCAAATACTTTTATATTGTAGTGTTTGTACAATCCCCATTGCATCGCAACAGTCATGCCACATTGCTGCTCCTTTCTGTTTAGTGACAGCAGTTAACGTATCACACCTAGTAACAAGATGTACAGCTATTTCTAGTTCTGTTTTACAACACCCACATTTGCCTGTTTCTTCTACTTTTTCAACAGACTTTGTAAACCAACATTTACGTAGCCACACTGTGTTGGGCTGCCATTATTAACCTTTCATATTTTGGTTTCAATTCACCTGTCTTTAACAACTTCTGTATCGCATCTTGAGCAACATGAGGTTGTTTTAGAAGATCTTTATACTTGCCATATATTTCTGGACTTTCCACTTCTCTTCTTTTTCTTTTGGATGGCACAATGGTGCAGAGGTTGCATTGTCGCCTCACAGCCGGAGGTTCTCCGGTTCAATTCGTGGCTGAGGTGCCTTCTGTGCAGAGTCTGCATGTCCTCCCTGCATTTGTGTGGATTTCCTCTGGGTGCTCCGGTTTCCTCCCACGTTACAAAGACGTATGTCTGGAGCATTTCTCCCTGGGTCTCCACTGAAAATTGGTTTCGTTCAAGTCTGACTTTCCCAGTAAACAAATGTTAAATAAATAAATAATACATTTTCTTTATATTTCTTTTGTTTTTGTCACTTTAAGTTGCTGTCTCATTCTTGTCTGCTGCTATTTTGGAGTAAATCAGGAGTGGAAATCAAAGTACTTCTGCTAAACTATGCAAAGATGTTGTCTTAGACACCTGGTTGTTTTCTACTTCTATTTTTACTTTAGAATTTTCACTCTTTGAATCTGTTGAGAGCAGATATGTATGTTGTCCCATAATTGTGGCTCTATACATGTAATCCATTTTGAGCAGGCCCATACCTCCTTCAGACTGCAGTATGTATAATCTTGGTATGAACTCTTCTTTATGTATCACTTGGTAAACATGAACCATTTTTCTTGTCTTAGAGGCAGTACTTTTTGGGTCAAGTCAGTCAGTATGTTAGAACAGGAAGAGCAAATTGAAGTGTAGCTTGGGCTTTATTCCTAGATGTCAAAGCAGTTTTCAATGTTGGCTTTCTCTTTTTTAAGTATTCCTTATTTAAGCTTTGTTCTCATTTGTTCATGTTTTGTTGCCACCCTGTCATTTGTCCTCAAATATTTATACACTCCCTCCAACTCACGTTCCTTTATATCACATTACTGTCCTAGGTTTATATTTCCTACTGTAGGTGCTGCAGATTTCTTTTTATACATGTTGGTTTTGCACAGTTGTCAAGACCAAAGGTAATTCTTATATTATCAGAGAAAGTTTTAAACATCTGTTGTTGTGCTTCCAGATCCTTATCTGATGGACTGTACAGTATTAAACCATCCATAAAAAGCAGATGAGATGTCTTTAACCCAGGTTGTTTTCTAGGAGTTAAACTGTAACCATCGCCATCATGGCTGATATGTGTACTTCCCCAAGTTACCCGAGTTTGTTAAATTATGCCTTATGCAGCAAGTGTTTGAATGGTGTTCTCTCGTATACAAAGCTGCATTTTTGTAGTGGATGGAGGATGAATAATATTTCTTAGTTATTTTCTAAAACTGATGTTGCTTTTGTTTACTGGGTTTGTCTGGCTTTAATCAAATGTTTGTAAACAGACAGCTAATATACATTAATGATTACACATACATTTGATTACATTTATTTGAAATAAAGACAACTACCTCAGTGTAAAAGATACTTATGCATTTAGTATATATCGAACATTGAGCATTTGAAGAGTTGTATTAGTGAGTTAATCCGATAATAGATCATGTGATTAGTGTTTAGAAATTCAAAGAAATTGAGGTGAGGGCAGAAAATGTAGCTAAAAGGTGGGATATAAAGCAGGTATATATACACACACACACATATATATATATATATATATATATATATGTGTGTGTGTGTCTGTATGTATTGTTATAAGATTTATATTAGAAGTGTAGAGGTGGGGGGGTGAGCCTTGTCGCAAAGCTAATATGGCTGAGGAATGCTAGTAAAACCGTTTAGGTATTGGTGAAAACAGGTTGTGGGGCATTGAATTATTGAATTCTGAATGAAGAGAAATGGTTTATCCTGGAGATATACAGGAACAGATTCATGGGCAGCACAGTGGCGCAGTGGGATAGCATTGTCGCCTCAGAGCAAGAGGTTCTCCTGTTCAATTCTGGGCTGGGGTGCCTTCTCTGTGGAGCTGGCATGTCCTTCCTTTGTTCACATGGGTTCTGTCAGTGCACCACATTCCAAAAGCAATGCAGTAGGTGGATTGGACACACTAAATTGGCCATAAGTGTGTGTGTGCGCGTGTGAGTGTGTGGTGTGGAAGAATTAGTAACTGCGGCAGGGCTTGTCACTCGGCGGTGTAAACCTTGACTCTCGATAATTGTTACTGTTGAAATGACACCCTGACCCCATGTGCAAAAATGGGTAAAAGGGGTTGTGGTGGATGGATGTACAGGAACAGATTCATTCATTTAATATGTTGTTTTAGTTGTTTTAAATGAGTTTGCATTATGAATTTAGTGGTAGTAGGATGTGGTGTCATAGTTTAGCTATACTTTTTGAGCACAGCGAGTCACATTTAGTATCCGTTGATTTGGTTATAGTGATTAGTGTTTTTTCTCTCGAGTGTAAAATTCTATTGTGAGAATAGTAGTGTGTTAGATTAAGGGCTGGGCAATTTTCTGACTTAGATAAGTCTGTATTGTAGTCGGTTGAGAGAGCGCCGGATGCTGTGGTAGTTATAACCAGTTTAATTCTCTGCCGGCTAGGCAGTGAATTATTTTGTTATAGTTTACTGAAAATTTGGCTGTTTTATTATAACATTACTTAAGTTTCGGACAATGTGAAATTCAGAGCAGCATTGACGAGAGATGGCAGTAAGAAAGTACATCATCTGGCTATTCAAGTGAGGTAGGTTTTTACTCTGTATGTATAACTACCTAGTTTTTGATGAGGATTTTAACTGTGTGAGATCCATGTTGCTGGATTTCAACTGGGTCATGTATGATGAAGATACCCAGTAATTTTTATTTACTTCTACTTTGGCATTCTTGACAGAGGTCATAGTTCATAGGAGGTTACTTGGCTAGCGGCCCAAGAGCTTTATAAGCCTAGCAATGTTAATCCCAGGTTGCCACAATTCTCCTTGGTTAGATGGATGTACTTTACAGATCAGCACCGATTACCCCTGTCCATGAGGGACATGGGTGCCACCCCCTGGGTGAATTTGTGGTCACCCATCCATTTGTCCAGGTTGTGCATAAGGTCATTGAGGAACTCTGTTGCACATGAATTGGAAGTTTTTTTTCCAGAGCAGCGTCAACCTGTCTGTCCAGCATGTTCAGTTAATGTCACTGGCAAGGTTGAAATCCCTAGAGTGAGAGACTCTTAATACCATTTGATTTGTGGATGGATGTCTAAACATGAAACTGCACTCTTTGCGAGCATTCTTAACCCTGGAAGATGCTGACATTTGTGCAGTCACAGAAACCTGGTTCAAAGCTGCGGAGAGCACCCCGGCCTTACCTGGTTACTAATCCTGTCCTACATTCAGACCCCAAAATGTGGGCAGCAAAGCCAACGGAGGTGGAGTTTCAATATATATTAGAGCTACACTCCTTCAAGCTGATGTCCTCCTATTCCAATGTTGCAGTATTCACTGGTGGGTTTACCCTTCTGCCCATCAGCTTGTCCGGACAGGTTTAGAAAAGCTTTTCCAGTCCCTGATGGTGCGTTGGATGTATGACGTGTTGGCAAGTACGTGGACCATAAATGTGACATCTGCTCGCACCAGTCCTCAGAACCGAGAAGCCCCAGACGGAGCCAGTCCTGATGGCATAGCCTGTATAGGAGCCGAGGAGAGTAAGTGCAAGGAGGACAGGGGGAGGGAGGAAAGGAATACTGCAACATGGAAGAGAAGGACATCTGTGGTTATGGTAATTTTACACAACTTTCCTATGTCCTTATATTTCAATGTTGTGGTATTCACTATTGGGCGAGTACAAAAGCTCACTGCTGGCTGGGATGTGGTTTGGATGAGGATTCCAGGAACCCATGCAGGATAGCCCTGGCAAATCCTGCTCTGGTCCTGGAGATGTGGTCCAGCTTATAGTGTCTGGTGAAGGTGTGCACAGAGGACCAGGTATCTGCTTCCAGATGGAGTTAGTATCTAGACCTTTAAAGAAAGCTCCAGAGGAGGCCATGGGTCTTGTGGAATGGGCTTTGACGTTGCCTGTTAGTGTCTTTCCATGGTGTTAGTAAAAAAATGAGATGGCCCTAGAAATCCAGGAAGAAATGGTTTGTTTCCTCACAGCTTTCCCCCACGCCCTGTGGTAGAAGGAAACAAACAGCTGGTCTGATTTGCATATAGGCTTAGTCTTATGCAAGTAGAAACGAAGTTGCCTGTGTATTGGAAATAAAGTAGGCAGGTGAGTAGCCTGATTTAGGGAGAGGTCACTGACCACTTTGGGAGTGAAGGAAGGATTAATCCTGAGGGTGACCTTGTCCATATGGAAAACTAGGAAGGGTGGGGTAGCCATAAGGGCTTAGAGCTCTGAGACCCTCCTGGCTGATGTCAAAGCTACTAGCAGTACTGTTTTGCAAGTGCAAAATTTCAAGTCAGCCTTGCCAGCTGGTTCAAAGGGTGGCAGAGTGAGTTTTTCCAGAATATAGTTAAGATCCCAGGGGGGAGGAGGAGTCTGTTTTCTGGGCAGTGTTAAGCGTAAAACACCCTTTAGGAATAGCTTGGCTGGAAGTCTGGAAACTAGTGGAGGCTCCATAGGCAGGCACAAATGACAGACAGGTGTGCTTTTAAGGAGGAGTAAGACAAGCCTTTCTTCAGCAGTTCACACAGGTAGGACAGAATTAGAGGCAGGTTGCTGTCCAGCAGCTCTATCTGTCTTTTGTGACACCAGATAGAAAACCTTTTCCATTTAGAGAGATATGATTTCCTTGTGTTTGGTTTCCTGGCCCCCTGCAGGACTGAGAGCATGTTCTCATTGTGCAGGTGTCTGAAGGGAATCAGAATCCTGTCAGCCACAGGGAGAGGTGCAGGGAAGCCCAATTGGAAGCAATCTCTCCTTAGCCTGAACAAGCAAATAAGAGCACTAGTGAAATCCTCTAAAGCCAATTTAGAGTCCAAACTGGCCACATCTACTAGAGAATATCATAAGGCCTTCTTCACATATGTCCACAGTCTCAAAGGAAGCACCCAGATCTGTTCAGAACTGGTGGTCAAGGACACCACATACACAAATGCTGTAGATATAGCCATTCTACTGGCTGACAGATTCTGCAAAAACTTCTCCGCTCTGTCCCCCCTTCAGTAAATCAGGATATACCCAGTACATGCCCCCCCCCCCCCTATCTCTAGGGAACGGGTCATCACTGCCCTCTCAAAGGCAAAAAATACAGCCTCCAAGGGACCCGATAACATCCCAGGCTGCATCCTACATGAACTCAGGCATGAACTTCCAGCACCGTTAGGCAACCTTAGCGTAACTAGCCTGATCTGCAAGACCATGGAATATTATCATGGACCTCATTAACAGGGACATTGGCAATCTCCAAACACTCGAGCCTACACAGTTTGACTTTATCAAGGGGAGGTCATGTCTGTTAAATCTGGTAGACTTCTTTCAGACAGTCACCAAAGCCATGGATGAGGAGAAGACAGTGCACACCGTCTACCTTGACCTGGCCAAAGCCTTCAACACTATTCCACACTTGGACATAGTAGATGAACTCTTTCAACTAAGCATCAATCCATATGTTACCAGATGAGTAGCAAACTGGCTCACTGATAGTACCCACCTAATCAAAGTAGGGGAAGCCACCTTAAGCAGTAGACACAATGAGCGGCTTACCCCAGGGATTGGTCTTGGGGCCTCTGTTATTTGGGAAATACTTCTGTGAGGTGGAGGCCAAACCAGTGGGCTGTGGTTGACCAAGTTTGCAGATGACTGCAGGCTGGGTGCAGTCATTAATTCCCCAAGTGATGTGGACGTCCTCCAAGGGGGTCTCATCCAAACAAATGGCTGGTGCCATAAGCATGGCCTTAAGCTGAATGCCAAAAAATGCATCATCTTCCCATTTGGGGAGAGTTACATCCTCACATATCACATTAATAACATCCTAAGTACAGAATCAGTAGTGAGGGATTTGGGCACCCAGGTTGATTGCAACCTGACTTTTGACCACCATGTTGCTTCCATTGAATGGAAAACTTTCTACATGGCCCACCTCATAAGTAAGGGTATTTCATCATAGGACAAAAAGGTCATAACATCCTTGTATTCTTCCCTTAAAAGACCGATTATTGCGTACAACACCCTCTTTGGCATGTACCTTGCAAAACACATGCAGCAGCTGGATAGACCACAGAGGTTCCTCACCAGGAGAATCCAGGGCCTCAGACATCTACCCTAAACAGATAGGCTAAAAGCCCTGTCCCTCTACTCAGTTTCATACAGACTCCTCAGAGGTGACCTCTGGCATACAAAGCAATCTCAGACCCTGCCTTGATGGGATTGCTGCATATCTGCAAGTCAAGCTCCACTCTAGCAATCCGTACGGGTGATCTCAACCTGGTCTGTGATATCAGTAGGACTTGGCAGGACAGATTTGTGTCCTAGAGACTCCCCAGTCTGTGGAATAGACTCCCTCTCCACGTCAAGCAGAGTACCTCATTATCCCTTTTTAAGCGCAATCTGGATAACAGGATGGGAAACAGAAAATAAACCCCTGGGATTCCAACTGTGTCCCTGCTCGACAAAGGGCTTTGGGTGCTGACCTGTTTAAACATGGGCTAAACTCTTGGCTAGGCTTATATAAGGGCCTCAGGGCCAATAGCCTAGGAACCTCTCATCATCCTATGCAGCATTTCCATCAGGTTGGGGTCAGAGAATGTCCTGTAGGCCAGATACAAGTTGCCTGTCAGTAGTCTTTTATGATACAGTGGACAGTGACAGGGCTTTCAGTCTGTCCATGTAGATCATGGTGTGGAGGCACTGCATCATCTTAGTGAAAAACCACTGTGGTTTCTTCAGTTGCTGCAGGTGTCTGGTGAGATACATTCAGAAGGGAGCATTGTACTCTATTGATGGCCTGATTGGGATAGAGTAGAGTGGGGTCACAACATCTTTAGACCTGGATGCGATGCCTGTACTTATGAGATGCACAATGTAGAAGGCTTTTCTTACCACCATGAAAACCTGGTGGTCAAAGTTCAAACTGCTATCAACCTGTGTTCCCAGATCTTGCACCACTGGGTTTGAATGTAGAGGGGGTACTGCCAATATCATAATTAGTGGGTAATTCCGCTTTGCCAAATGGAGTAATAGTGCACTTTTTTGCATTTAGTTTTGGACAGTGACTTTGTCACCAGTCATTTGTTTGTGTTATCCCCTCCTGTAATATGTTAACATCATTGAGGGACTCAGCGATTGCACCTAGTTTACAATCATCAGCGAACTTAGTAAGCCAAAGGCTGTCTACTTCAGCCTGGACTTTCCAAGAAATAGATTCCAAATAGTGAAGGCCCCAGTACAGAACCTCGCGGTATGCCACTGGTGAGGGGCCTACTGGTAGTAGTGGAGTCACCAACTTTGACAGTGTGTGTTCTGTTGGTGAGTCAGTTAGCTACCCATCTAGTGATATAAGGGTAACACCTAGCTGAGAGAGTTTTTCAATGATACGCGAGGTGGGGGATTGTGTCAAAGGCTTTGGCTAGATCCAGATAGGTGGTGTACAGTCTTACCTTCATCCAGGGGTTTGGTGACTTTCTCGAGGAAGTGTACCAGGTTCAGTAAGCACAATCTACCCTTAAAGCCAAACTGGGTTGGGTCTAGAGTTTGAAGGTCACCTATGTCCTTGTTGATAAGGTCCATGATGATCCTTTCCATGGCCTTGCTGATGAGGCTGGTTAGACTTATGGATCTATAGTTCCTAGGGTTAGTTGATGGCCCCCTTTATGCAAGGGGATTACTGTTGCTGTTTTCCATTCTGCTGGCACAAAGCCAGTTCTCAGGCTATGGTTAAAGAGAACTTCAAGTGGGTCAGCTAGATACTCTCTGATTGCTTAGTAAGCAACCTGGGATGTTATCTGGTCCCATTGAGGCCACGTTTTTGGCCTTGGAAAGCGCAGATATGACTTGATCTTTAGAGATACTAGGCAGAGGACTGGTGTCTGCTTTGGGGTATGGCTGATGGGGATAGGGGACTGATGTTTGCATCAAATCTGTCAGCTAGCAGTTGGCAATTTCCACTGGTATAGTGTGAGTGGTACCATCTACTACCAATTCGGCACATAGCTGGGCACTCCCTTTTAGATTCTAGATGTAGTTAAAGAATGCCTTATGATTGTCCTAGGCTAGGGATGCTATTTTACCTTCATAATTAGCTTTAGAGGACTTTACAAGACTTCTGATTTGCTTGTTCAATCTGCAGAGGTAATTTTCTCTTATTCTTGGACATCAGTTTCTTCCCTTTGTTATAAAATCTGATGTTCTTCATCTCACATTGCTGCAGTCCTTACATATGGGTAGTCCACTGTCCTCGGTCGGCCCGAATACCAAAGTATTAGGCTGACGTCGGCCATGGGCGCTCAGATCTGACATCATAGGGTCAGGGTATAAAAGCGCATGACCGACGTCATATCCGCAGTCTTTTTTGCCGCATGGTCCGATGCAGAAGCAGCGTTGCAAGTGCCGTTCGGCGTTCTGAAATTTTCGTATTCTGAGTTTCAGACCGAAACCAAGTTGGGCTAAGTACCCCGTTGGGGAATATTTTTGTTTTTTCTTGCCTCAGTTAATTCCGGATGTCAGAAAAAGTGAATAATTGTATTTCTTGTGGGAAACAGATACCGCATAGGGATTATCACTCTCTTTGCATTCCTTGTTTGGGACCGGACCACGACGTTGTCGGGTGTCGGTTTTGTGCTAGGTTTAATAAGCGCACTATAAAAAGAAGGTTAGATTGTGCTAGGTTAGTCTTTGGTAAGAGGTGTAATTATAATATGCCGTCGGATCCTCCGACGCCCGCTTCCACGAAGAAGCGCAAAGACAAATCCTTGAAACCTAGACAGGTTGATTCGTCCGTTTTGGACTCCGGTCCTGCAGAAGCTACAGTGGAGCAGGTGGACCCGGCTGAAGTTTCTGTTGAGTCTCAGGGGGAAACTTTGATTTTGCAGGATGCGGCCTCACAGGAGTCAGGTCCAGCTGAAGGGGCCTCTCAGGTTACTGTTCTCCCTTCTATGCCTAAGGTGGTTAGGCCTTCTGCTACTATTTCTAAGGCTTCTTCTAAGGGCAGGTCTGTTTTGCCTTCCTCTGGTGTCCCTCCAGGTACTTCAGGGTCTGTGCCTAAAAAGCACATGCTTAAAATGGCGGAAGATTTGATTACTTTAATTAGAGGTTCTATGCCCCCTCCTGATAAGAGGCCCAGGGTGGAGCCAGAGTTGGACAGTTTGGATCAGGCCTCAGACGACTCAGACTCTTCTGCTGAAGATATTCAAGATTTTCCCCCTTATTCGGATTCTGATGCAGAGGATTCCACTCCTTCTGCTTCTCCTCCAGAGGATTTTTCGTTTTCAGAAACCCTGCATTCCATGAGGGAGCATTTTAAGTGGGAAGGACAGGATTTCTCTGATTCACGAAAGAGGCTTAGGGAATTCTTGTTTTTACCACAGCATAGACCCTTGGCTATACCTCCTGTTTTGGATGTTGTTCAAGATGTTTTCTCGGAGGCTTCCCTTAATCCAGATTCTTTGCCTCCTGCGCCAGTTAAACCGGACAGGTATTACAGGGTGCCTGAGGCTCATAAATATCTGTATAAGAGTCCTAGGGCGGACCCAGAAACTATTAGTCAGGGGTCTAAGGGTGTTAGAGCTTCTGTTGTAAAGAATCCGGTTCCTCTAGATAAAGAAGCTAGAGCTTTGGATAGATGGGGTAAGAAGGTGTATACCTCTTCTACTTTAGCAATGAGGGCTTTAAATTGCCAGTTTCATATGTTGAAGTATCAGAATTTCCTCCTTTCTCAGCTAAAATCTAAAGTGGATGCTTTGGCAGAGGGCATAGAGTGTAAAGAATTGCAGGATTTAGTACATGTCTCTGAACAGGTGGGTAAGCATTCTTTGCAGTGTGGTTTTGATGCTGTACAGGCCTCTTCTAGGGTGGCTGCCACGGGATCAGTTCTTCGTAGGCACGCCTGGCTTAAGGATCAGAATTTGTCCGAGCATGTTAAAACTAGAATTCTGGATGCCCCTTTACAGTCTGAAGTTTTGTTTGGTCCCCCTGTGGAGTCGGTTTTGAAGAAAATGGAAGACAAGGCTAAGTCTATGCAGACTGTTAAAGATTTTTTGCAGGTGCAACCTCCAAAGTTTAGTAGAAATTGGCCTACTAAGGGGTGGACCTACCCTTCTTCTGATTCTCAGTCTAGGGGTAGATCTAGACGTGGCAGGGGCAGAGCTCACAGTACATTCAGGCCTAGAACTTGGAATTCACCTGCACAATCTGCAGGTGAGGGCAGGGGCCAGTCCTTTCGTAAACAGGCCCAATGACCTGCATTTTCAGCTGCCAGATTCTTCTTCCCTGGCAGCTCCTTTGGGAGGAAAATTAGCACTCCAAGCAAAACTGGCTTTGTCACCCAGGACAAATGGGTATTGGACATTATAAACCGAGGCTACAAGTTCTATTTCCATACATTGCCTCCTTTCAAAGGCATGCCAGACGTTCCTCCTCGGCAAAGGATAGAGGCTCACAAGCAGATTTCTTTACTTCTTCAAATAGGAGCTATACAGCCAGTTCCTCTGTCAGAAGTGGGACTAGGATTTTATTCTCGCCTGTTTCTAGTACCAAAGAAAGGGAACACGTGGAGACCAATTTTGGATTTATCTATCCTCAACACTTATCTGGACATTCCAAAGTTCAAAATGCTGACGTTACAACAGCTTTTACCTCTGTTGGGAAAAGATCACTGGATGGTAACTCTGGATCTCAAAGAGGCTTATCTTCATGTTCCTGTCAGGCCCAGTTACAGGAGGTACCTGCGTTTTCGGGCTGGAAATTTACATTATCAGTTCTCTGCATTGCCCTTTGGCTTATCTACTGCGCCCAGAGTGTTCACAAAGGTTCTGGCTCCAGTGATAGCCTTTTTCAGGTTAAAAGGAATACAGATTTATCCTTATTTGGACGATTGCCTGATTATTGCACAACACAAAGACGAACTTCTGCATCATCTACAGTATGTGATGGTAGTGTTAAGATGCCTAGGGTATTCTGTGAACGAAACAAAGTCCAGTCTAGTACCCTCTCAGGACATGTGCTTTCTGGGTGTGAGACTGAATACAGCTTCCCAGATGGCCTTTTTGACCCCGGACAAACAAAGAAGCCTTTCTCTTTATTTCCATCAAATGTCTCTACAGTCCAGGCTGACTGCAAAGACAGTCCTTCAAGCCTTGGGGTTCATGGAATCTTGTATTCTGGTGCTTCCCAATGCCAAACTGCATATGAGGAAGCTTCAATGTTATCTCAAAAATGTATGGACACAACACTGCCAAGATCTGGACACTGTCATTCAGATAATACCTTGCATTCAGAAGGAATTTTTGTGATGGGCTCAGGAATGTCACCTAAACATGGGACTATCTGTGACCCGACCAGAGGCGAGTTAGATTCTAACGACAGATGCCTCGGACAAGGCTTGGGGAGCACACCTCAATGGAAAATGGGTGCAAGACACGTGGCCTGTCAGACTTCAACATTTGCATATCAACTTGAAGGAGATGTTAGCAGTCCAATTTGCATTGATGGCTTTCAAGGATTTACTTCACCCAGGACAGGTGTTGATTCAAACAGACAACACTACTGTCATGTGGTACATCAACAAGCAAGGGGGAACCCATTCGTACCCTCTGCAGGCAAGCGATGATTTTGTGGGAGATTGCTCTCAGTTTACACCTCAATCTTCAGGCAAGGTTTCTACCAGGAGCACGGAACTCCTTAGCGGATGTGTTGAGCAGACAAATTGTGGATCCTCACGAGTGGAAACTGGATCCTCATGTGTTTCAAAAGTTGACAGTGTTATGGGGGACACCAGACAGATCTGTTCGCTTCTCCACTGAATTACCAGTTGCCAAAGTTTTGCACAAAAATGTTTCATCCCACAGCTTGGAAGGTGGATGCTCTATCATTCAGTTGGAGCAATCTTCATGTCTATGCCTTTCCACCTCTGCCTCTCATTCCCAAGGTACTCCTGAAGGCCAGAATAGACAAGCCATCCATGATTCTGATAGCGCCGGATTGGCCTCAACAGCACTGGTACCCACTACTGAAGAGTTTGGTACGGGAGCCTCCATGGCCTCTGCCTTTGATTCCGCATTTTTTGTCTCAGGAGGGCGATCAGTTCCTCAATGTCAAGATTCAGTCTCTGCATCTCACAGCCTGGCATATTCTGTTTTAGACCCTGGAGGGTCTCAGCTTCCACAACAAGTTTTGAATGTTATTTTGGAGGCCAGAAGGCCTAGTACAAGGAAAGTTTACGCTGATAAATGGAGGAGATTTTTTCTTTGGAGCAAAGCGAAGGACTTTGATGTTTCCAAGCCTGATTTAAGTGTTTCTCTTCAATATCTTACTGAGTTATTGGACAAGGGTTTGTCTTTCTCCTCGATAAAGGTTCATGCTGCAGCCATTTCTGCTCACTATGACTGTGACCCTCCTTTATTTTCCCATCCTTTGTTTAAGCAATTTCTTAGAGGGGCAAAGAACATAAGACCCCCACGTAGAGCTGCTACTCCTGCTTGGGATCTCAATTTTGTGTTGGAAAAGCTTACTCTACAACCTTTTGAGCCTGCAGCTACTGCCGAGTTAAAGTATTTATCATGGAAGACTGCTTTTTTGTTGGCCATTACCTCTGCAAGAAGGGTTTCTGAATTACAGGCCCTTATGGCAGTGGAACCTTTCCTGATTTTTCATAAGGATAGGGTATCTTTGCGTACTAATCCTTCCTTTATGCCTAAGGTGGTTTCTAGTGTGGCCTTGAACCAAACTATTCATTTGCCTACTTTTTATGCAAACCCTCAAAATAAAGGGGAGAAGATTTTGCATACTTTGGATATTCACAGGCAGTTACGTTATTATTTGAGCAGAACCAAGGGGTTCAGGCAGTCTCAGCAGTTGTTTGTTTCTTTTGCTTTGGGTTCTCAGGGAAAACCTGTTTCAAAACAAACTATTTCTAAATGGATTGGGTTTTGTATTTCTTTCTGTTATTCCCATCATGGTAAGGAGATTCCGGCTGGAATCAGACCTCATTCCACTAGAGCTACTGCCACTTCTACTGCCTTTCTAAGGGGTAGCTACAAAGATATTTTGGAAGCAGCCACTTGGAGTTCAGTACATACTTTTTCCAAGCATTACCACCTTCCTCTTTATTCTAAGTCTAGGGCTGGATTTGCCACTGCAATATTACAGGGCATTTTAGCAGTCCCTAATGCTTTATGATTTTGCCATCCTCCCTTTACCTCTGCTTTGGGATTCTACCCATATGTAAGGACTGCAGCAATGTGAGATGAAGAACATAGTACAGTTTTGTACCTACCATAAATGTAGATGTTCGAAGATCCACATTGCTGCAGTCCAATTTACCCTCCCTCCTTCCCCTCTGTAGTTGGGCATGGTTATATGGTTTGGGTGATGGTTGTTGTTGGGCATGTTTTTGGGAGGTATCCTGTTTTTGGGCTGTGGCCTTTCTTTTTAGGGCCTTCTGACATCTGGGGCAAGAAAAGACTGAGGATATGACATCGGTCATGCGCTTTTATACCCTGACGCTATGATGTCAGATCTGAGCGCCCATGACCAACGTCAGCCTAATACTTTGGTATTCGGGCCGACCGAGGACAGCGGACTACCCATATGTAAGGACTGCAGCAATGTGGATCTTCGAACATCTACATTTATGGTAGGTACAAAACTGTACTTTTTTACTACATGTCCAAATAAAAACCAACTGGACTGAAAGGTAGAGTCAGAACACAATCCACATGAACTCCACTGCACAGATGTAACTAGTTTATTGGTGCTTCCTAGTACCTCGGCAAATACGCCTTCAATGGGAATAAAAATCCACACTACTACATCCACTTTTTATATAACCTCCAAATTGCTTAATTGTGTACTAATACAATAATTATTCAATTATTTAAATACCATAAAAAGAATTTGAGTGAGCATACAATAAAAAAGAACAAAGAATCCAGCCAAATAAAAAACACTTCTTGTAATTTATATGAAACCAAAGAGTTAAAACGTGACATTTTTAATTCCTGGTTCAAAGCCTTGGGGTGAAGTGTATTGAAATTAATGATGAATTTTGTCTCCAACTGCATATGTTTTTTGCAAAAATCCTCTCCCTGTTTATAGACAGGCTTTGCCAAAATGCAAAAAAATGAACTAGCTTCTGAACCTCCGTGGGCCATGTGGAAACGGTGGGTTGTTGGACTATCTAATCTATGATTTCTGATGTCTCCTAGGTGTTCCATTATGCTATTTTTAACCATCCTCTTGATCTGTCCTACATGCCATCTGGTTGGTGTACAACCACAGCCAAGAATGTAAACCTTGACCTACAAGTAAAATGTTCCCTCGCTACATATCTAATATTGTTGATTGTTTGTTCTTTTTTATTGTATGCTCACTCAAATTTTTTATGGTATTTAAATAATTGAATAATTACTGTATTGGCACACAATTAAGCAATTTGGATGTTCTATAAAAAAGTGGATGTAGTGGTGTGGATTTTTATTCCCATTGAAGGTGTATTTGCAGAGGTGCTAGGAAGCACCAATAAACTGGTTACATCTGTGCAGTGGAGTGTGTGGATTGTGTTCTGGCTCTACCTTTCAGTCCAGTTGTTTTTTATTTTATTCAGCTTTGCACATTTTTTTGTTTTTTACTACGTCCTCCAAGATGGCTTGTTTTTTCGTGAGGGCCTGGTTTTAATCTAGTCAGGTACAGTCGAGTCTATACAGTTGCCAAGATGATGATACAGGGCATTTGTGTACAATGCTAGAAGCCTAAATCTCAAAATGCACTAGCTTGAAGCACTCCTTAAAATGGAGAACATTGACATCTGTGCAGTGACCGAGACCTGGTTCAAGGCTCAAGACAGCACCCCAGCACTACCAGGCTATAATTCATATCGCACCTTTCTGCCCCCTAATCCGGACTGAAGCACTAAAAGCGGAGGTGTCTCCATATTCATAAAAGATATGCACACCTCCAGACAAATAGCCCAACATAACGCATCAGAGATGCTTCAGGTGCAGCTAACACTGGGTAAAACTGCAGTCCAGGTTGTAGCTCGCTATAGATCCCCCTCCATGTCCCATGAGTCCCACTCCACATTCCTAAACACACTGGAAAATATTAGGGTACAACCCAATATCCTTATACTGGGAGATTTTAACTACCCCTCCATTCACTGGGAAAATTACTCCTGTACTAACACACTGGCTTAACGTTTTATGGAATTTATTAATTCCAACCTTCTGGACCAACTCATTCTTACCCCCACCAGGGGTAGAAACATCCTTGACCTGGTCATTACCAAGATGGGTGACCATTGCTCTACACCTGAAATCAATTCCTCCCTGGTCAGATCTGACCACAAACTTATCACCATGGACATCCACATCCCACCCACATCCCCACTAAATGTAACCACCGTAAAAAAAACTTTTCCAAAGCCAACTTTGGGCTCCTAAAAACTGAGGTGACAAACTTCACAACACTCACGCAAATAGAAAATGGGTGCATGACTGCTGAGTCATACACCAACGCACTGTATGAGCACATACACATGTGCATGGGATGGGCCATACCAAACAGAATCAAGACGAGCTCCTCCAAAAAAGGAAGCCAAATCTGGTGGACCCCTACCATCAATAAACTCTACAATAGAAGAAAAAAAACTTGCAGAAAAGAGTGAAATCCAAAGACTGAAAAAACTCCCTTGTTAGCCTCAGCAAAAAACTGAGATCCCTTATCAAGTCAACTAAAGCTAGCTACGAAAACAAAATTGCTGCAGATTGTAAAGACAACCACAAGGCATTCTATAGCTATGTCAAGAATCTACATGGCAAGACTCGGATCTGCTCCAAGTTACAGCACAATGGCAATACATATACAGAACCAGCTGATATTGTCAACATATTGGCCGACAGGTTCAGTGCAAACTTTACCCACCTTTCACCCCCCAAAAGGGCCCATCTCAATACCTGAGGAATGCCATGTCCCTATCATCACGGCTACAGAGGTAAAAACTGCACTGTCCAAAGCCAAGAATATAGCTTCCATGGGACCTGACTGTATCCTGGGCTGTGTCCTACATGAACTACAAAATGAACTGGCATCACACCTGAGTACCATGTTCAGTCACAGCCTCATTTCAGGCTTTGTTCCTGCCAAATGGTGCACTGCTACGGTCATCCCACTCCACAAAGGGGAGCGACTACAGATCCTGGGAACTACCGTCCCATTAGCTTGACGAGTCTGATGGGTAAGGCCATGGATCGCATTATCATGGACCTTATTAACAGGGACATAGGGTATCCCCCAAACACCATGCAGTTTGGGTTTGTGAAAGGTCGATCATGCCTGCTCAACCTGATAGACTTTTTCGAGTCTGTCACCAGAGCTGTGGATGAGGGAGGATAGTTCACACAGCCTACCTAGATCTTGCCAAGGCCTTCAACACCATCCCTCACTCAGGAATCATAGATAGACTCACTAAACTAGGCATAAACCCCTATGTCATAAGATGGGTAGCCAATTGGCTCACTGATATAACCCACACTGTAAAAGTAGCTGACTCTAAATCTGACTACCGACCAGTTACAAGTGGCATTCCACAGGGATCAGTCCTGGGTCCTCTCCTGTTTGGCATCTACTTCTCAGAAGTCCAAGCTAACACAGAGACTCTGGTTGATCAAGGTCACAGATGACTGCAAACTGGGAGCCATTATCGATTCTCCAAAGGACATAGACATACTACAACAAGGCCTCACTGAGACCAGTGACTGGTGCAAGAACCATGGCCTTAAGCTCAATGCCAAAAACTTCATTGTCATTCCCTTTGGGAAAAATTCACTGCCCATGAACTTCCACAACAAGGCCTCACTGAGACCAGTGACTGGTGCAAGAACCATGGCCTTAAGCTCAATGCCAAAAACTGCATTGTCATTCCCTTTGGGAAAAATTCAATGCCCATGAACTACCACATAGACAGCAGTCCGCTAAGCACCGAATGAGTGATGAGACCTGGGGACACAGGTTGACAGCAACCTCTCCTTTGATAACCACATTGCCACTTTGGTCAAAGTCCTCCTATGTGGCACATCTTATCACAAAAGGTTTCTCATCCAGGAAGAAAGAGGTCATAATCCCTCTTTACTCATCCCTCATTAGACTTATTATAGAATATAACCCCCCATTTGGTATGTACCTCACTAGACACCTACAGCAAATGGAAAGGCCACAAAAATACCTAACTAAGAAGATCTTAGGCCTTAGACATATGCCCTACACTGACAGACAAATTCCAGCTATACTCTGTCTCGTATCACCTACTTAGAGGCATTCTCTGCTTGACCTACAAGGCCATGTCTGACCAAGAGGTGTTAGATGTAATACACCTAAAGACATCCCAATCTCTCTGTGCCACATGCTTGAGGGACCTAAACCTCATTACCACCATAAACAAAACATGCTGAAGGGACAGGTTCCTAACCCAGCGACTTCCCATACTCTGATACAAAACTCCCCATTCACATCAAGCAGAGGACCTCATTGGCCCTCTTTAAAAGAAATCTTGATGAGTGGATGGGAAATAGAAAATTCACCCCAGAGATCACTCCAGTGTCTTTACTCGACAGAGGCACTCGGAACTAAGGTCGGGTGGCACGATGCCAGGGTAATCCTATGGACTAGGTTTATAAAGGCTCTAGGGCCATTAGCCTAGTACACACCTATGAACCTATATAAGATGTACGGTTTGATTTTGTGGGAGATTGGCGTAATGGTTAAGGTGTTTACCTTACAGACACAAGGTGCAGGGTTCGATTCTCACATGGGATAATTGGCTAGGCTTAAAATAGCCCATGAGGGCAGTTAGCCTAGTACTACCTTATGAACTTATGAGTAATTCGAGAGAGTCGTACTATTTAACCAGTGTTGAGGTATACTTGGCTTTAATGAAGATGGATGCACCTCCACCTTTGGTTCTTTCACACTCATTGTGAGGTCTGACCGTGTGGAAGGCATTGTAGCCTTGCACAGCTGGGGTGCTCCCTGCAGCCTTGAACCATGTTTCAGTGACTGCACAGACATCAGATCTTCCAAGGTGAGGAGTGTTTCCAGGGAGTGCAGTTTCATATTTAGACTCCTAGCATTAAGCAGCAGAACCTTGAGTTTGTCTCAAGTGGATTTTACTATGTCAGAAATGTTGTCGTTTTGACATTGCTGAAAAAAGGCACTATGGGAGAGGCAAGCACTTTAGCCATCATCCGAAAGCCTAGTGGAGACGGGGTGCAGACCATCTCTGGCAAAGCAGGGTGGCCTGTTGACCATGTATTCCCAGGCTGACAAATACTGGATCCCCCTTGAATGACACCGGAAGCTAAGCCAATTGATGTTTATCAGTTTTTTGTTTATATTGTGGCGTCATCCAGGGTGAAGGTAGAATGCTGCTGAGGGCTAGGGTCCTTACCTGCCTGTGACACAATCTTAGAGTTCAGTCATGTCTCTCTTCATATAGTCCAGCGAGGTACGTCTCTAGTTATTCATCCCAACATAGAGTATAACAGAGTCATAACAGTACTTGAGTGACCTAAGTGCATGCGTAATCTGACGGATCCTGGCAACTGATAGCTTACTGTGACCACCACCTTCCCTAGCCTGATGACAGGGACGTGTGTGTCACAATGCAGTCTGCCATGACCAAGACATTAGGTTTTGAGGTGTTTTGCCTTTGAGGCTTATTTGGTGAAACACTGATGTGTGTTATGTGCAGTGGTTTCTGTACATGTTGAGGCGTGTGCTTATAATTTGTGCTTGGGAGGTCTCTGATCTTTTGGGAGGCTTCTAGTGAGTACCTCCACTATGTGGGTTTGTGCTGCATGCTGAATTTGCATGGGAGGTGAAGTGTGTGAGCTGACAATCTGATTTGATGTCTTGTTTTTTTGTTACACAAGAGGATTGTTTCTAGTTACATCTCTCACATATGGTATTTGTTCAGGACTAAGTGGTTTTCAGTATACATGAGACAATTACTACATTACCTCATGATGCCCAAGTCAATTAGGCTGGCCAGGGAAATGGTGGGAAAGTGACCATCTGTAAATGGCAGGTTTATACCGTAGTACTGTTGGGAGGGGACTAAGTTAGATCAGTTTATGATATAGTAATAACAGAGGGGCTTATTCTGTCAACGGTTTATAGGTTCATAGGTAGGTACTAGGCTATCTGCCCGAAGGCATTTATAAGCCTAGCTGGAGTGTATTGGCTTTCGCCGCCCCCTTAGAGTAGTTCCCCTGTGCCTCTGTCCAGCAGAGCCATTGAAGTGATGCCCGGGGTAAACTTTGTTTCCATCCACTCGTCAAGGTTTCTCTTGGAGTGGTAGCAAGGAGCTCTGCCTAATGTAGATTGGAATTTTGTTCCAGAGCATGAGAAGTCTCTGGGACAGGAATCTATCCCTCCAGCACATCCTATTTATTGTTGTGGTGAGGTTTAGAGTCCTAGAGCATGTGGCTCGAGGAGATATGGTTTTCTTTAGGTGGAGCATGTCCATCAGTTCTGGGTTGGACATGGCCTTGTATGTCAGGCAGAGATCACCTCTGAGTAGGCGATATGCAACCGAGTACAGCTGGAGTTTCTTCAGTTGAGTGGAATATGGCATCTGTTTTAGGGCGGTGATCCTCTTGGTAAGGTACTTCTGTGGTCTTTCCAGCTGTTGTAGGTGTCTTGTAAGGTACATCCCAAATGGGGCATTGTACTCTGTGATAGGTCTGATGAGTGATGCGTAGAGGGGCACAGCAACCTCTTTTAATCTGGATGCAAACCCTTTTGTGATTAAGTGGACAACATAGAAGGATTTTCTAACCAATTTGGCAATGTGATTATCAAAGGAGAGATTACTATCTACTTGGGTCCCCAGATCCCTTATTACATCTTCCGTATTTAGGCGGCTACCACCTATGTGGTAGTTTGTTGGTACTTTGTTTTTTTCCAAAGGGGATGACTATGCACTTTTTGGCATTTAGCTTGAGGCCATGGTTCTGACACCAGGTATCTGTCTCAGTGCTATCGTTTTCGAGGATGTCTGTGTCAGCAGGAGAATCAATTATAGCCCCTAGTTTGCAGTCATCTGCGAACTTGGCCAGTCATAGTCCTCCTGTGCTTGCCTGTACCTCTGAGAAGCATATGCCAAACAGGAGGGGTCCTAGGAATGAGCCCTGGGGAATGCCACTTATAACCGGTTTAGAGTCAGACCTAGCTCCTGCAACTCTTACCATGTGGGTTCTGTCCATGAGCCAGTTGGAAACCCATCTCGTGACGGTAGGGGGTTATGTTCAGGCTGGTGAGCTTGTCTATAATACCAGAATGGGGAATGGTGTTGAAGGCCTTTCTGAGGTCTAGGTGGTAGGCTGTGTGGACGACCTTTCCCTCTTCTATAGCCTTGGTAACTGTCTCAAAGAAGTCCACCAGGTTTAAGAGGTATGATCTGCCCTTAAAGACGAACTGGGTCGGGTCCAGTGTTTGGAGGTTCCCAATGTCTCTGTTAATGAGATCCATGATGCGTGCCATAGCCTTGCAGACCAAGCTAGTCAGGCTTATAGGACAGTAGTTCCTGGGGTCTGTTGTGGCTCCACCTTTGTGGAGCGGAATAACCGTTACTGTGTGCCACTCTATGGGCACATAGCCTGTGGAGAGGCTGACTTTGAACAATGTGTTTAGATGAGGGGTTAGTTCATCTTTGAGCTCATGTAGGACGCAGCCTGGTACACCGTCTGGTCCCATTGATGCTGTGGTTTTGGCTTTGGAGAGGGCCGTTTTAACCTGAGTGTGTGTGATTTCAGGGCACAACATTCTTCTGGTATGGTTATGGGCCCTTTTGGGGGTGAGAGGGGGGGTGAAGTTTGCACTGAATCTGTCTGCCAGGATGTTGGTGATATCGGTCGGTTCAGTGTATTTTGTGCCATTCTGCACTAACTCCGAGCAGATGTAAGAATTGCCACTTAGATTCTTGACATAGCTAAAGAATGCCTTGTAGTTATCTTTGGAGTCCTTGGCAATTTTTCTTTCGAAGCTAGCCTTGGATGATTTTATGAGGGGTTATAGTTTCTTGCTGCTACTGATCAGGGATGTCTTCCCTTCTTGGGATTTTACTCTTTTCTGCATTAGTTTCTTCCTCCTATTGTACAGCTTGTTTATGGCAGGGGTCCACCAGACTGGTTTCCTTTTCTTGGAGGAGTGAGTCTTGGTTTTGCTTGGGATAGCATGATCCATGCATTCTTGTAGGTGCCCGTAGAGTGTATTAGTAAAGGATTTTGCAGCTTGGGCAACATTATCCTTTAGCATGAGGGCTTTGAAACTTTCCACCTCGGTCATAAGTAACGTGAAGATGTTCTTCATCTCACATTGCTGCAGTCCTAACACTTGGGTAGTCCGCTGTCCCAGTCGGCCCGAATACCAAAGTATAAGGCTGACGTCGGTCAAGGCGCATTTGTCTGACATCAGGACGTCAGGGTACAAATGCGCATGACCGACGTCATATCCTCAGTCTTTTTTGCCGCATGGTCCGATGCAGAAGCAGTATTGCGAGTGCAGGTTGGCGTTCTGAAATTTTCTGAAGTCGGAGTTTCAGACCGAATCAAAGTTGGCTAAGTACCCGTTGGGAATATTTTGTTTTTTACTTGCCTCAGTATTTAACCGGATGTCAGAAAAAGTGAATAACTGTATTTCTTGTGGGAAACAGATACCTCATAGAGATTACCATACATTGTGTATACCTTGCTTAGGGCCTGAGCACGACGTTGTTGGCTGTCGCTCTTGTGCTAGATTTAACAAACGCACTATTAAGAGAAGATTAGATTGTGCCAGGTTAGTTTTGGGAAGCGTTGTAATTACAACATGCCGTCGGATGCTCCGGCGCCGCTTATCTAAAAGCGCAAGGACAAAGCAGCGAAGCCTAGGGTGGAAGAACCGTCTGTCCCGGACGTCGGTTCTTTAGAGGGCTCGGTGGAGCCGGTGGCTCTACCAGAAGTTCCTTTGGATTCTCAGGGAGAGACTTTACTGTTACAAGATGTGTCTTCTCAGGAGGTAGGCCAGGCTGAAGGGGCTTCTCAGGTAGCTGTTCTCCCCTCCCTTCCTAAGGTGGTTAGGCCCTCCCCTTCTGTTTCCAAGGCTCCTTCTAGAGGCAGGCCAGGGTTAACTTCTGTGGGGGTCTCCCCTAGTTCTTCAGGGTCTCTGCCTAAGAAACATATGCTTAAAATGGCAGAAGATTTGATTACTATGATTAGAGGTTCTATACCCCTGATAAGAGGCCTAGGGTGGAACCTGAGCTTGAGAGTTTTGAGCAGTGTTCGAGGCTTCTGAGTCTTGACTGAAGACTTGCAGGAGTATCCTCCTTATTCTGATTCTGATGTAGATGACTCTACACCTTGCTTCTCCTCCTGAGGATTTTTCTTTTCAGAGACCCTTCATTCCATGAGGGAGCATTTTAAATGGGAAGGTCAAGATTTCTCTGATTCTAGGAAAAGGCTTAGGGAATTTTGTTTCTACCCCAGCATAGGCCTTTAGCTATACCTCCTGTTCTGGATGTGGTAGAGGATGTTTTGCAGAGGCTTCCCTGAACCCTGATTCTTTGCCTCCTGCCCCAGTTAAACCGGACAGGTATTATAGGGTGCCTGAAGCTCATAAGTATCTTTTTAAGAGTCCTAGGGCAGACCCAGAAACTGTTTCTCAGGGCCCTAAAGGTGTTAAGGCTTCTGTTGTTAAAAATCCTGTTCCTTCTGATAAAGAGGCAAGGGCTTTGGATAGATGGGGGAAAAAGGTGTATACTTCTTCCACTTTAGCCATGAGGGCTTTGAATTGCCAGTTTCACATGTTGAAATACCAAAATTATCTCCTTTCACAATTGAAGTCTAAGGTAGATGCTCTGGCGGAAGGTATTGAGTGTAAAGAGTTGCAGGATTTAGTTCATGTTTCTGAACAGGTGGGTAAGCATTCCTTGCAATGTGGTTTTGATGCTGTACAGGCCTCTTCGAGGGTGGCAGCCACTGGTTCTGTTCTTCGCAAGCACGCCTGGCTCAGGGATCAGAATTTAGCTGAACATGTAAAGACAAGGATTTTAGATGCTCCTTTACAATCTGATGTGTTATTTGGTGCCTGTGGACGCAGTTTTAAAGAAAATGGAGGACAAGGCTAAGTCTATGCAGACTGTTAAAGATTTTTTGCAGGTTCAGCCTCCAAAGTTTAGTAGAAATTGGCCTACTAAGGGGTGGACTTATCCTTCTTATGATTCTCAGTCTAGGGGTAGATCTAGACGTGGTAGGGGCAGAGCTCAAGGTTCTTTTAGGCCTAGAACAGGCAGTTCGCCTGCCCAGTCTTCTGGTGAGGGCAGGGGTCAGTCCTTTCGTAAGCAGACCCAATGACTTGCCTTTTCAGCTGCCAGAGCCTTCTCGTCTGGCAGCACCTTTGGGAGGAAGGCTGGCACTTTTCAAAGAAAACTGGAGTGTTATTACCCAAGACAGATGGGTATTGGATATCGTTCACCACGGTTACAGGTTTTATTTCCATACCTTGCCTCCTTTCAAAGGCATGCCACACATTCCTCCTATACAAAGAAAAGAGGCTCACAAGCAAATTTCTCTGTTGCTCCAGATAGGGGCCATTCAGCCGGTTCCTGTGCCAGAAAGGGGCCTAGGATTTTATTCTCGCCTGTTCCTAGTACCACAAAAGGGGAACACGTGGAGACCAATTTTGGATTTGTCTATCCTCAACACTTATTTGGACATTCCCAAGTTCAAAATGTTGACGTTACAACAGCTTTTACCTCTGCTGGGCAAAGATCACTGGATGGTAACTTTAGATCTCAAGGAGGCTTACCTTCATGTGCCTATCAGACTCAGGTGCAGGAAGTATCTGCGTTTCCGAGCTGGAAATTCCCATTATCAGTTCTCTGCATTGCCCTTTGGCTTATCTACTGCCCAGAGTATTCACAAAAGTTCTGGCTCCAGTTGTAGCTTTTTTCAGGCTAAAAGGAATACAAATCTATCCTTACTTGGACGACTGTCTGATTTTGGCTCAAGAAAAGGACGAGCTTCTTCAGCATCTGGAATATGTGATAGCAGTGCTAAGATGCCTGGGGTATTCTGTGAACGAAATAAAGTCCAGTCTAGTACCCTCTCAAGACATGTGCTTTCTGGGTGTGAGACTGAATACAGCAGCCCAGATGGCCTTTTTAACCCCGGACAAACAAAAGTCTATCCCTTTACTTCCATCAACTATCTCATCAGTCCGTGCTGACTGCAAGGACAGTCCTTCAAGCATTAGGGTTCATGGCATCTTGTATTCTGGTGCTTCCCAATGCCAAACTGCATATGAGGAAGCTACAATGGTATCTCAAAAATGTATGGACACAGCACTGCCAGGATCTAGACACTGTCATTCAAATAATACCTTGCATTCAAAAGGAATTTTTGTGGTGGGCTCAGGAATGTCACCTAAACAAGGGACTCTCTGTGACCCGGCCAGAGGCGAGTCAGATTCTAACGACAGATGCCTCAGACATAGCTTGGGGAGCTCATCTGAATGGAAAGTGGATACAAGACAAGTGGCCTGCCAGACTACAGCATCTACATATCAACATGAAGGAGATGTTAGCAGTCCAGTTTGCATTGATGGCTTTCAAGGAGTTACTTCTTCCAGGGCAGGTGTTGATTCTAACAGACAACACAACTGTCATGTGGTACATCAACAAGCAAGGGGAACACATTCTTATCCTCTATGCAGGCAAGCAATGATTTTGTGGGAGACTGCGCTCAGCTTGCAGCTTACTCTTCAGGCAAGGTTTCTGCCAGGAGCACAGAACTCCTTAGCAGATGTATTAAGCAGGCGAATCATGGATCCCCACGGTGGAAACTGGATCTTCATGTATTTCAAAAATTGACAGTGTCATGGGGAACTCCAGACATAGATCTGTTCGCTTCTCCACTAAACCACCAGCTGCCAAAGTTTTGCACGAAAAGTTTTCATTACACAGCTTGGAAAGTGGATGCTCTTTCGTTCAGTTGGGAAAATCTTCATGTGTATGCCTTTCCACCTCTGCCTCTCCTCCCAAAGGTACTCCTAAAGGTCAGACAAGACAAGCCAAGGATGATTTTGATAGCTCCAGATTGGCCTCGGCAACACTGGTACCCATTACTGAGGAATCTGGTAAGAAAGCCTCCATGGCCTTTACCTTTAATTCCACACCTTTTGTCTCAGAGGGACGGTCATCTACTCAATGTCAAGCTTCACTCTCTTCATCTAACAGCCTGGCATATTCTGTTTTGAACCACAGCAGGTCTCAACTTCCTCAACAAGTTTTGAATGTGATTATGGAAGCCAGAAGACCTAGTACACGTAAAGTGTATGCAGAAAAATGGAAGAGATTTTTATTTTGGAGTGCAGCAAAGGATTTGGATGTTTCTGAGCCTAATTTGAGTGTGGCTCTTCAATATCTTACTGAGCTATTGGACAAAGGTTTGTCTTTCTCTTCCATTAAGATTCATGCTGCAGCAATTTCAGCTCACTATGATTGTGACCCACCATTGTTTACTCATCCTTTGTTCAAGCAATTTCTTAGAGGGGCAAAGAATATAAGACCCCCACGAAGAGCTCCTACTCCTGCTTGGGACCTCAATTTTGTGTTGGAGAAACTTACTCTACAACCTTTTGAGCCTGCGGCTACTGCTGAGTTGAAATACTTGTCATGGAAGACTGCTTTTTTGTTGGCCATTACTTCTGCAAGAAGGGTTTCTGAATTGCAGGCCCTTATGGCGGTGGAGCCTTTTTTGATTTTTCATAAGGATAGGGTATCATTACGTACTAATCCTTCATTTATGCCTAAGGTGGCTTCTAGTGTGGCTTTAAACCAAACTATTCATTTGCCTACTTTTATGCAGATCCCCAAAATAGGGGAAAAGATTTTGCACACTTTAGATGTACACAGGCAGTTGCGTTATTATTTAAGCAGGACTTAGGATTTTAGGCAGTCTCAGCAGTTGTTTGTTTCTTTTGCTTTGAGTTCTCAGGGCAAGCCTGTGTCAAAACAAACTATATCTAAGTGGATTGGGTTTTGCATTGCATTCTGTTACTCCCATCATGGCAAGGAGATTCCAGCTGGGATTAGGCCTCATTCCACTAGGGCTACTGCCACTTCAACAGCATTTCTAAGGGGGGTGGCAACTAAGGATATTTTGGAGGCAGCTACTTGGAGTTCAGTGCATACTTTCTCCAAGCATTACCACCTTCCTCTCTATTCTAAGTCCAGGGCTAGTTTTGCCACTGCTGTGTTGCAGGGCATTTTGGCAGCTCCTGCTTCATTATAGTTTAGCCATCCTCCCTTACCTCTGCTTTGGGATTCTACCCAAGTGTTAGGACTGCAGCAATGTGAGATGAAGAACATAGTACAGTTTTGTACCTACCATAAATGTAGATGTTCAAGATCCACACTGCTGCAGTCCAATTCCCTCCCTCCTTCCCTCTGTGTTTAGGGGTGGTTGTGTGGGTGAGGTTCTATTTTTTGTACATTTGTATATATTGTACATATTTTAGGCACAGGAGTGTTTTGGTGTTTTTTGGTTTTGGCCTTATCTTTTTAGGGTCTTCTGACATCTGGGGCAAGAAAAGACTGAGGATATGACGTCGGTCATGCGCATTTGTACCCTGACGTCCTGATGTCAGACAAATGCGCCTTGACCGACGTCTGCCTTATACTTTGGTATTCGGGCCGACTGGGACAGCGGACTACCCAAGTGTTAGGACTGCAGCAATGTGGATCTTCGAACATCTACATTTATGGTAGGTACAAAACTGTACTTTTGGTTTTGAAAAGTTTTTTACGGTGGTTTCTTTGACCTGGGGTGTGGGCAGAATGTGGATATCCAGAGTGATTGCTTTATGGTCCGATCTAACCAATGTGGGGTTGATCTCCGGTGTGGAACACCAGTCGCACATGTTGGTGATGACCAGGTCCAATATGTTGTCACCTCTGGTGGAGGTGTTGACGATTTGATCCAGGGTGTTTGAGTTTATAAATTCTAGGAAATGTTGGGCAAGGGAGTTAGTACTTGAGTAGTTCTCCCAGTTAATGTTTGGGTAATTGAAATCACCCAATATCAGGGTAATTGGTAGGACCTTTATATTTCCCAGTGTTTCCAGAAATGTGGAATGGGGGTCCTGGGACATAGTGGGTGATCTGTAGCAAGCTACAATTTGAATTGCAGTTTTGGCCGTTGTTAGTTGTACGTGAATGATCTCTGAAGCATCGTGCTGTGCCACTAACCTGGAGGTGTGGGTATCCTTGATGAACATGGGATACGCCCCTGCCTTTTGTATTTCAGTTGGAGTTTTGTGGACGAAATGTATGGTATGAGTTGTAGCCTGGTAGTGCTGGGATGCTCTCAGGAGGCTTAAACCAGGTTTCTGTTACTGCACATATTTCGATTTCCTCCGTACTGAGGAGTGCCTCGAGTGGGTGCATTTTCAGGTTTAGACTTCTGGCCTTGAGTAGCATTGCCCTCAGATTTTTGTTACTTGTGCTATTTACGGTGGTGGGTTTGTCTTTTGAGCCTTGCCTAAAAACGGCACTAGGGGGGGTGGCAAGAGCCTTGGCCAGTATTCAAAAGCCTAAGGGTGACAGGTGCAAGCCGTCTCTAGTGAAGTAGTGTGGCTTATCAGGCATGTCATCCCAGGCTAAGAGATACTGGATCCCCTTTGAATGACACCAGAAGCTTAGCCAATTGTTGAAATTGAGAATTTTTTCTTTATACCGTGGTATCATTCTTGGTGAGGGCAGGATGCTACTCAGGGTCAGGGTCATACCGGCCTGGGCTACGTGATCAGAGAGCTCTTCCATGTCTCTCTTCATGTAGTCCAGGAAGGTATGGCTCAGGTCATTCACACCAACATGGACAATGACAGAGTCGTATTTGTACTTGTTCTGGAGTGACCAGAGTGTTTGTGTTACGTGGCAGATCCTGGCACCCTACAGGCAGCTAACAGTGACCTTCTTGCAGCCTAGTGAGTGGGATGTCAGTGTGCCTGACTATAGAGTCACCTATTACTAGTGTGTTGGGTATGTTATTTTGCCTTAAGGGCTGTGATTGCGTGGTACACTGGTTTTGTGAAGTATGTGTTTCATGGTTTGTGTTGGGGGGGTGGAGGTTGCTTGGATGTCTGCTTTGGAGGTCTCTGTTGCTTATGCAGATTTTTATTTAGAGCCTCCGAGTATGTTTTCCTGTATTTGTGTGTTTTTTGCCGGTGCTGGTTTCATAGGTCTATGTGAGACTGGTGGTGTGATGCAAGTAATTCCCTTATCCTCTTGACTGTCTGGTCCAGTCTTGGGTTGAGAGCGCTTAGCCTCCAGTTTGGCTGTATAATTGCATCTCTCGCATGTATTAGTCTTTGGTGGTAGGAGGAGAGGGTTGTCTGTGTACATGAGGCAGTTGTAACATTGCCTCAAAAGGCCCAGATTCACCAGTTGGACCAGAGAGTACACCTGAAACTGTCCCTTGGACATGCCTGGATAGGTACAGTGAACTGCTTTACTGATTGGCTGGTAAGGTCGAATAGAGAGCCTTGTCCTTCTCTACAGTATAGGTGGTCTAGTGCTAAGGTTTATTAGTGCTTGCTATGAGTTTTGAGCAAGTGCCGGGCTTAGAAGTGAATGGTTTGAGTGCTCGAGTTGAAAGTTTGTTTAGTTCCAAGGGAAAAATTGAAGAGTAGATTTTGTGGAGCCTGGAATACTTATACCCTAGCTAATCGTCACTGCCCAGTGCGCAAAACCACACTAATGTGGGTTTTATAGCAGGGAAATGAAAGAGAGAGAAATTAGCCCAAAATGGCCAATAAACTACTAATTTCTGGGCTGAAACCACTCTTCCAGGGACAGAGATAGGCTGCTCACAGCTCCCCTCTCTCATAGGTGAACAGAGAAACTTCCTTCTATCCAAGTAAGGTATGGGCAAACGCAGAAACTTGTAACAGCCCTGAATTCAGCACTAACCTGAAAACTGGACTATACTAGCTTAGAAAGGCGGGAAAACAGTATAATTTTTTTGTTTGTTTTTTTTTTTCCAGAAAATAAAGTAGATACAATCAAAAAAACACTTTAAATGCACAGAAATGGCTATCACACTTGAGTGTGTAACCTACAACAGTTAAACAGGTAATGTAAACACAAAGACGACTTTGTTAAAGTGCAGGCAGTAAAATAAGTACAATATTGTTGCCTCACAACAAGAGGTTCCCCCGTTCGATTCTCGGCTGGAGTGTCTTCTGTGTGGAGTCTGCATGTCCTCCCTGCGGTCGAGTGGCATTCAAAAGACGTGTAGAATGGTCGTGCCTTTGTTGAAGGTTGGGCGTCGAGCTGGCACCTCGGCACCCGTAAAAAATCTACTGCCAATTATTAGCGGACTGGAGTTCCATTGTGGCGACCCCTAACCAGGAAAAGCCGAAAGAAGAACATGTAGCTGAAAGAAGCTTTTTAAATCACGGAAACCCTAGAAAATGGGCGTTTTAGGCGGAATTAGCTAAAGGCAGCAAAAAAATGCAGAAAAATTATACTTAATCACTCCAAAGTCTCTCTCTTGTCTCTCTGCTGCTGTAGAACTCTGCAGGGTACCAGGCAGGAGCTTTCTGAGCTGTATACAAGCGCAAAAACCTTGCAAATGTGGGTTTTATAGCAGGAAAATGAAAGAGTTTAGGGTGAAGAGCTGTGGCGATGCTGCTCCATGTGTAGTTGTTACCTGCAAAGAAACGGGACTTGAGAGGGTTCTACTGACAGACATCTAGGGAAAATTTACGATGTCCTTCAAGGATGCATCTGCAGTCCTTACAAATGGGTTGTCCTGTCCACAGTCAGCCCTTCGGTCGGCCGGATTCCAAAGTCTGGGTCTGGCCTCGGCTGATGTCGCACTTCACCCGACGTCATAGCTGCAGTTCTTCTGGTATAAAGGTATCAGCCGACGCCATTTTCCTCAGTCTTTCTTGCCGCGTGGCGCCCGAAGCAGAAGCTGTTCGCAAGTGCCGGTCGGTCAGAACCAGAGATTACTACTACCGAAGACTTCTAAAAAGCTAAGTACCCCGTTGGGGACTCTTTCTTGCCTCAGCCAATGTCAGAAAAAGTGAATAACTGTTTAACTTGTGGGAAACAAATACCTCATAAAGATTTCCACTCTTACTGCCTACCTTGTTTAGGCCCAGACCACGACGTAGCAGCTTGTCTAGCCTGTGCTTCCTTCAACCGACGGACGCTTAGACATCGGGCGGAATTTGCTGAGGAGTTTTTCGGCTCCGCTTTTGCTTACAATATGCCATCGGAAACTCCGACTTCGCAATTAACTAAAAAGCGCAAGGAAAAGGACCGACACTCGCGGTCCGCAGTTTCGGCCGAAACCGCGGTTAAGTCAACCGCGAGTGTCTCGGTTTCGGCTGAAACCGAGTCCACGGTTCTTCCTTCGGCCGGCTTGCCTCCTACCGAGGCCTCATCCAGCATGGCTGAATCTGCTACTGAAATCCCACCTGCTCTTGCAGGTTCACAGGATTTATCTGATACTATACCTTTAGATATATCTACTCCTGCACGTGGAGCTGCTAGGCCCCCTGCATCCATGTCGATTAAGGCTTTTGCCAGGGCTAAAGCAGCAAAATCTACCAAAACTGTGCCTGCTAAGACCCCCTCTCACAGGCCTAGCTCTAGTTCTCAAATGCTTAGTTTAGCAGAGGATCTCATTTCTTTGATCCAGGGATCCCAACCTCACCCTGACAGGGCCTCTCACCCACCTCCAGAGAAGAGGCCTAGAGCAGAGCCCCCTGAGCCAGGATTTTTCAGACTCTAGGAAAAGGCTTAGGACCTTTTTGCATTTGCCACAGCATAGGCCTTTAGCCATTCCTCCAGTACTTACTGTTGTGGATGATGCATTTAATGATGCTTGTACTGCTCCTGATTCTCTACCTCCGGCCCCTGCTAAGCCCGACAGGTACTACAGGGTTCCGGACACACATTATCATTTGTATAAGGCTCCTTTTGCAGATCCTGAAACTATCTCCCAGGGTCCCAAGGTTGTAGCAGCTACCTCTGCCAAAAAACCCCTCCCCTCTGAAAGGGAATCTAGGGCCTTAGAGAGATGGGGTAAAAAAGTTTATACTTCTGCTACTCTTTCGGCTAGGGCCTTAAACTGTCAATTCCACATGATTCAGTATCAGGAATTTATGTTAGCTCAGTTAACTAAAAAACTGTCCTCGTCTGAACCATTAGACAAAAAATCTGTTCAGGAAATGGTGCATAACATTCAGCAGGTCAGTAATCATTCCTTAAAATGCGGCTATGATGCACTGGAGGCTTCCTTTAGATCAGCTATGACTGGTACAGTGATCAGAAGGCATGCATGGTTAAAAGAGCAGTCCTTACCAGACCATGTTAAGTCAAAGCTCCTAGATGCTCCCATGGATAAGCTCAATTTGTTTGGCTCCCCTGCACAGCAGGTGCTGAAGAAGGTGGAAGAGAAAGCAAAATCTGTGCAGACAGTCAAGGATTTCTTACAGGTCCAGCCTCCAAGGTTTAGTAGGAACTGGCTTTCCAAAAACTGGTCCTTTCCAGACACCTCCAGAGCTCAGAGAGGCAGGAATAGGCGCCCAAGAGGCAGGGGTCAATCCAGAGGTGCCTACAGGGGACGTCAGTGGCAGCCTAACAACCAGCGAAGTACTGCCACGGATCCAGCCACCACCACCACTTCCACAGGACAATCACAGTGACTTGGCTCTGAGACCGCCTACCAGGGAACAACTAGAAGCACCCTTAGGCGGAAAGCTAGCCTTATTTTCAGTAAACTGGCATCACATCACAGGAGACAAATGGATTTTACAGACAATAGACCAAGGTTACAGGTTTCACTTCCATACTCTACCAAGGCAGAGAGGAATGCCAAACCTACCTCCAAATCAGAAGACAAAAGCTCTAGAACAAATACACCACTTACTAAGGATGAGAGCTATAGAAAGGGTACCATCTATGGAACAAGGGCAAGGATTTTACTCCAGACTTTTCCTGGTGCCAAGAAAAGAAAACCAATGGAGACCTATTCTCGACCTGTCCGCTCTAAACACATACCTCATTGTTCCAAAATTCAAAATGCTGACCCTACAGCAGCTTCTTCCCATGCTGGGCAAGGAGTCTTGGCTGGTAACTCTAGATCTCAAGGAGGCATACCTGCACGTCCCCATACGACCAAATTGCAGAAGATACCTCAGATTTCTTGCAGGATCAGAGCATTATCAATTCTCAGCATTGCCCTTTGGCTTATCTACTGCGCCCAGAGTATTCACGAAATGCCTGGCATCAGTAATTGCTCATTGCAGGCTTCAGGGAATTCAAATTTACCCTTACCTGGACGACTGCCTGTTACAAGCGGACAACAAAAACAAATTAGCAAAAGATTTGAAAAAGGTCATTCATCTACTGCAAGCCCTGGGATACACAGTCAATATAAAAAAGTCAAGGCTGATACCATCCCAGAGGATAACTTTCTTGGGTGCAGAACTGGACACATCAAATCAAATGGCATCCCTCACAACAGAAAAACAGAAGCACCTTCCTCTCTATTTCATGGCATTAACAACGCAGAACCAGCTAACAGCAAGGAAAGTCCTGCAAGCCCTGGGTTACATGGCATCCTGCATAATATTGATTCCACATGCCAGACTACATATGAGAAAGTTACAGTGGTACCTAAGGAATTTATGGTCTCAGCACAAGCACAGCCTAGAAACCCAAATTCCAATAATCCCATGCCTGAAGCAAGAATTCCAATGGTGGGCTCAGGCCTGTCAATCGAACAAAGGGCTGCCCTTCCACAGCACTCAACCAAGCCAGACTATCACAACGGATGCCTCAGACCTCGGTTGGGGGGCACACATGCTGGACAGGTGCATACAAGGCTTATGGACTCAAGACCAGCTGAACCTACACATAAATCAAAAGGAGATGCTGGCAGTAAAACTGGCAATTCAGACATTCAGACCATTTCTTCGACAGGGTCAATTGCTGATAAGGACAGACAACACCACAGTTATGTGGTACATCAACAAACAGGGAGGCACACATTCATACCCTCTATGCCGGATGGCAATGGACCTCTGGAATGTGGCCCTGAGCTTCAACATTCAGTTACAAGCAATATTTGTACCAGGAAAAGAAAATATTCTAGCAGACATCCTAAGCAGAACTACCACGGATGCCCACGGATGGATGCTGCATCCAGACATCTTCAAATCCATTACAAGGAAATGGGGACTACCAGAAATAGACTTATTCGCATCCCCACACAACCACCAATTGAAAAAATTCTGCACGAGGGCATACCACCCACTTGCTTGGAAGGTGGACTCCCTATCCTTCAGTTGGAAAAACCTGACAGCATATGCATTCCCACCTCTTCCTTTGATGCACAAGGTGCTATTGAAGATCAAAGAAGACCGTCCAAGGATCATCCTGATAGCTCCAGACTGGCCGAGGCAGCATTGGTACCCATTACTGAGGAGCATGTCTCGGGAACAAATATGGCCTCTACCCCTAGTTCCCTTACTGTTAACACAGAACAACTTCAAAACCCTGCATCCAAACCTAAAAACGCTGCAGCTGGCTGCCTGGAACATTGCATAAGACCAAATAACCCAGATTTATCTCAAAGGGTTAAAGACATTATCTTGGAGGCTCGCAGACCCTCCACAAGGAAAACTTATTCAGCAAAATGGAAAAGATTTCTCATTTGGAGTGCAGCGAAAGGGGAAAATGTATCATTAGCAAACATAGCTAACATCCTGGGTTACTTGGCAGAGCTTTTCCACAATGGCCTGTCCTACTCTTCCATTAAGATTCATGCATCAGCTATTTCAGCAGAATATAACATGGACCCTCCAGTCTTCTCACATCCTCTACTAAGGCAGTTTCTGAGAGGAATTAAAAATGTAAAACCACCAAGGAAGCCACCATTGCCTGCATGGGACTTGAACTTTGTGCTAGAAAAGTTGACACTCCCTCCTTTTGAGCCAGCAGCAACAGCAGAATTACAGTACTTATCATGGAAAACTGCTTTCCTGCTTGCAATCACTTCAGCAAGAAGGGTTTCGGAATTACAGGCATTAGTGGCAGTACAGCCCTTCCTTATCTTCCATCAAGATAGAGTGTCCATGAGAACTAATCCTACTTTTATGCCAAAGGTGGTCTCCAGGGTATCTTTAAACCAAGCTATCCACCTGCCTACATTCTTCCCCAACCCACAGAACAGGGGAGAAAGATTATTAAATACCTTGGATGTACATAGGCAATTGCGCTACTACCTGGACAGAACCAAGAGCAATAGAAAAACTGACCAGCTACTGGTAGCATATGCAACAGGAATGGAAGGAAAAGCAATTTCAAAACAGACAATCTCTAAGTGGATAGGAAATTGCATTAGATTTTGTTACTCTTACCATGGAAAGACAACTCCAGAAAACATCAGGCCTCACCCCACAAGGGCTACAGCCACTACTACAGCTTTTTTACGAGGAGTGGCTACCAAAGGCATTTTAGAGGCTGCTACTTGGAGCTCCGTGCATACATTTGCCAAGCATTATAATCTACCCTTATACTCCAGATCCCGAGCAGGTTTTGCCACTGCTGTTTTGCAAGGGATCCTAACTACACCATAATCTTATTATTACCTCCTCCCCCAGTTTGGCTATGGTATTCTACCCATTTGTAAGGACTGCAGATGCATCCTTGAAGGACATAGTACAGTTTTGTACCTACCATAAATGTAGATGTCCGAGAGGTATGCATCTGCAGTCAGGATTACCCGCCCTCCTTCCCCTCTGTGGTACTCCTAGGGTATTTGCCCATCTTCTAGCTAGCTGGGGGAATCTATTATGGTGTATTTGTTTTGTATATACATGTTTATTTTTATTTTGCTCTCTGTTATTTGGAAACTTTTACATTTATCCAAATTTAGCCTTCCTAGAGGGCACCTGGCATCTGGGGCAAGAAACACTGACGAAAATGGCATCGGCTGATACCTTTATACCCGAAGAACTGCAGCTATGACGTCGGGTGAAGTGCGACATCAGCCGAGGCCAGACCCAGACTTTGAAATCCGGCCGACCGAAGGGCTGCCTGTGGACAGGACAACCCATTTGTAAGGACTGCAGATGCATACCTCTCGGACATCTACATTTATGGTAGGTACAAAACTGTACTTTTGCAGGTGTCTGCATCTATACAGGGTAGAGCTAACCCCCATTGTGTGATGCACAGCTACGGGCAAACATGAGACTTAAAAACAGGTAAAATTCAACAGTTTTAAGACAAACTACCAATAGGAAAGCACCAAACTGAGCCTTTCTCCAGCAATCCCAACTCAGTTGGAACCTGAGCTACTCACTTCTGCCACAAGGTTGCAGGGAGGCCCTCTTAATGTAATGTGCTAGTTTAGAGCACACTGATTCCAAACAGCCTAGATTCATCAAGTCTGAATCTAGCATATGGTATGTAAGGCAGCAGTACAGAATTTCAAAGTGCAGAAAAAAATGCAGACACAATCAGCAAAAATGAAGCAGCAATTCAAATAAATAGTTAAATTACAATACCGACTTTAAATATACTCATTTTTCAGTTGTTTGCAGTGGATGCCGTGGATTTCAGTTCAGATGCACTCTAGATCTCTGGAGAAGTCACCAAACTCTGAGCAGCTCTGGTTAACTGACAACAAACCCTCTCAAACATGAGATTTAAATACAGGTGAAATTCAACAGTTTTAAGACAAACTACCAATGGGAAAGCCCCGAAATGAGCCTTTCTCCAGTAATCCCCAGCTCAGATGGAACCTGAGATGCACAATTCTGACACAAGGGTACAGGGAGGCATGCTTAATGTAAGATTGCTGTTTTAGAGCATAGTGATACCAAACAGCCTAGATTTAGCAAGTCTGAATCTAGCCTATGTTATATAATGCAGCAGTACAGAATTTCAAAGTGCATAAAATGCAGACATGTATCGTAAAAAATGAAGCAGCAATTCAAATAAATACAGTTAGCAACATGCAGTACAGGATTTAAGTATACATATTTTTCAGTTGTTTGCAGTGGATGCCTTGGATTTCAGTTCAGATGCATTCCAAATCTCTGGCTAAAGTCACCAAACTCTGAGCAGCTCCGGTTAACTGAGGAAATATTTCTACATTGGTCTAGATATGAACTCTCGCTCCAGTGAACTTTCAGAGCACAGTAAGGGTGCGTTCTCTCTCTTAGCCACACGAATAGTGGTGTTTTGGTAGAGATGTAAAAGGAGACTGGTGAGGAACAAAGGATCCAGACACGAACTTCCAGCGATTTAATTCTGTTTAATTACAATTTAGAACTTCTTCAGAAAAACAAACCTAAACAACCTCACTACAATGTTTAAGATACTACAAACAGTAATATTAGTGTTTACATGTTTTTATTACTGTTTATTACTTTTAGCATTTTTATAATAAAAGACAAACACAATATTTATATTTGGTATTAAAGTAGGAGTTTAAGAATATTTTAATGAATGTTCAGGTTATTGATACACCTGTGTTGTTGTAGATTGTGTTAGCTGGTTGTAGTCATGTGGTTTATGTTTGTAGTATTTTAAACAGTGTAGTGAGGTTGTTAATTCTTCTGAAGAAGTTCTAAATTGTAATTAAATAGAACAAAAGTGCTAAAAGTTTGCGTATGGATCCTTTGTTTCTCACCAGTCTCATTTTAGTTTTTCACTTATTTTAGTTGTTTGTTAGTTTTTTGGTAGAGATGTGTTTTGGAGTAAAGAGCAGTAATTTTGTATAGGGTTTTGAAGTGTTTCTGAATTATTTAGCCACATTTCAGTCAATAAGAATTGTTTTGCAAGGTCTTGGAGTTTAGAGAGAGATTTGACAGAAGAGATTAAGATAGAGTCATCAGTTTATTGAATTAAGGTAGCATTTTTTGTAGCATTGTAGAGGTCATTGATGGGTGTCTTAAAGTATGGGGCCTAGTTTACATGCTTGTGGGATACCAATACTTAGTGGCAAGAAGGTGGAGAATTAATTTTTCCATTTCACTGATTCTGCTCTGTTTGAGAGGTAGCCATTGAACCATTCCATTGAAGAGTTGGTCAGCCTTAAGGATGAACATTTCTAGTGGGAGACCGTATCAAAAGCTTGAGTTGTGCATGGTGGACCACATAATTAGTGTTTTCTAATAAGACAATAGCATAACAACAAATGGAGATTCTGTGAAGAATTAGAACAAATGAAGGAGAAGTAGCTGTAGCTGCTGAGCAGAACCGAGGCAGTACTAAGAAGAGAAGTAAGTAAAAACAGGTATGCTGAGAAACTGAAAATTTCCATCTTCAACAGTAGCAGTCAGCTATCTAGAGGAAGCTAAGTATACAGTTTTAAACAGGATATTACTAAAATTGTCTTTTGCTTTTAATAGATATCTTTCTGGAGATTCTTCTAAGGTGCTCTACAACAGTAATGGCAGCATCCGTTATCCATGTTCTGCCACAAGTCCGTCATTGTTTATGTCACTACCTCCCATCATGCCTCAGTTGAAGAAACAGTTCCACAGATCAGCTAGACGTACTTCTCCATCATCACTGCCAGGGCGGCTAAATAGGGCATTATCTCTGGGCACCATCCCAACTCTATCAAGAACAGGTGTGTTCCATATGCATTTTTTTTGTGTGCATAGTTCTGTTTATTCATTCTTGATGTTAGCTATGTTATTTATTTATGTTTATTTAACATTTGTTGACCAGGAAAGTCCGACTAGGACAGTGCCTATTTTCAGCTGAGGCTCAAGGAGAAACGCTCCAGATGCACATCTTTGTAATGTGGGAGGAAACTGGAGCACCTAGAGGAAACCCATGTGAATGCAGGGAGGACATGCTTACACCACACAGAAGACACCCCAGTTGAGAATCAAACTGGAGAACCTCTTGCTGTGAGGCAGCAATGTGCCGCCCAGTGCTAGTTGGTGCAGCAGTTATGTTAGCATACATGCACTTAAAACGCTATCCTAGTATGTCAGGCAGTATATCCAAAGCTAAATGTTTGTAGTTATTTATTTTAGGCTTAGAAAACAGTATTCTAGACTAGCTAGTCTTTATTATAAATTGTTTTTGTAAATAAAGTTGTAGGCCTTTATTGGGTGTATTAATGTGTAAATATACATATTTGATACTGCATTGTAACAAGATTTGGCTGGTTTATTTGAACCATATCATATAGTGGCAATTCAGTGACATAGACGTGTAAAATTCTGACTATGGCACAGATGATTCGGGATCAAATAACCTGTCAGGTTTGGGGAGGGATGAAGTGAATGGCTAACACTGGTTCCCTTACAGTAGGGAGTGGAAGTTTTGGTCAGCTGATTGACTGCCATACAAGTGGAGACCTGCACATCACAAAAGTCAAAGACCTAGGATGTGGGCTTGGTAATCCCAGAATGTGATTGCAGCCCTTTTTGACATCTTTGAGTGGAAGTGCTCAGTGCAGTAAAGGGTCTAGGAGCCCCATATTAATGCAAATACTACCAGCCACCTTTTTGCTAGGTTGATGGCAAGGACACAGATCACCTTGAAGGCTGCCTGTGAAATATGGCCGCGCTCATCAGCTCCTACACAGCAGTTTGCAATGAATGAGATTGACTGGGATATGGGGGTAATTGCCTGTCTACAATTGCAGTGCTAAAAAGCATGTAAAAAAATAAACATCTTTGCCTTTTCCAAGTGCAAGGATAGTAAAGTAACTGTGATCTTGAAACTGTGGAGCTAAATCCTTTCTTCCTGACATGCAGCTATCTCAGAGTTAGCATAACTTAGCTATAGCACAAGTTGTGTGTGTGTATATGGGGGGGGGGGGGGGGGGGGTTAATGCTTTAAAGGTTTAACAGTGAATTTTGACCATTCATTGTTTTTGTTTGAATCAGAATCAGGACGCACACTAGTCAGTTTCACACCCCGGATAGGGTGCCATATATTTGTGCGTACTACTTTATAGCCTCAAGCCTATTACATGGCTAAAGAGAGTCCATAGGACTTAACTCATGAACCCAGCTAGCATGTATATAAATGCATTTAAATAAAATAAGTTGTAAATATGGAGACTGGACCACACTGTTTTTCCACACAGCAATACTGTGAAACCTTATGCTTGGTACTTTGTTATAACATGGATACTTAGCTTTTCTGATAATTTTCAGATTATATTCTGTATACCAGGCTGACAGAGATCAAGGATGAATAGGAGGACCATTATGCACTTTTCTACAAAAGAATTTTCTTTGAAAAACTCAGTGACTGCGTTCTGTATCTTTACATCAGGAATATCAGCAGCGCTGTGCCGTTATAGCGAATAGTGTTTTTACTTTCATTTGTAGTAAAGGGAAGAAAATCTGAGATCTTCTCCAGTTTCACTTACCTAATAACAGTACACTGTCGATTCATACACCGTTGTTTTAATACCTGTGGGGTATATAACATGCCTGGCCACTGTCGATTCATACACCATTGTTTTAATACCTGTGGGGTATATAACATGCCTGACACATCAACTTCATTGCTAGGTTCCTGACACACTGCACTTATTTATAAAAAAAAACTGTTCTTAGTTTGTTTTGTACCACTGAGGTATGACATAAGTTGAAAAGCATTGTGTAGCCTTTTGTGAACGTGTATTAAAAACATGTAGCAAACTGACTTGTTTGGAAATGTTTTATCACGGAGAAACATTGAACTGTTGCATGCTTTGTATCAGTGGTTTAGAAATGGATATATTTACCCATTGTCTCTGCCAGGTAACACCTTGTCAATCCACAAATGATTAGGATGCATCCATCTGAAGGAAGCTACTGAGTAAAGTGCAGTTTATATTTGACATCTGTGGGCATGGTTTGAAAACTGTTATCTTTCGGAGTGACAGAAAGTGGTTTTGTTTTGAAATTTATGACATTTGTTTAATAAACCTAGAGCTTTCCTGTTGTACTGTGATGTAGTACAAACAGTGTAAGGATTTGGCACAAGGAAAGGCAAAGTCCTTGTGAATTAGATGTATTCATTTCTCTTTGGTGACTATTCCGATACCTTTAAATTGTCTGTAGTTTAAGGGCTAAAATGAGGCAGAAAAAGTCTTGCAAAGTACTGCTCTGTTTCAAGGGAGCATTCCATGCACTTAAATGCTTTGTAATTTGTGTAACAGTGTGAGGACATATAGTGTCATTCATGGCATTACTTGTCAGAAGATACAGATATGCTAAAAGGGGAGCAGTGGTCTCTTTTATATGTGCCTTATTATTGCACCTAGCCCCCTGCCGTGCATCTGTTCCAGCTGCTTCCCAATACAGCTCTTCACATGTACTCCATCACTTTCTGTAGACCATTCCTTTGTAGTCTAGAAGTTTTCTCTTCCTCCTGTTTGTTTTTTTGTTTTCTCATATAGCTTTTGACGATTTAGAATGTCTGTATTACATCTGTTAAATTTTCTTCAGTCCCTTGAATCATTCTTCATACACTTAAAACCCCTAATTTTCCATGTCCTGTAATGACATGATGTTCTTCTGTTTGGTTTTAAATTACTCTCTCTCTCGCCTGTTTGCTGCACTTGATTTAACATTTCCATGGTTATCAGCCATAGCTGAGTTCATTGCTTCCATCCTCCTCATCCAATATGGCTTTAGTCCAGCTAGATATTGATTTCCCCTAATTTTACTGCAGCTTAGCCGGAGGGGAAGGTGTAAAGCTTTGACAAATGGGGTACAACAGTAAATCCTATTCCATGCAATTTGGAGAGGCATGCAGTGGTGTCTGACTCCCACTTGCCTGCTCTGTGTTTGTGTATCTGTATTTCTCTATATACAAAAAAATAGTCTGATGTCCTATGTCATGGATTGAGTAGTTAAATACATCTTTCTTCTTCCTTTGAGCAGTTGAATACGTCTTTCTTGTTCTCTCTCACCTTGCTGTTGCTTTGTGAATCTCACCCCACTCTGAGTGCATCCCTCTTAACACACTCAAGGATCTTCATTTCTTACTAACACTTATTCATTCACAAACTCCTACAGATGTGGTTTATTAGAAGCTTCCCATCTTTGAAGTCAAAGAAACCTAGACTATGTTTATCATGTGAATAGCAAGGACCACCACAGGATCTGTTTTTCTGCTGTCTAACATTACACTATGTTGATAGCTATGTGACGTACTTTCACTTCATCTTTGTGCCCCCCTGGTGTACGAGATAGAAGATTGATATCTTTGTCATTACCCAGTATTCCCCCACCCTTCCTTACATCAACCTTGTTCATCAGGTCTGTATCCCCTTTTGGCCTATTCATTCCCATAAACCCACCTCCAGGAACACCTGGTGAGAGAAGGGCAGTGGTCATTGTTATGGCTGCTGTTTGGTAGGGATTTTTTGAATACTTCTAAGACTTCCAGCCCCACTGTCTAAGTAGTTTGCTTAAGCCTAGCTGAAGTGCTGTGCATTCTTTGGTGTGTCGACCTTTCAGTCTCCGCTCCAGGAACTGCACTACCAGTCCTTCTGTGTGTAGTGCTCTTATGGCTGAATTCTATAACTGATATAAACCTTTTAACTCCCATTCCTGTCTGGCCAGCTCAGGGGTTGTCTAGGGGTATAATCGGGGTCAGAACCTTTGTGCCTTGGTGGTAGCTTCACTGCTTTGTATTTGGCAGCAGTGTGCTGCCCTCAGTGCACTTATTGGCTGTGGGGCTTTTCTTGAAACTCTGGGCAGCAAAAATAAACTTATGATGAAATGGACTTAGAGCAGAGGTCTAAGCTCAGACCTGGACATGCTTCAGAATCTGCCTGTTGCTGCACTGGCCTCTCAATCGTCATGCTTTTTGCGATCTTTCTGCCTGTTGCTGCACTGGCCTCTCAATCGTCATGCTTTTTGCGATCTTTCTGCCTGTTGCTGCACTGGCCTCTCAATGGTCATGCTTTTTGCGATCTTTTGTCCTTGCTTTCTAGCAGAACTCTCTTTCGGCCAGTCAGTTCATTTATTCCCATCAGTAGACGAGAGGTTACTAAGAGGGGTGACTATCCAGGCGGACATCGAGTAGTTTGGACTTTTTCCATTTTTCTTTCTAGCTGTATCTGTGTGCACACTCCTTGCAAAGTGCCAGGGAGTGGCCTTCCATGTGTCGTCTGTGAAGGACATCCTCTCACTTCTGCAAGGGGTGTCTCATCTAAGTGGCCCCACCTCTCTCCCAACAGCTTGAGTGATAATGTCCTTCCATATCACTGTTACAGTATTCATAACCTGTGGGATCTCCTGCCAAGGATAGCCATACATATAGCCAGTTTAGAAAAGCCTTTAATTCTTGCAAGCATCATACATCAGATATATGCTCCCACATGAGCATCTGGCATAGGGTCTATATTACAATGTCGAATGATAAAAAGAGCGAACTCTCTTATCTAACACTAAAGGTCAAAAGCACTGAATGCCGAACACACAGAACAGTGATTTTTTTTTTCCCAGGGAAAAAAATCGCTGGGCAGTTTTTGGGACTTGGCCATTTCCTCCACTGTGGTGCAGTACCGGAGTTGGTATATTTAAGTAGGGGGTGGGGGGGACGCAGTCCCCCATTTTATTTTGTATTTGTTTTTTTTTGTTTTTTTGTTTTTTTTCTATGTGGAGCAGAGATTTTTTTCCCCCTGGGAAAAAAATTGCTATTCCATGTGTTAGACATTTACTGCTTTCGGTTTTTAGTGTTCAAAAAAAGAACGTTCACTCATTTTATTGTTCAACGTCATGATATAGACCCTCTGGCATAAAGGTGATGTACAGAAGCTCCAGACTTGGAACAACTTTGCCGCCAGTCTGAAGGCTGTAGTTGTATGACTGCCTGAATACCCTTCACTGTCTGGTTATACCGAGCCTTTTGCAGCTAAGTACCTTATTGCAGATGTTGTTTGTGTTTCACTGTTGCAGTCATTACAATTGGGTTATCCTGCTGGCAGGCTACCCTCAGTCGGCCTGAATTTCAAGTCTAGGTCCGGCGTCGGTTGCTGTCGCCTCTTCCCTGACGTCAGTGCGCCAGGGGTATAAAAGATGCAGCTGACGCCATTTTCTTCAGTCTTTCTTGCCGCACGGTGCCTGCCATTTTCTTCAGTCTTTCTTGCCGCACGGTGCCCGAAGGAAAAGCAGTTCGCAAGTGCCGGTCGGCTGACTCCTGAGATTTTCGTGTTCGAATTTCAGATCCGAAGTCTTCACTAAAAGCTAAGTACCCCGTTGGGGAAACTTTTTTTCTTACTCCAGACCGATGTCAGAAAAGTTAATTGTATTTCTTGTGGGAAGCAAATACCTCAAAAGGACTTTCATTCTTTCTGTATTCCTTGCCTAGGCCCTGACCACGACGTTGCTAGTTGTCTGTTTTGTGCTAGATTTACTATTAAGCGTCGGTACGATTTTGCATTTCACTATTTTGGCAGAAGATTTAACTATACAATGTCGGATAGCCATCAGACTACCGGAATTCACAAGAAACGCAAGGAAAAGGACAGGCATCCGAGGTCCAAAACCGACGACGAGGCTTCTTCTAAGCCAGTCGCCGGTTCTCAGTGAGGAGCCTTCGCGCAGCCCCTGACGACCACTACTTTAGACTCGCAGGCTGCTACTGACACCCACGTGGAGTCGACCAGGCCGCTGGAAGCTCAAGGTATTGGACCTTTGGAAACTATTCCCTCAGATGGGTCCCGAGCCGCTGAGCAGGCACCGTCTTCTGAGGGTGTTTTCAGACCTACTCAATTATATGTTAAAATGACTTCAGCTGCAAAGGCAAAGACTAAAGCACCTTTTAAAGACAAAGAAACAAGTACAACAGCCTCATGGACAGGCCTCCATGCCTAAAAAACAGATGCTCAAAATGGCTGAAGACCTAATTACTTTGATCAGGGGTTCCCATCCCCCTCCTGATGAGGCCTAGGCAAGAGACAGAATATGAATCTTCAGATCAGGTTTCCATTTCATCTGATTCCTCTTCTGATCTATTTTTTTTGGGGAAACTTTACATACCATGAGGGAGCATTTCCACTGGGAGAGCCAAGATTATTCAGAATCTAACAAAAGGCTCAGAGGCTTCCTTTTACTACCACAACACAGGCCCCTAGCTATTCCACCTATGTTAGACATTGTAGATGTATTTTCAGAGTCCAATCTGACCCCTGACTCCTTACCTCCAGCTCCTGTTAAGCCGGACAGGTACTACAGGGTTCCTGACTCTCATAAATACCTTTTCAAAAACCCTGCTGCTGACCCAGAAACTATCTCTCAAGGTCCCAAAGGGGTCAAGGCTTTCACTGCAAAAAACCCTACTCCCTCTAACAGGGATTCTAGGGCACCGGACAGATGGGGAAAAAAGAATTACACTTCTGCTACCCTGGCTGTAAGGGCTTTAAATTGTTAGTTTCATATGCTCAAATATCAGCAATATTTTGCGTCACTGCTTAAACAAAAAAATGTTGATAAATTCTGAATGTGCAGACAACAAAGAAATGCAGGAATTATTGCATGCAGCTGAACAAGTTGGAAAGCATACTTTGCAATGTGGTTTTGATTCTCTGGAGGCCTCCTGCAGGGCTGCAGTTACGGGTTCTGTCATTAGGAGGCATGCTTGGTTAAAGGTACAAAATCTACCTGATCATGTTAAAGCAAAATTATTAGATGCTCCATTACAGCATGATGCTTTGTTTGGTGTTAAAGAAAATGGAGGACAAAGCTAAATCTATGCAAACAGTCAAGGATTTCTTACAGGTACAGCCACCAAGATTTAGCAGACACTGGCCTACAAAGAACTGGTCCTTTCCCGTGTCAGGCAGGCCACAAAGGGGCAGATACAGATGCCCTAGAGGCAGATCCCAGCCCCAAGGTTCGTACAGGTCTAAACAATGGGGTGTTTCTACCTCCAAAACTGGAGAAGACAAATCACAGCCATCCAGGAAACAGTCCCAATGACTTTCCCCTGCCTGCGCCAAGCACTTATCTTCTGGCAGCACCTTTAGGGGGAAAACTAGCACTTTTTTCTCAAAATTGGCACATAATAACCCAGGACAAATGGTGGGTCTTAAAACATAGTGTCACAAGGCTACAAGTTTCACTTCCATACCCTGCCAAGGGCAAACGGTTGGCCAGACCTGCCAAAACATCAATGGGCAGAGGCACAAAAACAAGTCTCATCCCTCATGGACATAAGGGCCATTCAACAAGTACCAGAGCAAGAGCAGGGACAATGATTTTATTCAAGACTGTTCTTTGTACCCAGAAAGGACAAAGCCTGGAGACCAATACTGGACCTATCTATTCTAAACCCATATCCGGATATTCCAGCATTCAAAATGTTGACTCTACAGCTTCTGCCCATGTTGGGCAAGAAGGCTTGGCTTGTGACTTTAGATCTAAAAGAGGCATACCTGCATGTCCCAATCAGGCAAACATGCAGAAGATACCTCAGATTCAAAGCTGGCTCAGTGCACTACCAATTCTCTGCACTGCCCTTTGGCTTATCTACTGCGCCCAGGGTCTTCACAATGTGCCTGGCACCAGTAATTGCATTCTGCAGACAGAGGAATACAAATATATCCTTACTTGGACGATTGCCTCATTCAAGCAGAGAACAAGGACATTCTACTACAGCATCTGGCATTTGTAGAGAGATTACTACCATGCCTAGGGTACACAGTCAACGAACAGAAATCAAAACTAGTACCCTCTCAAGAGATAATATTCCTGGGTGCAAGCTTAAATACAACTGCCCAGATGGCTTATCTCATGCCAGACAAACAAAGGCAACTGACTACCTATTTCAAACTGTTGGCAGCAAAGGCCCAGTTATCTGCAAGAAAAATTATGCAGGCTTTGGGCTTCATGGCATCCTGCATTCTACTAATTCCATATGCAACACTGCATATGAGGAAACTTCAGTGGTACCTAAAAAGTGTTTGGACTCAACATTGCCACAGCCTGGAAAATGTATTCAGGGCACATGGTCCGCAAACCAAATGCATCTACATATCAGTCAAAAAGGGATGCTAGCTGTTCAAAATGCCCTGACAGCCTTCAAGGACCTACTTTATCCGGGACAAGTACTGATAAAGACAGACAACACCACGGTCATGTGGTATATAAACAAGCAGGGAGGCATTCATTCTTACCCCCTTTGCAGACTAGCCATGACTTTGTGGGACACAGCATTGACTTACCAAGTACATCTGCAGGCACAATTCCTGCCAGGAAAGATAAATACTCTGGCAGACGAACTAAGCAGAAACCTCATGGATCCCCACGAGTGGAAATTGGATCCACAAGTCTTCAGCATGGTAACAAGGAAATGGGGATGCCCAGAAATAGATCTATTTGCCTCACCTCACAACTGCCATCTAAAGCGATTCTGCACAAGGACTTATCACAGACATGCATGGAAAGTGGATGCCCTATCTTTTAGCTGGAAAACAGTATATGCCTTTCCTCCTCTGCCTCTCCTCCCCAAGGTACTCCTAAAGGTCAGGCAGGAGAAGCCAAAAATTATACTGATTGCCCCAGACTGGCCACGCCAGTACTGGTATCCAATCCTAAGGAACTTGTCTCAATGCCCAGCCTGGACCTTACCTCAAGTGCCCCATCTACTGTCCCAGCAGAACAATGAAATCCTACACAGCCAACTCAAGACCTTAAATCTAGCAGCATGGCGGATAATGTAGTCATACAAAACACACCTCTCACTAAAGCGGTGATGGGTGTTATGTTGGAGGCCAGGAGGCCTAGTACTAGAAAATCCTATGCTGGAAAATGGAAGAGATTCTGTGCTTGGAACCATGCACAAGGAATTGACACAGCTGTACCAAATATTCCTCAGATTTTGCAATACTTGACTGAGATGCTGGACAAAGGCCTATCCTTTTCATCTATAAAAATTCATGCCTCTGCCATTTCAGCTCATTACAATACAGAGCCACCAATCTTTTCTCATAGGTTGGTACTAGGCTATCAGCCCTAGGGCCTATACAAGCCTAGCCATAACAATTCCCTGGCTATTTCTTCCCACATTATTTACTTTCCTGGACCCCTGTCTAGCAGGGCGACTGACGTGATCCCTGGGGTGAATTTCCTTTCTCCCATCCAATCGTCAAGGTTCCTCTTGAAGAGGTCCAAAGAGGCACTCTGCTTGACATGTATGGGCAATCTATTCCAGAGTCTGGGGAGTCTCTGGGTCAGGAACCTATCCCTCCAGCATGTTTTGTTTATTGTGATGACAAGGTTTAGATCCCTGGAGCGTGTAGCTCTGAGGGATTGGGATTTCTTTAAGTGTAGTGTAAGTTTATTAAGGCAGTACCTCGGAGGCGCCAAAAATTTAAGGCCTCCAAGGAGATCACCAATACCTGCATGGGACCTCAATTATGTCTAGGAAAAACTCGCCCTGCCTCCTTTTGAGCCAGCTGCTACAGCTGATATAAAGTTTTTATCTTGGAAAACAGCTCTGCTTCTAGCAATAACTTCTGCAAGATGAGTCTCAGAGCTACAGGCACTCATCATGGCTGTGGAACCTTGCATCATTTTTTATCCAGACAGGGTTTCTCTGAGGACAAACCCGACATTTATGCCTAAGGTAGTGTCCAGTGTGGCCCTTAACCAAACTATTCATCTGCCTACCTTTAATCCAAAGCCACAGAATAAGGGGGAGAGAATTCTGCGTTCTTTGGCCATACACAGACGGCTACGCTTCTATTTGAACAGAACCAAAGCTTTCAGATAGAGCAATTACTAGTGGCATATATGGCAGGATCACAGGGAAAGACTATCTCAAAGCAGACTATTTCAAAGTGGATAGGCCACTGCATACGTTTCTGCTATTCACAACATGACAAGCCAATACCTAAGGGCATTAGGCCACATTCAACCAGAGCAACAGCCACTTCAGCAGCCTTCCTCAGGGGAGTACCAACCAAAGACATTTTAGAGGCGGCTACTTGGAGTTCAGTGTACACCTTCACAAAGCACTATCACTTACCACTCTACTCTAAATCCAGGGCAGGCTTGGCCACTGCAGTTCTGCAGGGCCTAATAGCAGCTCCTAATGCTATTTAGCTCCAGCCTCCAAACCTTAGCTTTGGGATTAAACCCAATTGTTAATGACTGCAACAGTGAAACACGAAGAACATAGTACAGTTGTGTACACTTACCATAAATGTAGATGTTCGAGTGTATTCACTGTTGCAGTCCAGGTTTACCCACCCGTCATCCCCCATTTCTTTGCTGGAACTTATCTGTACTTCTCTATTCTATACAACCTATGTGGTGTATTTGCTGTAGATGAAGGCAAAATATATACTTTGGTGCATGCATGTTTTATTGACATATTTTTAACCTACCCTTTTGGGGGCACCTGACATCTGGGGCAAAAAAAAACTGAAGAAAATGGCGTCGGCTGCATCTTTTATACCCCTGGCGCACTGACATCAGGGAAGAGGTGACAGCAACCGACGCCGGACCTAGACTTTGGAATTCAGGCCGACTGAAGGTAGCCTGCCAGCAGGATAACCCAGTTGTAATGACTGCAACAGTGAATACACTCGAACATCTACGTTTATGGTAAGTGTACACAACTGTACTTTCCTTCTCTTTTCTTTTATATTGCATTTTGAGTGTTTGTGTCATCCAAGAAGGGAAATGTCAGTGTGGAAGGCAGATTCCCCATAAAGATTGTCAGGACAAGTATTTGTTTTGTCTAGACACTTCTCACAACCACACTCAGTGCTCTATTTGTTAGCCATTTGTGCCAAAGACTCTCTGCAGCTTTCTGTCTTCTCTTTCCATTTATCTTGAGAACCAGCTTCTGAAGTTGTTGGCCCAGGGTTCCATGGCCGAATTATCCTTCCCTGAGTTAAAGCCATCTCTTAAGAAAAGGCTAAAAAGTTGAGGTACTATACTGCCACTGTCCAGCCTCTGCCGGATGTCTCTGTCAAGGTGGATGATACCTCTGAAGGCCACCTGCTGCTGACATCTGTTTCCCTCGGTTGTGACCCTGTCATGCTGGAATGGGAAAGGCTTCTCACACATTCTTCATGGCTTTGCAAATGTCTGCTGCAGATGTGGAGGGGGGACCATGGCAGATCATATCTGAGGGTTCCCCAAATCTTAGAGAGGAGGTGCCTGGTGCACTGATTGACTATGGCTCTGAGGAGGAGAAGTCCTTAAGTCCTGACTCCCCTTTGAAAGATTTATCCTTTGAGGATACAGTGGTTTTTATGATGGGGCATTTTAAGTGGGACTGCTCCCAAGTTTCTAATATCCAGAGAAAATGATATGAGTTGTTAAAGATGGACTCCCCTAAGCCTTCTCCTGTTCTTACTGTTTTGGCTGTTCTTTTGGATACTTTTTTCAACTGCTGCTTTGGATCCTGATTCCCAACCCCTTGTCCCTAAAAAGCCTGACCATTTTTATAACTTCCTTGAGGCCTTCAGATTTCTTAACAAGTGTCCTTCTCCTGACCCTGCTGTGGTTTCTGTCTGTGCTAAGTCTTCTTGGGTTTTGCATTTCCTCTAAACAACTTCCCTCAGACAAGAATAGTCAAGCTATGGAGAGGCTGGGGAAGGTGTATTCTTCTGCCATACTGGCATTTTGGGCAGTTAACTGTCAAACTCACATGAACAGATATTCTTTATCCCTTTTATCTCAGCTGGGAGGTCTGACCTGCCTGATTCTGAGATCATGTCCACTGCTCTTTCTTATTTGAGATCCTCATCACAAGGTGGTTCATCACTCCATTAAGTGTAGCTACGATGCTGCTGATGTCTCTTCTAGAGCTGTTGCTTCAGGCTCTGTCATGAAACAGTATTCCTGGCTTCGTCTTCAGTCTTTGTCTGCTGACATTAAAGTGAAGCTTCTTGATCCTCTCCCACATAATCAAAATCTCTTTGGTGCTCCAGTAACTGATTTATTTAAGACCTTACAGGAGTAAGACAAGGTCATGAAGGGCCTTAAAAACAGATTTCTCTCTCCCATTCCTAAGTATTAGAGGAATTGTCCTGTTAAAACTGCCTTTGTTCGCAGACAGCCTCATCAGCCCTCCAAAGGTAAGAAAGTCCCTAGGCATGTTTTTTTCTGACAAACCAACTCAGATGCCTAGACCTCAAAAACCATCCTTTCAGGACAAATCTTCCTTCCCTTTCCCTTGAACAGGTTCTCTTGTCTGTCACTCCCTGCTTGGCAATAGATTAATTCAGTCTCTTGGGCTCTTTCAATCACCTGTCAAGGCTACTTCATGGTCTGGAAGTCTCTTCTTCCCTTGAGCATTCCTCAACCCTCTTCAGAACAAATTCCAAATTTCGCAGGGGTTGTCACAGGGTTTACTAAATCAAGGCCAGCTCAACCCATCCCAGACACCCTAGGGTTAGGTGAATACTAGGCTAACTGCTCTGAAGGGTCATTTTAAGCCTAGCCAATAATCTGAGGTCAGAATCAAGCCCTGTACCTTGTGTTTGAGGAGAAGACCTAAGGGGCACAGAGTTTTATTCCAGAATGTTTCTAGCTCCCAGAAAGGAGGAGGTCCTGGAGGCCTGTTCTAGACCTTTCTTTTTTGATTACTTTTCTCAAGGTACCCACCTTCAGGATGCCTTCTTTCCAGACTCTGTTTCCTGTCTTGCTTTCTGAAGCCTTCCTTGTTTCCCTGGATCTGAAAGATGTTTGCCTTCGTACTTTCATTCACCCTCTAGTCAGGACATTTTTCTGTTTCTTCTCATTTTCAGTTCTTTGCTTTGCCGTTTGGGCTTTATACAGTCCCAAGGGTATTCAGAAAATGCCTGGCTCTAGTCATAGCTGTCTGCAAGCTTCACAGGCTCCTACAGGACCTAAACTTTAGCAGGCTCCTTTGCACAGTCTGGGTTTCGCTGTCAACCTCCAGAGGTCTGTCCTGTCCCCCTGTCGGGACAATATCTTCCTAGGATGCAGGATTCAGATTTTTCCAATGCTGATATCTCTGCCTTCTTCTAAGGTACTCTCTCTAACAACCTACTTCCTTCCACTCCTTGCTTCTTGTCTCTCTCATGCCTACCAGGGAATTTCTAAAGGCTCTGGGGTTCATGGCCTCTACTATCCCCATGCTCTCTTTTGCCAGCTTCAATTGAAGAAGATTCAGTGATGCCCACAGTCTGTGTGGTTTCCGCATTGCCAGCCACTGCAGTTTCCAATTCCCTTTCTTCCTTGTCCTAAGCTTGAGCTTCAGTGGTGGACTCAACACACATCTCTCAGTGCAGGCATCCCTTTCCAGCCTTCTCCATCACAGGAGCTCTTTACGAGTGCAGCAAATCAGGGGGGGGGGGGGGGCTGCTTCAGGCAGTATGGAAGTTCAGACTCTCTGCTCCCCTCATCAGCAACTGAATCAGATCAGTATCAAAGAAATATGGGACTTTGATGTTCATCGTGCATACAGCTGCAGTCATTACAGATGGGTTCTCCTGCCGTCAGGCGGGTCCTCGGTCGGCCGAATTCCAAAGTCTAGGTCCGGCGTCGGTTGTAGTCGCCTCTTCCCTGACGTCAGTGCGACAGGGGTATAAAAGAACCAGCCGACGCCATTTTCTTCAGTCTTTTTTGCCGCGTGGTGCCCGAAGCAGAAGCAGTTCGCAAGTGCCGGTCGGCCAGCTCCTGAAATTACGAAAATTTTGAAACCCGAAGTCTTCTTTAAAGCTAAGTACCCCGTTGGGGAAACTTTTCTTGCCTCAGACCGATGTCAGACAAAGTTAACAATTGTATTTCTTGTGGGAAGCAAATACCGCATAAGGATTTCCATTCCCTCTGTATACCTTGTTTAGGCCCAGACCACGACGTCTCGGGCTGTCGCTTTTGTGCTACTTTCAATAAACTCACTATTAAGCGTCGGGCGGAGTTCGCCCAGCACTACTTTGGGAAAGCTTTTAACTATATAATGTCGTCTGAGACTCCGACCCTTGTTTTGTCCAAAAAACGCAAGGACAAGGACCGACACGCGAGATCCGCGGCCTCCAACGACACCACGCCAAAACCGACTACACGTGGTCCGGTTCTCAGCGAGGCGCCTACGCAGCCCCTGACTACCGACGACGCTTCTCTGGCGGTGTCTTCTGTAACCGAGGCCGCAGGTTCCTCGGCCCACACCCCGACTACAGATACCGAAGCCACTGTTAGTGTTGAGCCTCATAATGTGGACAGGTCTACCTCCACCCATGGTGTCTTCAGGCCTTCCTCTTCCTTTTCCATCAAGGCCTTTACTAAGTCTAAATCAGCCATGCAGTCCAAGAGACCTGCTGCACAGGGCCCATCTCCAGGTCCCATGCCTAAAAAGCAGATGCTTAAAATGGCTGAGGATTTAATTACTCTTATCAGGGGTTACCCTCACCTGACAAAAGACCCAGAGTGGATGAAGAATCACCCTCTTCTGATCAGGGCTCCATTGTTTCAGAGCATTCTGATGAGGAGGAACATTCTTACTCTCTTTTTGAAGACTCCGATGCAGAGGAGTCCATTCCTTCTGTATCCCCCCCAGAGGATTACTCATTCGGGGAAACCTTGCATACCTTGAGGGAACACTTCCACTGGGAAGGCCAAGATTATTCAGATTCCAAGAAAAGGCTTAGGGAATTTCTTTTGCTATCTCAGCACAGGCCTCTGGCGATACCTCCTGTCTTGGACATACTTGATGATGTTTACTCAGAGGCCTGCCTTAATCCGGATTCCCTGCCTCCAGCCCCAGTCAAGCCTGATAGGTACTACAGAGTTCCTAACTCACACCAATTTCTTTACAAAAGCCATACTGCTGACCCTGAAACCATTTCTCAGGGCCCCAAGGGAATGAACGCCTCTACTGCTAAAAATCCATTACCTTCCGAGAGAGATTCTAGATCCTTAGAAAGGTGGGGAAAAAAGGTATATACCTCGGCTATCCTAGCCATGAGGGCTTTAAACTGTCAGTTCCATATGCTTAAATATCAACAGTTTCTGTTATCACAATTGAAAAGTAAAATGTCACAACCTGAACAACCAGATTTGAAGGAGTTGCAGGATATGATGCATAGTGCAGAACAAGTGGGTAAGCACACCTTACAATGTGGTTATGATGCTCTAGAGGCCTCAAGTAAAGCTGCTGTTACAGGATCAGTCATACGTAGACATGCCTGGCTTAGGGAACAAACCTTGCCTGATCATGTCAAAGCTAAATTACTAGATGCTCCTCTACAAAAGGATGTATTATTTGGTGCTAATGCTGAGGAGGTATTAAGGAAAATGGAAGAAAAAGCTAAATCTATGCAAACTGTTAAAGATTTTCTACAGGTACAACGACCACATTTTAGTAGAAATTGGCCTTCAAAAAATTGGTCCTTTCCAGCCACGGACAGACCCCAAAGAGGTAGATACAGGCGCCCAAGGGGCAGAGGACAATCTCAAGGATCGTATAGAGGCAGACGATGGCAAACTCCAACACCAAGAGGTAACGAAGATAGTTCACAGCAATACAGGAAACAAACCCAATGACTTTTCCCTTTGCATGCCAAGCAAGGCTCAAATGGCAGCACCCTTAGGAGGAAAGCTGGCATTATTTTCAAAAAATTGGCATATTGTCACAAAAGACAAATGGATCCTGGACATTATAAACAGAGGCTACAGATTTTATTTTCACACCCTTCCAAAAATGAGAGGCATGCCGAACCTGCCACACAATCAAAGGGCAGAGGCTCAAATACAAATTTCAAAGCTCATGGGCATGAAAGCTATTCAAGAGGTACCTACTCACGAATAAGGTCAAGGTTTTTATTCCAGACTATTCCTGGTGCCAAGGAAGGGAACAGATTGGAGACCCATTTTGGACTTATCCATCCTAAACACATTTCTACTCGTACCAAAATTCAAGATGCTCACTTTACAGCAGCTTCTTCCCATGCTGCGCAAGGGGTCTTGGCTGGTATCATTGGACCTCAAGGAGGCATACCTGCATGTCCCAGTCAGACAAAGCTGCAGAAGATATCTCAGATTTCTTGCAGGTTCAATCCACTATCAATTCTCTGCATTGCCCTTTGGCTTATCTACTGCGCCCAGAGTATTCACGAAATGCCTGGCATCAGTAATTGCCTACTGCAGACTTCAAGGGATACAAATATACCCTTATTTGGACGACTGCCTGATCCAAGCGGACAGCAAACACATACTTCTGGAACATCTAGCTTATGTAACACGGTTATTGAATTCTCTGGGATACACAGTCAACAAAGAGAAATCCAGGCTAACGCCATGTCAGAAAATAATTTTCCTGGGTGCCAACTTGGACACAAACACCCAGATGGCCTATCTTACGCCAGAGAAGCAGGGGCAACTAACTCAATACTTCAAGACACTAGCAAATTGCACCAGGCTTACTGCAAGGAAAATCCTGCAGGCTCTGGGATTCATGGCATCTTGTATTCTACTCATCCCATGTGCAAAGTTGCATATGAGGAAACTTCAATGGTACCTAAAAAACCTATGGTCTCACCACAGCCACAGTTTGGAAGCAATCATACCACTAATTCCATGTTTGCAAAAGGAATTTCTATGGTGGGCTCAAGCATGCCAAACAAACACAGGTCTACCATTCTGCAAGCCTCAAGCAAATCAAGTCATCACAACAGACGCCTCAGACTACGCCTGGGGGGGCGCACATGACAGACCGGTGCATTCAGGGCAAATGGTCCCAAAAGGAAAAGCACCTTCACGTCAATCAAAAGGAGATGCTAGCCGTAATAAATGCTATTATAGCTTTCAAGGACCTTCTACAACCAGGTCAACTATTGATAAGAACGGACAACACCACAGTTATGTGGTACATAAACAAGCAGGGAGGAACACATTCCTACCCCCTATGCAGGCTGGCCATGTCACTTTGGAACATGGCTCTGGAGTTGCACATCGAACTTCAAGCACAGTACTTGCCAGGCATGGAAACCACGCTGGCAGACAACCTAAGCAGAAATATGACAGATGCACACGAATGGAAGTTGCATCCTCAAGTTTTTGCAGAGATAATCCAAGCGTGGGGAAGGCCAGACATAGATCTCTTTGCCTCCCACAAAAGTCATCAATTAACAAAATTCTGCTCAAGGACATTTCATCCAAAGGCCTGGAGAGTGGACGCTCTGTCTTTCAGTTGGACAGCACTGACAGTTTACGCCTTCCCACCTCTTCCTCTACTGCCCAAAGTGCTTTTAAAAGCAAGATCAGACAGACCAAAGATGATTCTGATTGCTCCAGACTGGCCAAGACAACACTGGTACCCGCTCCTGAGGAGCCTGACGCATTCTCCTCCATGGACCCTACCTCTAATGCCTCCTCTTCTGACTCAGCACAGCTACAAAACTCTTCACGGTCAGCTGAAAACACTCAATATGGCCGCATGGAAGATTCCTTAACATCACAACAGACCCTACTCTCCAAGGAGGTGCAGGATGTCATTTTGGAGGCCAGAAGGCCGTCTACTAGAAAAGCTTACTCCGCAAAATGGAAACGGTTTTGTGCTTGTTATGAGAAAAAGGGCCAGGATCCTGGAAAACTGAATTTGCCTCAAATATTACAGGATCTAGCTGAGCTGCTAAGCAGTGGACTTTCATTCTCCTCCATCAAAATCCATGCATCAGCCATTTCTGAAGAATACAACACTGATCCACCTTTATTCTCTCACCCACTTTTAAGACAGTTCCTCAGAGGGGCTAAGAATATAAGACCTCCAAGGAAACAACCAATTCCTGCTTGGGATCTTAATTACATTCTAGAAAAGTTAACCTTGCCTCCTTTTGAGCCAGCTGCCTCAGCAGATTTGCAATATTTGTCCTGGAAAACAGCTTTCCTTCTGGCTATTACCTCAGCTCGTAGGGTCTCGGAACTACAAGCCCTCATGGCTGTGCAGCCCTTTATCATCTTCCATCAGGACAGAGTTTCCCTACGAACCAACCCGTCATTTATGCCTAAGGTGGTATCCAGGGTAGCTTTAAATCAAGCCATACACTTACCTACCTTTTACCCTAACCCTCAAAACAAAGGGGAAAGGCTGCTACATTCCTTGGACATCCACAGACAGCTGCGTTACTATTTGGACAGAACAAAGCCTTTCAGAAAATCAGAACAACTCTTTGTGTCATACGCTGCAGGAGCTCAAGGGAAGCCAATTTCCAAACAGACAATTTCAAAATGGATAGGCCACTGCATACGTTTTTGTTACTCTTTTCATGGTAAATCTGTACCTGCAGACATCAGACCCCTCTCCACAAGGGCCACAGCTACCTCTGCAGCCTTCCTCAGAGGAGTTCCTACCAAAAGATATTTTGGAAGCAGCCACTTGGAGTTCTGTGCATACCTTCACTAAACACTACCACCTACCTTTATACTCCAAAACTAGAGCAGGCTTTGCCACTGCAGTTTTGCAGGGCATTCTGGCTCCTCCCAGTTCCACCTAGTGCCTACCACCCCTTGCGTAGCTTTGGGATTCTACCCATCTGTAATGACTGCAGCTGTATGCACGATGAACATAGTACAGTTTTGTACCTACCATAAATGTAGATGTTCGAGTGCTAATACAGCTGCAGTCCAGGTTTCCCTCCCTCCTTCCCCTCTTGGGACAGGCCTAGTGGCTACACCTCCTCATACAACCTGTTTGGGGTTATTCTTTTATGATGTATTTGCTTGCAACTACTGTTTTTTGACTATTTTGCATTGCATTATATATATGTACATATATCTAAAATTAGGGATTGCCTTCCTTCTGGGGGCACCTGACATCTGGGGCAAGAAAGACTGAAGAAAATGGCGTCGGCTGGTTCTTTTATACCCCTGTCACACTGACGTCAGGGAAGAAGCGACTACAACTGACGCCGGACCTAGACTTTGGAATTCGGCCGACCGAGGACCCGCCTGACTGCAGGAGAACCCATCTGTAATGACTGCAGCTGTATTAGCACTCGAACATCTACATTTATGGTAGGTACAAAACTGTACTTTCTTGCTGTCCAGGCCTTCCACTCCCTTTGGTCCCCAGGCTTTTTAAGAGTCTAACCAACACCACCACAGTTCAGGTATGTGATGTAACTATCCAAATGCAGGTTTCCTTGAAAGCAGTTTACATTCCTTCAGGACAAAACCTGGTGGCAGACTTCCTGAACCAGGTCCAGGACACGTCCTTACAAATGGATGCTTCCCAGAGAGGTGTTTCTGGTCATAGTTCATCAGTGGGGTGTCCCTCAAGTGGATCTCTTTGCCTCCATTCTGAACAGACAGCTTCCTTGCTTATGTTGCAGAACACCAAGCCCTCTGGCTTGGAGGGTGGCCGCCATGTCTTTCTCATGGAAGGAATGTTCCTTTATGCTTTTCCCCTTTCCTCTTCTCAATGTCCTGCGCAAGATCAAACAGGACTCTTAAAAATATTACTGGTGAGTCTGTTTTTTGCCCTAACAGCACTGGTTCCCCCTCCTCTTTCATTTGGCTAGGGGCAAGCATCACAAGTTACCTCACCAGAAGGATGATCTCTCAAAAGACAAGAGTTCTCTTCCACCCTCATCTGTCCACACTTCAGTTGACAATGTGGGTGTTACGGTTTTAATCCCCTTTTGATACCATTTTTCTGAGGATGTGCTTAAGGTCCTGCAAGAGGCCAGGAAATCCAAAACTATAAAATCATGTCCAAATGGAAGAAATTCTGTTTGGTGTCTTAAGCTTAAGCAAGATCCCTTTTCAGTGGGGGTCCTCTAGGTTCTCTCTCACTTCTCTCTTACCTGTGTGAACTGCTCTATGCTGGCTTAGCTTATTCTTCTGTCAAAGATCACTTGTCAGCAATTTCTGCTTGTCTGCATTTGAATCCTCCACTTGCTTCCCATGTTGAGGTTAAACGATTATTAAAAGGCACTCTGCACATGAGGCTTCCAAGAAAGTCCATCCCCCCCTCCTTGAAACCTTAATTTTGCTCTTGAGAAGTTGCTCCAGGCTCCCTTTGAACATGCTGCTGCTTCTCTGCAACATTGCACCTGGACGACCGTTGTATCAGTTGTCCTCACCTCCACCAGAAGAGTTTCTGAACGCCAAGCCTTGATGTCAGTTTCTCCTTTTTTGATTTTTCATAGGGACAGAGTGTCTCTGGGTACCAATCCTTCTTTTGTGCCCAAGGTGGTCAGTGAGTTGCCCCTTAATCAGCCTATCCAGCTTTTTTTCCTTCTCCAGAGTCTGCTAGTGAAAAGGTTCTACACACCTTGGATCTTCGTAGACAGCTCAGATGTTATCTTGATAAGAAAAAGGCTGTACATAAATCTGAGCAACATTTTTCTTTTCATGTCAGAACACTGTGTTTGGCAGTTTCTAAGCAAACCATCTTCTAATGGATTTCCAAGGCCTTTTCTTTTTGGTGTACTTTTCATGGTAAACTGCTTTCTGCCTCTGTTTAAACCATTCTATCAGGGCAGTGGCCTCCTCTGGGGCTTTCAGTTTGGACATCAGTTCCATCCTTGAAGGGGTTCTTGGTCTTCTGTGCACAGCTTCACTAAATATCACACATTAGATGTAATTTCCATACCCTGGGGGGTGTTGCCAAGGCTGTCCTTTATAGGTATATGGATAGTTCCTCTTTGCCGCCCTCTTCCCATTCCTTGCAATAGCTTTGGTACTTTCCCATTGGTTATAAATACTGCAGATGTACCAGCAAGAATTAAAGGCTTTGGTATACTAGCCAGATATAGGGCTGTCCTTGACAGGAGATCCCCCCTAGGTTATGAATTCTGCAACAGTGAAAAGAAGTATATCTACTGTCTAGTCTCCTCCAGAGATCTTGAACTGACCAGTGTGATGCCAATTACATGTAAACCCTTCCCACTTACCCCCAGAAGAGATGAATGGGCCATGCCCCTTCATTCCTCCCTTTCCCTGCCTGGCTGTTCTAGTGCCAGTGGTGCTAATCAAACCCCATTCGCCTGGGGTCGGTGTCAGGGTTTCTTCCCCCACACCATGAAACCAGGTTGAATCATCAGTCAGTTCCACACCCCCATGTAATTCACTTCCTGCATGTTGTGTGCAGACAGCTGTCAGCATAGTTGATGAGGTGCCTTCTAGCTCCTTTTCTTGGAAGTAAGGCCTGGTGGTGGGTGCTGCTTTACCTCACATGCAGAAGTAAGCTGAAGCTGTACAGCTGTCTGAGGTGTGGATCCTTAAATCCTGTGGTGTTTCTCTGTGTTTGGCATTAAAGCCTGGAAGACTGACTCCATTTATTTGTTCATTGAGCAGTGCTTGCCAGCAAGAGTTCAGCTGATATCACTGGGTCCTTCCAAGGTTAACATTGTTACCTTTATTTTTTTTTAAAGATTTTAAGCACATACTGCAAGATGACTGAGTGAATGCAGGGCTGCCCTTTTCAATATTTTTATATGAATGCTAGATGCTAGATTGTTATGACAATGCATTACTTGTAATGGGCACCTTTTTGCTACAATGAGATTGGGTTTACCTTTAAAATGTCGCAACACACTTATGCATCTGTTTACTTTCTTGACATGCCAGAAACGGCAATGTTGAATACTCAGAATGGCGAGCCTGGTACTTAAAGCTGACACTCTGGGAATATTGACTTTGAGTGAAACTACCTCACTTCCAGGTTTCTGCTACAAATGTTTTGCAGGGGGGCTGCACCCACCACACCCTCTGCTGCTTATATATGCTAACTCCGAGATCGCACTACAGTGAGGAAAGGATGCATTTCCTGATCCCCACTATAGTGTGATTCCCACTCAAAAACAGCGAATGCACACTAGCATTCGCTGTTGTGAGTTCGGCATTTTTTCTTTCTCTAATACGTATTTTTGAAAAGACTCTTTCGCACGTACATGTGTTGCACAACTCAGCCATGACATTTTAAAGGTAAACCCATGATCGTTGTCATGTCATCATACAGTTCTCTCATTCCCTGTTGAGGCACTGGTCAGTGGAAGCCTTTATTTAATTTGTTCATTTACTGGGTAGATAGGATGACCAAGGATAATTTTTAACCATGACTGTTTTTAACATAGAATTTTTGCAGATAGGAAGGCCGCTTTCAGAAGCTTCAGCTGCGGCTGCATCAGACTGGCCCTCCAAAGATCTCCAAAGGAAAAGCAGTTCCATGTTCAGAGTGAGAGGCATGGATTGCTGCCAGACATACCCTTTCCAGCTGTAGGAAGAGGCCTTTGAAATGCTAAGAAATGCTGTCCAAATGCCTAATTGTTTTCCTTGAGACCATTTGGCAATTCCCTTGAGTAGACTGCTTCCCAAACAGCTCTGCTTTAGTCCTGTCCTGACCACCGTTAGGCAGTTGCCCATAAGAGATTGGGTCTTTTCACTCCATTGTGGGAAGGTGAATCCAAGAAAAGTTGATGCTGGACATAATCGAGTGTGGAACAAGATCTTAAGATTGCTTAGTCTGATTTTGGTATCACTGTTTCTTCACCCTTGCAAACATTTGTTTTTTTTGCTAGTCTTCCCTTCCAAAATACTAATAAAGAAAAAACTGTGTAAGAGTGTGACGATGTCAAGTAGCTGGACAAGTTAAGCATCATGTGAGCAATACACTGACCCAGGATGGTTGCAGAAAAAGTAAGAGTCATCATCGTCAGCCCAGCTTTTCCCAATTTCTACATGGGGTCAGGGTGTTGTCACTTGTTGCCATCTCTCCCTATTCAATGCCACTCTTCTACCTCCAGCACTCATGCCTGACTGTAAAAGGTTAATAGGTTGGTACTGGGCTATCGGCCCTAGGGCATATACAAGCCTAGCCATAACAATTCTCTGGCTATTTCTTCCCACATTATTTACTTCCCTGGACCCCTGTCTAGCAGGGCAACTGACGTGATCCCCAGGGTGAATTTCCTTTCTCCCATTCAATCGTCAAGGTTTCTTTTAAAGAGGGCCAAAGAGGTGCTCTGCTTGACATGTATGGGCAGTCTATTCCAGAGTCTGGGGAGTCTCTGGGTCAGGAACCTATCCCTCCAGCATGTTTTGTTCATTGTGATGACAAGGTTTAGATTCCTGGAGCATGCCTGTCTGAGGGATTGGGATTTCTTTGTGTAGCATGTCCAACAGCTCTGTGTTTGACATGGCCTTGAACGTTAAGCAGAGATCGCCTCTGAGTAGATGATATGTGACAGAGTATAGGTGGAGTTTTTTCGATGGTCAGCACAGGGCATCTGCTTTAGGCCTGTGATTCTTTTAGTGAGGTATTTCTGTGGCCTTTCGAACTGTTGCAGATGTCTTGTGGGGTACATACCAAACGGGGCATTATACTCTATAATGGGTCTAATGAGGGATGAGTACAGTGGGGCAATGACCTCCTTTTTTCTAGATGAAAAGCCCTTAGTGATGAGTTGTGCCACATAGAAGGATTTCCTGACTGTTGTGGCGATGTGGTTATCGAAGGTGAGACCACTGTCCACCTGTGTCTCTAAGTCTCATCACACTTTCGGTGTTTAGTGTACTGTCACCTATGTGGTAATTCACGGGTACATGTTTTTTTCCAAAGGGGATAACTATACATTTCTTAGCATTGAGCATGAGCCCATGGCTCTGGCACCAGGCATCTGTTTCTGTAAGGCCCTTTTGTAGAATATCCACATCATTTGGGGATTCATTAATGGCTCCCAGTTTGCAGTCATCAGCGAACTTTGTTAGCTAGAGTCCCTTAGCGTTGGCTTGCTCTTCAGAGAATTAGATGCCAAACAAGAGCGGTCCCAGGACTGAACCCTGAGGTACTCGACTTGTCTAAAGCTGGATTTGGAGTCGGCTACTTTTACAGTGTGGGTTCTGTCAGTAAGCTATTTGGCAACCCATCGAGTGACATAAGGATTAATGACCAGCTTGGTTAAGTTTATCTATGATTCCAGAGTGGGGGATGGTGTCAAAGGCCTTGGCAAGGTCCAGATAGGCTTTGGGGACCACCTTACCCTTGTCCCCGGCTCTGGAGACTGATTTGAAGAAATCAATCAGGTTCAGGAGACAAGATCAGTCCTTTACAAACCCAAACTGTGTGGGGTCCAGTATCTGAAGGTTGCCAATGTCTTTGTTTATAAGTTCCATGATAATACGTTCCATGGCCTTGCAGATCAGGCTCATCAGACTGATGAGGCAGTAGTTCCCGGGATCCAAGGTGGATCTCCCCTTGTGGAGTGGGATAACTGCCACTCAGTGGGCATGAAGCCTGAGGTGAGGCTATGATTAAACATGACACTTGGGTCGTTTCTTGCACAATCCAACCACCACTTTGCTGGATTCTCTCATTTCCTCTTGCCACCTTCTTATCTGCTCCAAATCATTTTCACCTTGATTGTATTCTGCTTTCCTGCACATTTGCTCGAACCACCATAATCTGTTCTCTTTGACCTTTTCTGCAATTGTACCTACTTTGGCTTCTGCTCTTATGTCCTCATTTCTTCATCTGTCCCACAGTGTGTACCCTACCACCCATCTCAGGCATTTCATCTCCATCATCTCTACTTATAGGTTCATAGATTAGCAAGTACTAGGCTAACTGTCTTTGTGGGCCATTTTAAGCCTAACCACTTACCCCATGTGAGAATCAAACCCTGCATCTTGTGTTTGTAAGGTAAATACCTTAACTATTATGCCAGCTTCCCATGAGGTGTTTTTCAGTTTCTTTAGCATTCTTCTGTCATACACTACACCTGACACACTGCTAGTTGGCTGCAGCCCCTCTGATTCTAGCTTTGATCTCCTCATTCAGACTTCCCTTCTTCTCAACCACCCCACCCAAGTACTGGAAGCTGTAAGCTCTTCCACTATTTTCCCTTCTATCTCCATTTTCAATTTCTTTTGATTTCCCCCATTTGCTGACGTTACAACCATCTTATCTGTACTCATTTTCATCCCACGTGCCTTTCAATTTTGTAATCCGTTCACCTGTCCTTTGCTGAAGTTCTTGCTCAGTCTGGGTGTAATTCCAAGTCATCTGCATACAGCAACTTTGTTAATCTGTCCCCTCAGACCTGTTTTTTAATGTAGCCCATCACCAATATGAACAGCAGTGATCTCAGAGCTGAACCCCGATGCACACTCAATCTCGCTGGGAACCCCTCTGTAAGACTGAAAACTGTTCGTACTTATATGATCCTAGGAAGTTACTAGGCTAATGGCCCTAGGGCTCTTACAAGCCAAGTTCTGCCCTTGTTTCTATGATCAGCACCTATTGCCCCTGTCTAAGAGAGAGAGATGGAATCCCCCCCCCCCCCACCGAGGTGAATTTACGATTACCCATCCAGTCGTTCAGATTGCACTTGAAGACAAAGAGGTGCTGTGCTTGACATGAATTGGGAGTTTGTTTCACAGATGCAGTAACCTCTGGGAAATTAATCTGTCCCTCCAGCAGGTTCTATTAATGTCGCATACCAAGTTAAGGTCTTTAGAGTGAGTAACCTGTGAGCCGTTGGACTTTGCGGATCTGCAGCATTTCCAGTAAAGCAGAGTCAGAGACTGCCTTATATGCAAGGCAGATATAGCCTCCGAGTAGTCTGTATGAAACATAGTAAAGTGACAGTGATTTCAGCCGATCCACATAGGACTGATGCTGAATACTTTGAATTCTCCTTGTGAGGAATTTTTGTGGTCTCTCTAATTGCTGCAGGTGCTTAGAAAGGTACATACCAAAAGGGGCATTGTACTCAATTATTGGCCTGATGAGGAAAGTACAGGGAGATTATAACTTCTTATTTTTCTGGAGGCAATGCCCTTACTTATGAGCTGAGCAATATAGAATGCCCTTCCTACCACTGTGGAGACATGGTGATCAAAGGTAAGGTTGCTGTTAACCTGTGTGCCCAGGTCTCTCACCACTGAGTGCATGCTTGGCGTGTTTCTGTTGATGTGGTAGTTAGCAGGAAACATCGCTGTTATCGAAAGGGATGATCATACAGTTATTTTTGCATTGAGTTTAAGGTCGTGACTTTGGCATCAATTATTAGTTTGCGTAAGACCCTCTTGTAGGATGTTGACATCGTTTGGGGATTCTATGACTGCTCCCAGTTTGCAGTCCGCAAACTTTATTAGCCACAGACCTTTAGATCTGAAGTAATTGACTTCATTCTTTCTGCACATATGGGTACACGGATCCGAGCCAGCAAAACTTTTCAAGCATCAGCTCCAAGCTCCTCCCCTTCCTATATTACATCACTTCCTCCTATCTAGCCCCAGATCTCGTTTGCCGCTCTGAGTCAGCATCGTGGTCTCTGAGCTCTTAGCTAGTTGGTAAGGTTTTTGGTCCTTTGTTGCCAATTGCTGAGTGTGAATACCTTCCCTTTTTCCTCCCTTACATCGTGTTTGGTCATCATGTTAGTTTAAAAAAAAAAGTATATATATAGTTATTATTTTAACTGTTTGTGTAGTATTGTGTTACTGGTTCCCGCTTAGGCCCAATCCCTGTTAAGTGTGCGTGTGTGTGGGCCCTAAGGCTTTTTCTGTCTTTACTATGGCTGAACAGCCTAAAGTTCTCTTTAAAAAGTGCACAGAGTGTGGTCATAAGCTTTCTCCAGCCGATGGCCACACACTGTGTGTTCTATGTTTAGGGGTTGCCCATCTGTCTGCATCCTGCGACATTTGTTCGGGTTTTAACCCTAGGGCGTTGAAGGATCGTCTGGCTAAGCTTGTGTCTAAAGGTCTGCTACCAGCTTCTGCCCTGGAGTCTGCCTCTGTTTCCTCCCCAGCTGGTGACTCTGTGCAGGCAGGGACTCAACCTCCTGCCAGGTCTGCTTCCTCGGAGTCGTCTCAGAGAGGTAGGGACAAGAGAGAGAAGGAGAGGTGCCATAAAGAGAGAGACAGGCCCAGAAAAAGGTCTCTGGACAGGGAGTCCTTCTCCAGCCCCTCTTCTAAGGTACCCAGGTCTCATTCTCCTCGGCTCCACTCTCCCCGTTTCTCGCCGGAGCCGACGGAGTCATCGGAGCCGAGGCACTCCCCTCTGATCCGACCCAGACCCAAGTCGGTCGCTTCCTCCAGATCGACTCGGAGTGTATCCGAACTTGATATGGACAAGCTTATGAGGAGGTTCGTCCAAAACCAAATTCAGATGGGGGTCTTACCAGGGCCCTCTCACATTGGTGAGGGTCCTTTTTCTACTATGTTCCACCCTATTACTCCTTCCCCTATCCGACCAGATCCTTTGGGGTTCTCGGGTTCGAGACCTTCCGGAGCTGTGGGGTCGGCCCCGATGGTTTTCGTTTCCTTGTCGCCGGCCGTTACCTTGAGTTCCTCGGATCCGATCTCAGATCCAGGGGACTCTCGGAGCCATGGTCGGGGAGTCGGACCCGAGGGTCGAGATCTCGCTGTTTCGGATCCTACCCTCGGTGCTCGGACTACCCCGCCGTCTGCTCTGGTCCCTGCTTCGGTGCCGGGGAGAGCCTCTTCCTTACATTCTACGGAGGTGTGCTCTCCATCGGCATTCGGGGCAGTGGAAATGGTCCTCTCCCAGGGGTTGAGACCTCAGCTCACATCCTCGGATCCCACCCAGACCCCTCTGATTTCGGATTCTGCTCCCATTGCCCTGTCTCAGGGACAGCCCGTGCCAAGGCAACCCCAGATTGTTCCCCTCAGGGAACCCCCAGAGGCTTACGAATCCTCTCCAGAGAGTCACACTGGAGAGGAACCTAGTAAGTGCAAGAGGAGGCACTTTGACTCCCCTGAGTCCATTACCACTGATACGGACTTGGATGAAGGAGAGGGTTCCTCCAGATCACCTCCCAAGGACGTCTCGTTTGGAGACATTATGGAGATCCTCTGCCAAAGAGGAGGTTAGTCAGCCCCCAAACCCTCTGCGGATGAGTCCGTATTCCTGGAGGCCTTTGGCGCGGGCCCATCTACTTCCTGGGTCTCCCCTCCAGCTGACCCTTTGGTGGACCTCATCACCACTAGGGCATGGAAGGATCCTGACACCGTAGAGCCTATACCCAAAAGGCCAGACAAAATTCTTTCCCCCGCCTTCAGACAGGCAGGCATGGTCCAAGGGAGCCCCGGTAGACGCTTTGGTGGTTGCAGCTGCCACAACGAAGGAACTGGCACAGGAGAGTTCCTCGGTCCATCCACCAGACAAGGAGTCCAGGTCAATGGATCATTTTGGGAAGGCAATGTACTCGTCAGCGACATTTTCTATCCGTGCGCTGAATTACTTGGCACATGTCATCCGACTGCAGCGAGACCTTATATCGGAGCTGAGTCGCCCCCGGAGTCTCTGTCGCAGCAGGACAAGCAGTCCTTTACCGCGAAGATGACTTCACTGAAATCAGTGAGTAATACCTCTATGCGTCTCCTCTCTCATGCCACGGAGGGAGCCGCTAGAGCTTCTGGTACAGGCGTTGCCTTGAGGCAACACTCCTGGATCAGGCTGGGTCAATTTGCGGACCCCTTTAAGGCGTCTCATCAACGCCCCAGTCGATGAATCATCCCTCTTTAGGAAGACTGTACATGACACACTAACCCAGAGTGAGAAGAACGGAAAGAATTTGTCAGCTGTCGGAATCCGCTTCTCTAACCCCCAGAGGTCCTATTCCGGGAACCAAAAGGGGCAAAATAAGATGTGGTTCTGGAAATCACAGTCCTTTCGTGAAGCTCAGGAATATTCGTCCTCCAGAGGCGGTGGGGGGGGGGGGGGTCACAGAAACTTCGGGTCTAGAGAAGCTTTTTCCGACAGACTCGCTCAGCAACTCTGAGGGGTTGTGCCCGGCTGCTCTACTCTGGAGGCAGTCGGGGGAAGATTTTCCTTACATCCAGTGGCATGGGAGTCCATTATTGCAGACCGCTGGGTGTTAAACATCATATCCAGAGGATATTCTATCCCCTTCATTTCACATCCCATAACTCCAGCTCACCTTCCAGATGTTCCTTCCGCTCACAGGGAGGCTGCAGCTTTAGAGATTTTGAAGCTGCAGCCGGTCCCCCCAGATCAGGCATCTACTCCAGGTTCTTTTTAATGCCAAAGAAGACAGGGGACCTCAGGCCCATTCTGGACCTGTCTGTCCTCAACCTGTTGGTAGAGAAACAAAAATTCCGGATGGTCACTCTACAGTCCATTTTACTGTTTCTGAGAGAATGCGACTGGATGTGCTCGTTAGACCTCCAGGACGCTTACTATCACATCAAGGTCCACAGGAGCTCCAGGAGGTTTCTCTGCTTCCGGCTAGGGGCCAGTCACTTTCAATTCAGAGCCCTACCCTTTGGTCTCACCACAGCCCCCAGGGTGTTCGCCAAGGTTATGGCGGTTGTAGCGGCTCACCTGAGATTTCAGGACATTCAGGTATTCCCCTACCTAGACAACTTGCTCTTCGTTGCATCCACCAAACATCCCTTGTGTCAGGTCCTACACTACTTCCTTGGTCTGGCTCACAAGTTAGGCATCACGATCAACATCAGCAAGTCCCATCTGACTCCGGTTCAGATCATAGACTTCATCGGGGCATGGTTGGATTCGATTCAGTCAAAGATTTTTCTCACCCCGGAAAGGATAGGAAATCTCAGACTCCATGTATCAGCAATCTTGGAGCACTCTGTAGTCACAGCAGCCGATGTTCTCAGGGCCCTGGGTTCGATGGCAGCCGCAATCTATATCCTCCTCCTGGCACATCTTCACATTGGTGTCCTTCAGTGGACTCTGGCAGTTCAGTGGTCCTGGCTAGACCTTCCGATGAGTTTCCACATCCGAATCAATCGGACATGCAGCACATCACTCCGGTGGTGGCTTCAGTCAGCGGACATTTTTGCGGGGCGCAGCTTCCTAGCCCCTCCGGCACAAGCCACGGTGACCACGGACGCTTCACAGCTCGGGTGGAGGGGGCACTTCCTGGGAAAAACAGTCCAAGGCACGTGGTCCCCTCCAGAGACCAAGCTACACATCAGTGTCCTGGAAATGAGGGCAGTGCTTTTAGCGTTGAGAGCCTTCCATCCTGTCCTACCTCCAGGAATGGTAGCCATTCAATCAGACAACATGTCTGCAGTCTGGTATGTAAACAAACAGGGAGGGATCCAATCCTACCCCCTTTGTCGTGAGGCCATGAAGGTTTGGGAGTGGGCCATATCCACCAGCCGGTTTCTCATAGCAACGCATATCCCGGGACGCTCCAACATTCTAGCGGACAGTTTCAGCAGAGCAATCCTTCTTCCTTACGAGTGGTCTCTGAAACAATCAGTGGCAGAGAAGATCTTCCGTGTTTGGGGTCAACCCTACTGCGATCTCTTCACATCTCCTTCCAACGCGAAGTGCAGCAACTTCTTTGCTCTGATTCCCCCCTCCGGGGAATGTCCCCAGGGATGCTCTAGTCCATGCTTGACCTGCTGGGCTACTGTATGCTTATCCCCAGTTACCTCTTATTCCGAAGTTCCTTCAGAGAGCTTGCCAGCTGCAGTGCAAAGTCATTCTCATAGCCCCCTTCTGGCCGCGCCAAGTCTGGTTTCCCTTCCTGTGGTCTCACCTGTTGGCTCCTCCATGGACTCTAGATCCATGTCCGGATCTAATTTCTCACCCGTCGGGCTTGCCCCTGCCCAACCTGGACAGTCTCAAGCTGACTGCTTGGCTGCTCCAGTTCCCATGATCATCAGGAGGACTCCTGGACTTTCATCCCCAGTTAAGAATATTCTGGTAGCTTCTCTTAAAGCCTCCACTAGGAAACTTTACAATAGCAAGTGGAGACGTTTTTGGGTTTGGGCCTCTCAGCGCAATCAGAACCTGTTTACAGCCCCTGTTCTGGTCATATTGGATTTTTTTGGCAGATCTTTTTCAGTCAGGCGCAAGTGCTTCCACCATCAAGGTTCAACTGGCTGCTATCTCCAATTTTCATGTAGGTAAAAATAAGGTTGCTCTGGCTTCTGCCAAACTGTGTAAAGCCTTCCTGAAGGGCACTTTTTTATTGTGACCACCAGTTAAAGAAACAGTGCCCCCCTGGGATTTGACTTTGGTCATTCAGGCCTTGACTTCTCCCCCTTTCGAGCCCAGCCGGTTCTGTTCCAATGAAGTTTTTGTCGTGGAAGACAGCATTCTTGGTCACCATCATTTCAGCTAAAAGAGTTTGAGTTGCAGGCCTTATCCTCCTTGCCTCCCTATTTGGTTTTTCACAAGGATAGGGTTTTGCTGCGTACGAACCCTTCTTTTCTTCCCAAAGTGTCTTCAGCAGCCAATATTAATCGATCTATAAATTTGCCAGTCTTCTCAAATTTTCAGAATAGAGGTGAACGTAAGCTTCATTTGTTGGATGTCCATAGACAGCTTTGTTTTTACCTCCATAGGACTAAACCCTTCCGGAAGTCGGATCAATTGTTTGTCTTCTTTTCAAAACCATTTTTGGGCAAAGCAGTTTCGAAAGTGTCCTTAGCAAGGTGGATCACTCTTTGTATTGTACAAGTTTATAAGGACAAAGGTTTATCTACTCCTGGTGTACTGAAGGCTCATTCCACTAGAGCAATGGCCACTTCTGCAGCTTTCTGGTCAAGAGTTCTGTTAGACGATATCTGTGCGGCAGCGACTTGGGCCAATTCGCACACATTCATCTCTCATTATAAGTTGGATCTTATTTCTAGAGGGAGGGCATCCTTTGGCTCTGCGGTGCTCAGAAATATCCTTCCATAAGGGCCTCCCAGGAATGGGTCTCTGTCCCGTATGTGCAGAAAGAATGAAGTCAACTACTTCAGATAAAGAAGTTATGTTCTTACCATAACGTTCCATCTGAGTAGTAGAGTTCATTCTTCTGCACCTTCCCTCCCTCCGTCCCCCTCACTCTTCAGGGTTTCCTGTTTAGCGTTGTGGTTATGTTGCTTTTTAGTGACAGCAAACTCGATCTGGGGCTAGATAGGAGGAAGTGATGTAATATAGGTAGGGGAGGAGCTTGGAGCTCGGAGCTGATGTTTTAAAAGTTTTGCCGGCTCTGATCCGAATCGGATCCATAAACCCATATTGCAGAAAAATGAAGTCTACTACTCAGATGGAACGTTATGGTAAGAACATAACTTTTTTTTTTGCTTATGCTTCATAGAAATAGATTTTGAACAGTAAAGGTCCTAGAACTGATCCGCGGTGGTGGTGCTGGTGCTGCGGTAATGTTGTCTCCTCACAGTAAGACGCTGTCTGGTTCGATTCTCAGCTAGAGCGTCTTGTGCGTGGAGACATGCGTGAATGGGCGTACCTTCGTTGAAGGTTGTGTCAGGGCTGGTAACTCGGCACGTAAAAATCAACTACCAATCATTAGCAGACCGGAGTTCCGCTGTGGCGACCCCTAACCGGGAAAAGCCAAAAGAAACAAACAAAGAGGTCCTAGAACTGATTCCTGTGGAACACCACTGGTTATGGGTCTGCTGTTGGAGGTGGATTCCCCCTATATTGACTGTATGGGTTCTATTGGAGAGGCAGTTAGCGACCCACCTAATGATATAAGGGTTGATACCTAGCTGTGGGTGAGTGTGTCAGTAATGGCTGAGTGGGTGATAGTGTCAAAAGCCGTGGCCAAGCCAGGTAGGCTGTATATGCAGTTTTTCCCTTATCCAGGACTCTGGTAACTTTCTCAAAGTCCACCCGGTTTAACAGGCATGATCTCCCCTTGATAAATCCAAACTGAGTAGGGTCAAGTGTTTGGAGATTACATTTATCTTTGTTGATAAGATCCATGATGCTTTGCTCCATGGCCTTGCAGATAAGGCTTGTAAGGATAATGGGTCTGTAGTCCCGGGGTTAGTGGAAGCACCACCCTTGTGCATTTTCCATTCAGTTGGGATGAAGCCAGTGCTTGGACTATGAAAAGAGTACCCGATAATGTTGTTAATTCTTGTTGGAGCCCATGTAGGAACGCAGCCTGGGATGTTATCAGGTCCCATAAATGCTGTGTTTTGGGCCTTAGAGAGGGCATTTATGACCTGCTGTCTAGAGATACAAGGTAGGAGACAGGTGGAAGGAATGTCATGGGGTATGTGTGGTGGGGACAGAGGAGTGATGTTTTCACAGAACCTGTCAGCTATCAGGTTTGCTATGCCCACAGGGTCAGTGTTTGTGGTATCATTAACTTACCCGTTCAGTGCAAGTCTGGGTCTTACCTTTTAGGCTACAGATGTAACTAAAGAATGTCTTATGGTTGTCCTTAATTGAGGACAGTAATTTGGATTCATAGTTTGCTTTGGAGGACTTCACAAGAAGTCTTATTTGCTTGTTTAAGCTGTGGAGGGAGTGTTTCCAGTTTAGGACGTACTCCCTCTTACTTTTGGACAACGATTTCTTCCTTTTATTTTAAAGCCCGTTAATGGCAGTTGTTCACCAGGCAGGTTTCCTCTTCCTTGAATAGATGGTTTTGGTCCTATCAGGTATGGTCGCGTCAGTGCAGTTATACAGTTGTTTGTAAAAAGCTTAGGTGTAGGACTTCACATAGTTGCCAGTCCCATCTGAGGGGAGGTGCAGTGAAGCTATTTATACCATCCCTTAGAAGGATATAATCTGCTTTGGAGAAGTTTTTTAGTTTAAGTAAACAACTGCAACAGTGCACAGATAGATAAAACGACAAAAGACCAGCAAAAATCCAAACCACATTTATTATACAAGAACTCTAGCTCTTCAGTAAAAACTGCCTTCAAGGAGTAAAAACATCAAAATTGCACTGCACCTTATATACCATTAGTACAAACACCTAAACAAATCAATTAATTTTTTAGTTTAGTTGCTGCTTTTGGGTCTGGTGTGATAGTTACTTGGAATGAGGCTGATTTGTGGTCAGATCTGACAGGGGAAGATCTCACAGTGGGGGTGCTACAACAGTCCCGCATATTGGTAAGCACCAGATCCAAGATGTTGTCGCCCCTACCCTAGTTGGTGTATCCACCAGCTGGTCCAGGGCGTTGGGAGTTAATGAACTTGAGGAACCTCCGGGCAAGTGAGTTTGAACATGAGTTACCCAGTCGGTAGGTGGGTAATTAAAATCACCCAGAACAATGGTGTTCGGATGTATCTTGATGGATTCCAGTTGATCCAAGTAGGCCGAGTGGGTATCTTGATTCATGGAGGGGGTCCTGTAACTGGCAATGACTTGAATAGGTTTCCTACCAACAGTTAGTTGCGCCTAAAATGTCTCCAGGGAATCATACTGTTTAGCCAATTTGGAGGTCTATTTCTCTCTAATCCTTATTGATACACGGCCTTTTTTAGTTTTCACTCCTTACATTCATGGTCTGAACGTGTGGTAGGAGGTGTAACCCGGTATGGCTGAGGTGCTCTCCACTGCCTTAAACCAGGTCTGAGTGACTGCATAGATGTCAGCATCTGCCAAGGTGAGGACTGCTTCCAGTGAGTGCAGTTGTATGCTAAGACTCCTAGCATTTAGCAACATAACCTTGACGTATTTTGATGAAATTTTCATGTCAGGAATTTTGTCCTTGTGACATTGCCTAAAAAAGACATTATGGGGTGGCAAGAGCCTTTGCCAGTAGTTGAAATCCCAGGGGTGACAGATAAATACTCTCTCTGCAAAGCATCGATCATGTCATCCCAGGCTGACGGAAATTGGATCTCCTTAGAATGACACCAGAAACTAAGCCAATTATTGAAGTCAATGATTTTCTGTTTGTATTGTGGTATCATCCTAGGTGAGAGTAATACGCTGCTCAAGGCTAAGGACATACCTGCCTGTGACACACAGAGCGCTCTATCATGTCTGTCTTCATATAGTCCAGGGAGGTACATCTCAAGTCGTTTACACCAACATGTATTATAACCAAATCATAACAATACTAGTTGAGAGACTTGAGTTCCTGCGTGATTTGATGAATCCTGGAAACAGAAAGACAGCTGATTGTGACTTTCTCCTTGTTCAGCCTGGTGATGGAGATGTCTGTGTGTCTCCTATGACTAAGATGTTTGGAATGGATGTGTGTTGCCTTATGGGCTTTGATGGTGAGACACTTGTGTTTGTGTCATTATGTGTTTTGGGTGTTATGGTTAGTTTAGTATGTATGTGTTTTGAAGGTCTCTGGTGTTTAGGTAGATTTTTTGTGAGTACATCTGCATATGTTGCTTTATGTGTATGCTGTGTGTCATGAGTAGGAGTTGTGGTAGGTGGGCTTACAACCCGCTCTGTATTGCTATCTATTGTGCAAGAGAGCTGTGATTCCAGATTCATAATGTAGGTGCATCTCTCATAAATGGTACAAGAATGATTTAGAAGTAGAGAGTTGTAAGTATACATGAGGCAGTTGCTACACTGCCTCAGTAGACCCATGTCAACCAGGCTGGTAGGAGGAAAGGAGGGAAACTGACAGTTCATGGTCCTATGAATAATCTTGGTCTGACTGTAACAGTTGAAGAGAGAATGCAGCAGGGCAGGTATTAGTAGGCTTAGGTAATGTTTGTGAGCTAGGGAGCAGATGTCTGTAACAGACAATCCCTCTGCACACTAGTGTGTGATGCACACACAAGCACAAACCAGTTCAAACACAGGCATTTTAAAGCAGAAAAAAAACAGGAAACAGCCAAAGTTCAAATCACCAATGAGAAACACCCTAAACAAAGCCCTGCAACAGTAACTCTAGTAGATCAGTCCAAACTGTACCTTCCTCCCACAGGGGCACAGTGGGGGCCTCTCCAGACAAAAGATAAACTGTTTTGCAGCCTCCAGAGGTCACAAACTGTACTAGATGCAACAAGAAACCTGAACCTAGTCTATACTAGTGTTTTTCAAGTGCAGCAAATTGGTAAAATGAACAAATCAAGCAGATGAACAGTAATTACAGTTGTATGAGATATTCAATTAGTAGACAATCTAAAACATGCAGCACAATACAGTTTAAACAGATATGTAGCAAATGTTGTTTTAGTTAATCGGAAGGTACAGAAAAGATTTGAAAGTAAGCACTTACCTTTTGTAGTCTCAGCAGGTATTTGGAAAACAGTAGATCAAGGGCAGAAGGCCAAACTCACTGCAGCTTTGAGCAAACAAGCACAAACTGGTTCAAACACAGGCTTACTAAAGCAGAAAAACAGGAAAGAGCCAAAGTTCATAAAACACCCTAAACAGAGCCCTGGAACACTAACTCTAGCTGGATCAGTCCAAACTGTACCTTCCTCCCACAAGGGCAAAGAGGGCTTCGCCAGACGAAAGATCAACTGTTTTACAGGCTCCAAATGTCACAAACCGTACTAGATTCAGCAAAAACCCAAATCTAGTCTATGTTAGTGTTTTTTAAGTGCAGCAAATAAGTAAAATAAACAAAACAAGCAGATGAACAATTTTTGTTTGTTTATTTGACATTTGTTAACCGGGTTGGTCCAGCTGAGTCAACAGCCCATTTTCAGTGGAGACCCGAGGAGAAAATTTCCAGTACAGTAAAAGCAAAAATACACAGTAAGTGGCTGGTAACATGATGTAAATAAAGATACGACATATGTTACTTAGCATGGTAGGTTCATAGATTAGTACTAGGCTAACTGCCCTTGCGAGCCATTTTAAGCCTAGCCAATTATCCCTTGTGAGACTCAAACCCTGTACCTTGTGTTTGTAAGGTAAACACCTTAACCATTAGGCCACCCTCCCAACCAAGGTACAGTTGGAAGAGGAATTCAGTTAGTAGTCAGTCTATAAACTGCAGTATAATACAGTTGCACAGTGTAAGCAGATGTTGTTTTGCCATTGACTCCTTTTACATGTCTTACACTAATTCTGCCTGCATTTCTGGGACTTCGATCCACTCCAGGACTGCCCACATTAGCTTTCTTAGCACCGTGTCATATGCATTCTCCACATCTAGGAATGCCCAGTTGGTTTCTTTCCTTGTTTCTAGCTTCTTCTCACGTATCTCTTACTGCAAACAGCGGGTCAGTTGTGGTGCATCTTGATCTGAATCTGATCTGCTCGTTTTCCCCATCTTTCTTACTTCTATTCTGCATGTTCATTTATCCATGGCCCTCTCCGGAACTTTCATGCCATGTGACAAGATTCTGATAGTTTTTTTTTTCCATTCAGTAGCTGCTGGAAGTACTCTGTTCAATCTACCTTTGATAACCTGTGGAGTGGTGAGCAGGTTGTTGCTGGCACCCCTTATGAAGGATGTCTGACTTTCTTCTTTGTTTCTGTCTTTGCCTTGCAGCCTAATATTTTCTTTGTGCCATCCACAGAGTCACTTTTCAGAAGTTGGTAGAATGTCTCGGATGACTTGTTCTTTGCTTTGCAACTCCTCTGTCAACCTCTTTAACTAGCCGTTCCTTTCTAGCTTTGTCCATCTTTTCTGTCTCCAACTTATTCCTGCACTCCTTTCTTTTGATGGCTTCCTGGACTTCTTTCTTTTGATGACTTCCTGGAATTCTGTATTCCACCATCTGCTTTCCTTATGTACCTTATTTCCATACCTGGCTCAGCCGCATATCTGCTCTGTAACCCTTGCACATGCAGTTTTGAGGAGCTAATGATCTTGAACTTGAGCCATTTCTTTTTCTTTGTGGGGTGCTAGAGCCCGGAGTAATTCCTTGAACTATTGTGATTTTTCTCGTCAACTTCCAGATCTTCAGCCTGGTTTCTGACCTTGGAGCCTTTTTTAACCACTGCATGCAGCTGATTGTGGCTACCAGTGGTTTATGCTGTAGGCTGACTGTTTCTTTGGGGATGAATTTGCAATCGCTAATTCTACCCCAGTTCCCTTTCCTTACTAGTAGGAAGTCTACCTGAGCTTGCACGTTGGCCACTCTTGTATGTGTTCTTGTAACTCTGACTTTCTGAACTATGTGTTGGCTACCATCAAGGCCTTTGCCACACAGAAGTCTAGAATGTCCTGTCCTCCTCTATTCCTGTTGTGCTCCACCAATGTGGATCAAGGCAGTCCCCATATCCTGTTCTGTCTCTCCCAGTATGTGCATTCAGGTCACCCATTATCAACACCAGTTCCTGTTGTCCTGCTTTATCTAGTAGGTCGTGCAGTGTCTGTCTGAATGCACGGTCTTCCTCAGTATCACAGCCCCGCTGTGGTGCATAGGCTGAGATTATGATTACTGCCCTCTCGTTACTCTGGAGTTGTGTATGAATAGAGATGAGGGGTCCGAATGCAGAAATGAGAAATCAGCAAGCAAAGGAGAGTAATAAGCATTACTGGAATTTAATTTATCCTTGAGTTTCTGTGAGAACCTTCATGAGGTGGACCCTCTTTTTACAAAATCTTACCAAGACTACACTAATAAACTATTTTGTATAGCATATATCATGAACAGAAGCAGGTTAAAAATAAAAAAGACAGCTGAGTGCACAAGTCCTAGGTTAAAAATAGTGCCAAATCCTGGTTGGTGCACTGGTGCCAGGACTGGAAGAAATGACAGTGTAGAATCCTCAAGATACAGAAACATTCCTACATTTGGGTTAGGCCAGGCTCAGGGGGAGGATGCTCCCCCTGTTGGAGAAGGAAGCAATGGTCCACAAAAATTGACAGGCCAGAAAAGAGCCATAAAGAAAAACTGGACTATTGAGAATAAGAGAGAAATTGTATATTACTACTATTAAAGAAGCCCAGAATTTCCAGATAGAAGATATACAAAATATACACAGAAGATATCCACATGGAACACACAGCCCTCCAGAACACCCACCATCACATCTCTCACATAAAAACACAAACCACACGCCCACCTTCACAGAGGTTCAAAATAGAAATTTACCCAAACAGCAGACACCTCAAGACAGAAACGTACTCGACCACCACAACACAGCTCAAACCACAGGAGGGATGGGAATGTGACCTAATGGTTAAGGTGTTTACCTTACAAACACAAGGTGCAGGATTTGAGTCTCACAAGGGATAATTGACTAGGCTTACAATGGCTCGCAAGGGCAGTTAGCTTAGTACTAACTAACCTGTGAATACTAACCTATGAATACATAGTTCACCTCTACAGTGTGCCCCCTCAACCTAATCCCCTAAGGCTAAACACCTTGCCCAATACACTAATCATAGGTGATTCACTAGTGAAGCGTACATATGTCCCACTCACTAGTTTGAATAAGGAGAAGGTAACAGTCAGCTGTCTATCAGGAGCCAGAATCCGATACATAACACATGCACTCAGGTCACTCCACAACAAGTACAAGTTTGATTCTGTCATTGTCCACGTGGGTGTGAATGACATGAGACGCACTTTCCTGGACTACATGAAAAAGAGACATGTTGGAGCGCTCTGATTGTGGCCCAGGCAGGTATGACCCTAGCCCTGAGCAGTATCCTACCGTCACCCAGAATGATACCGCAGTACAAAAATTTATTGACTTCAACAATTGGCTAAGTTTCTGGTGTCATTCTAAAGGGATCCAGTATCTGTCTGCTTGAGATGACAATTGACAGACTTCGATGCTTTGCCAGAGATGGCTTGCATCTGTCACCCCTGGGTGTCTGGGTACTGGCTAAGGCTCTTGCCACCCCTATAGTGCCTTTTTTAAGGCGGGGTTCCAAAGACCAAATTACCACTATAACAGCTATAAATGCAATCTGAGGGTCATGCTGCTCAACGCTAGAAGTCTAAATTTCAAGATGCACTCGCTCGAAGCACTCCTCAAAATGGAGAACATCGACGTTTGTGCTGTAACGGAAACCTGGTTTAAAGTGGCAGAAAGCACCCCTGCACTACCAGGCTATAACTCATTCCACATCTTTTGGCCCCGAAACATGGACCATAGCTCCAAAGGCGGTGGTGTCTCCATATTCGTAAAGGATATGCACACCTCCAGATTAGTAGCCTAGCATAACGTATCTGAGATACTTCAGGTACAAATAACATTAGATAAGATGGCGATCCAGGTCATAGCCTGCTATAAGCCCCCAATCGTGTCCCTAAGCACCCCGGAATCTATCAAGGTCCAACCCAACACTTTCATACTAGGAGACTTCAGCTACACCTCCATCAACTGGGAAAACTACTCAACCGCCAATGCACTGTCCAAACACTTCCAGGAATTCATCAATTTGAATGCCCTGGACCAGGTCTATTCTGACCACCACTAGAGGAAGCAACATCCTTGACCTGGTTATTGCTAACATGGGTGACTGCTGCTGTACACCAGTAGTTAATCTCTCCCTGGTCAGATCCGACCATAAACTAATCACCATGGAAATCCATATCTCACCCACACCCCCCGCAAAGGTAACCACCTTGAAACACTTCTCCGAAGTTGACTTTGTCTCCTAAAAACAGAGGTGACTAACTTCACGGCACCCATGCCAAAGGAAAATAGCTGCATGACTACCGAATCATACACTATTGCACTGTACGGACATGTATATAAATGCATGGAACTAGCCATACCAAACAGAACCAAGACGCTCTCCTGTAAAAAAAGGAAGCCAATCTGGTGGTCCCTTGCCATTAATAAACTCTACAACAGAAGGAAGAAACTGTTGCAGGAAAAAGGTGAAGTCCCAAAACTGGAAAACTCCCTTATTAGCCTCAACAAAAAGTTGAGATCCCTCATCAAATCCTCTAAAGCTATCTATGAAGGCAGAATTGAGGCAGACACTAAAAACAATCACAAAGCCTTCTATAGTTGTATCACGAACCTCCACGCCAATACCCATATTTGCTCTGAGTTACTGCACAGTGGTACCTCGTATACTGAGCCAACAGATATTGCCAACATACTGGTCGACAGATTCTGTGCCAACTTTACCCCTCTCTCCCCCAAAGGACCAATCACAATACCGGAAGAATGCCAGGCACCTGGCATTACTGCAGCACAGGTTAAAGCTGCATTGTCCAAGGCCAAGAATACAGCTTCCATGGAACCCGATAATATCCCCGGCTGTGTTCTATATGAACTACAAAGCGAACTGGCACCACATCTGTGTGCCCTGTTCAGTGTCAGCCTCACCTCAAGCTTTGTCCCTACCGAATGGTGCACTGCTACAGTCATCCCTCTCCATAAAGGGGGAGCAGCTACATACCCTGGGAATTATTGCCCCATTAGCCTGACGAGTCTGATATATAAAGCTATGGAGTGCATCATCATGGACCTGATTAACAAAGATATAGGAAATCTCCATTCTCTAGACCCCACTCAATTTGGTTTTGTGAAAGGGAGATTATGCCTGCTCAACCTGGTTGACTTCTTTGAATCCGTCACCAGAGCTGTGGATGAAGGTAAAGCAGTGCATACAGCCTAGGCTTTTGATCTGGCCAAGGCTTTTGATAGGATTCCTTACTCGGGAATTATTGATAAACTCATCAAACTAGTCATCAACCCCTATATCACTAGGTGGTTTGCAAACTGGCTCACAGATAGAACACACAGTGTGAAAGTAGTAGACTCCAAGTCAGACTGCCGACCAGTCACGAGTGGAGTCCCAGAGGGATCAGTCCTGGGTCCTCTCCTATTCGGCATCTACTTCTCAGAAGTCCAGGCCAGCACACAGGGACTCTGGCTGACCAAGTAAACAGACGACTGCAAGCTGGGAGCCATTAACTCCCCAAGTGATGCAGACATTCTACAGAAAGGCCTCAATGAGACCAGTGACTGATGTCGAAACAAAGGCCTTAAGCTTAATGCAAAAAAATGTCATCATCCCCTTTGGTAAATACTCAGTTCCCACGAATTACCACATTGATGGGCGCCTACTGAACACTGAAGGTGTTATAAGAGATCTGGGGATGCAGGTTGACAGCAACCTCTCCTTCGACCACCACATTGCCACTGTGGTCAAAAAGTCTTTCTGTGTGGCACATCTCATTACCAAGGGTTTTGCATCCAGGAAGGAAGAGGTCTTCGTCTCTCTCCTCTTTCCTCATTAGACCAATCATTGCGTATCATGCCCCATTTGGCATGTACCTCACTAGACACCTGCAACAGCTGGAGAGGCTACAGAAGTACCTCACAAAGAGGATCCTAGGCATTAAACACATGTCCTACATGGACAGACTCAAAAGACTCCAGCTATTCTGTCTCATATTGCCTACTTAAGCAATCTTTGCCTGATTTACAAAGCCATGTCTGACCCAGCTCTATTAGAAATGCCACATCTAAAGAAATTTCAATCCTTCAACACAACACACTCCAGAGACCTCAACCTCATTACCACAATCAACAGAACATGCTGGAGGGACAGGTTCTTCACCCAGAGACTGCCCATGCTCTAGAATAGACGTCCCATAGCACCTCGCTGTCCCTCTTCAAGATAAATCTTGATGAGTGGATGGGTAATAGAAAGTTCATTCTGGGGATCACTCCAGTGGCTCTACTTGATAGAGGCACTGGAAACTAATGTAAGGCGGCACGATGCCAGGGCACTTCTATGGGCTAGGCTTGTAAAGCTCCAAGGCCATTAGCCTAGTAAACACCTTTAAACCTATGAAAATATTAAATACTTGCACAAGAAAAACTGTCAAAAGCTTCACATGCAAATTTGTGTTCATTAATGCAACAGATTCCTGAAAAATGTTATATAGACCAAGAAACATTGGTCCGTTTGGGGGAAAAATGCGATGGAGGAAGTGCAAAAATATAAAGAGCAAAATCTAGAGATTTTTGAAAGGTATAAAAAAAGAAATGTGGACATGGGAAAGAAAAAGAGGTCTGATATGGTGCAATATTTATCCAAAGAAGAAAGCTAAATTAATCAATACAAAAAACACTTCCAAAAATATTTGGAGATATACAGGCAGGGGCATCAATATATGGAGAATTTCACAATACAAAAACTAAGATAGCAAAGGGGGAACACAGAACAGAAGATTAGTAAAGCAGAAGTTAAACAAATAGAAGCTGAAGTTATGGAATACTTGTGATGTCAAGTCTTTGTCACAGCATGATGGAATAACAAGTCCCCAAAGTAAGGACAAACAGGTGGAGCAGGAGATATCCGAAGAAGAAATATGGACATCGGAAAGAGAGATTTAATATGGTGCAGTATTTATGTAAAGAAGAAAAAAAAACTAATCGATACAAAAAGACTAGCACCAAAGATATCTGCAAAAAAATACAGGCAAAGGCATCCAGATATGGAAAATTTTAGAATACAAAAAATAAAACAAAGGGGGAAGTAGAAAAGAGGATTAGTAATGGAGAAGTTAAAGAAATAGAATCTGAAGTTAAGGATTACCTGTAAAGTGAAAGATTTAGTGTAGAAGTCTAAGACAGGTAGTGAGGGGAGTAACGCATTACTGTAATATATTAAATTTTTGGTAATTGGTAATAGGCGTTACTTTTTAATATTATAACGCAGTAATAGTAATAAGTTACTTTTTGTAGTAACTAGTAATGCAAATGTGCATTACTTTTTGCGTTACTTTTGCTTAATCAAGTAGGAAGCAGTGGCGTAGCTGGGGGGGGGGGTGAAGGGCAACGGATTTTAAATTAAGGATAAAAGTGGCCCCAGTCCTCGGTTGGCACCACTTTTATCCTTAATTTCAGCTCTGTTGATGTCTAAGTCCAACCACGTAAAAGACTGTTCATTTGACGTTACCCATGCATGCAGACAGAGACTGTTAGCATCCATTACCCACGTGAACCAAGAACAAGTTGATTCATTTTTTTGTTCAGTTATTCAGCATCAACATTCTCCTTATAGTGCAGACAAGGCAGCCTTGGCTTTAGTGGGTGAGTGGCCTCATTTATTATATACTTTATTCACAGTGTGCAGCGTTTAGACTTTTAGTTAGTCTTTTAGTCAGTGTGTGTGTGCATGTTAGCAGCGACAAGCAGCCTCTGCATTTAAATATGTTGTATAATTCTGCTCCATGGAACAATATACTACCTTATTAAATTTTTTTTACAGTTTGAATTCTCTGTTTAGCAGTGTGTAGAAAGTAACTAATGTATGTGCTGAATTTATAGGAATCATGTATAATTAATGTGTGGCAATACTAAGTGACAGAAATCCCCCATTTACTAGGAAAAAATTTTTTTTTTTCACTTGATAACCTGTATAATGGAACCATCTTCCAGGCTTGGTTTGGGAAATACCTACAAATAAAGGTATCAAAACGTGCAATGAAAACATGCTTGTTTTATGTTGCCTTTTCATGATTATGTTGTTGGCATTTATTTATTGTTTGACATATACAGTGCTTGGGTTTAAGCACTTAAATACATTTGAATTGAAGTGTCATAAGCAGGAATTATGGAAATATGATCTTGCTTGAATTTGATGTGATATGATTTTGTCTTGCTTACAGATAAGGCATGGCTGCAAAATAATTTGACTAAATTGACCATTTGGGCACAGAAGAATAGGCTGATAAATACATAAAAAAAACTAAGTATATGAAATTTGGAAGACATAAATTGAAAAGTGAATATTTAATACACCACACAGTGGTTGAAACTGTAAATTCATTTAAAGAACTGGGTATATGGGTAAATTCGCTTATGTGTTTTTCTAATCATATCAACCAATTGGTGAATGATAGTTATAGAAGTATAGGTTGTATAAAAAGATTTATAAAGTCTAAGAAAGCAAAAATAATGAAGTCATTGTTTGTTACATTAGACCCAAACTTGAGTATGGAATAACAATATGGAAACCCTATAAAAAACCAGCATGTGTAAACTGGGATGTGTACAGTATAAATATACCAAGGGCATCCATGGATGTGAAAATTTAAGTTATTATGAAAGACTAAAATATCTGAACTTGTACAGTGTGTCTAACAAATATCCAAAAGGCGGTCTTATTCAGGTATATAGGGCATTTAGAGCGAACTACCTCTGGGAAAGTTTGGAGTTGAGTGTGGTGCAAGTGTTGCCAGTTTGGCGATTTGACTTGTTTGGTTTGACTTATTCTTAGGTTGGGGAGAGAGGTAATTTATTTATATCTTCCCTTTTAAAACTCTAAAAACATAAGGTATGTTTCTGCGGAGGAAAAACAAAGTATAACAGATGAAAACTGAGTTGTTCATACTGTACTGTATTTCTTCGATTTTTTTTTTTTTCTGGTTGCTTGAGTTCTGGGTCACTGAGAGTTTACTGTACTTTGGGGTCTGGGGTTTCAGAAGGTCACAACTTAGTCTCAGAAATGAACAACAATCATTTTTGTCATCTACTCCCTTTGAGCCTTAGTAAATTGTTTTGCAGTCTTGCTGGAGCTGAATGTAAAGGCTTTTTCAAAATACTGACTAAAGATTGGTGATCAGTGTCTGTCTGAACAGGTCTACCATAAATGTAGTCATTGAACTTGGAACATGCAAAAACTGCTAAAAGTTCTTTTAATGTAACATCGGCAATTTAATTCTTCAAGGGCAGCAGGAAGTGAATTTGCAGATGTAAAGTTCTTTGCCAGTAGCAACCTCTTCATTAGTTACAGATCTGAAGTAGTTGACTTCATTCATTCTGCACATATGGGTATACGGATCTGAGCCGGCAAAACTTTTCAAGCATCAGCTCCGAGCTCCTTCCTTACCTATATTACATCACTTCCTCCTATCTAGCCCCAGATCTCGTTTGCCGCTCTGAGTACGCATTGTGGTCTCTGAGCTCTTAGCTAGGTGGTAAGATTTTTGGTACGTTTTGCTACTTGTTGAGTGTGAATTCCTTCCCTTTTTTCCTCCCTTACATCACGTTTGGTCATCGTGTTATAAAAAAAAAAAAAGTTTTAGTTTTTAGAGTGTATTCTCTAGTGGTAGTTGTGTTCTGGTTCCCGCCTAGGCCCATCCCGGTTTAGTGTGTGCGTGCGTGTGGTCCGTTTAGGGCTTTTTTCTGTCATTGTTATGGCTGAACAGACTAAGGTTCTCTTCAAAAAGTGCACAGAGTGTGGTCATAAGCTTTCTCCAGCCGATGGCCACACTCTGTGTGTTCTATGTTTAGGGGTCGCCCATCTGTCAGTATCCTGTGACATTTGTTCGGGGTTTAACCCAAGGGCGTTGAAGGATTGTCGGGCCAAGCTTGTGGCCAAAGGCTTGCCACCTGCTTCTGCCCTGGAGTCTGCCTCTGTTTCCTCTCCAGCCATTGACTCGGTGCAGGCAGGGACTCAACCTCCCGCCAGGCCTGCTTCTTCGGAGTCGTCCCAGAGAGATAGGGACAAAATGCAGAAAGAGAGGCGCCATAAAGAGAGAGACAGGCCCAAGAAAAGGTCTCAGGACAGGGAGTCTTTTTCCAGTCCCTCTGCTAAGATATGTAGGTCTCATTCTCCTCGGCTCTGCTCTCCCCATTTCTCGCCAGAGCCATCGGAGCAGAGGCACTCCCCTCTGATCCGACCCAGACCCAAGTCGGTCGCTTCCTCCAGATTGACTCGGAGTGTATCCGAACTTGATATGGACAGGCTCATCCAGAACCAGATTCAGATGGGGGTCTTACCAGGACCCTCTTCCATTGGTGAGGGTTTTTCTGCTACTGTGTTCCACCCTATTGCTCCTTCCCCGATCCGAGACCTTTCGGAGCCATGGAGTCGGCACCGATGGTTTTCCTTTCCTCGACGCCGGCCGTCAGCTTGAGTTCCTCAGATCCGATCTCGGATCCAGGGGACTCTCGGAGCCGTGGTCGGGGATTCGGACCCGAGAGTCGGGATCTCATTCTTTCGGATCCCACCCTCGGCACCCGGACTACCCCGCAGTCTGCTCCAGTTCCGGCTTCAGTGCCGGGGAGTGCCTCTTCCTTACTTTCTACGGAGGAGTGCTCTCCATCGGAATTCGGGGCAGTGGAAAGGGTTCTCTCCCAGGGTTTGAGATCACAGCTCACATCCTCTGATCTGGCCCAGACCCCCCTGATTTTGGATTCTGCTCCCATTGCCCTGTCTCAGGAACAGCCCGTGCCAAGGCAGCCCCTGGCCGTTCCCCTCAGGGAACCCCCAGAGGCTTACGAATCCTCTCCAGAGAGTCACACTGGAGAGGAACCTCATAAGTGCAAGAGGAGGCACTTTGACTCCCCTGAGTCCATTACCACTGATACGGACTTGGATGAAGGAGAGGGTTCCCCCAGATCACCTCCCGAGGACGTCTCATTTGGAGGCATTATGGAGATCCTCCGCCAAAGAGGAGGTTGGTCAGCTCCCAAACCCTCTGCGGATGAGTCTGTATTCCTGGAGGCCTTTGGCGTGGGCCCATCTACTTCCTGGGTCTCCCCACCAGCTGACCCTTTTTTGGTGGACCTCATCACCATAGGGCATGGAAGGATCCTGACACCGCAGAGCCTATCCCTAAAATGCCAGACAAAATTCTCTCTCCACCATCGGACAGGCAGGCATGGTCCAAGGGAGCCCTGGTAGACACTTTGGTGGTTGCAGCTGCCACAAAGAAGGAACTAGCACAGGAGAGTTCCTTGGTTCATCCACCAGACAAGGAGTCCAGGTTGATGGATCGTTTTGGGAAGCGCATGTACTCGTCAGCGACATTTTCTATTCGTGCGCTGAATTACTTTGCACATGTCATTCAACTGCAGCGAGACCTTATATCGGAGCTAACTGAGTCGCCCCTGGAATCTGTCGCAGCAGGACAAGCAGTCCTTTACTGCCAAGATGACTACGCTGAAATCAGTGACGAATGCCTCTATGCGTCTCCTCTCTCATGCCACGGAGGGTGCCGCTAGAGCTTGCAGGTACAGGTGTTGCTTTGAGGCGACACGCCTGGATCAGGCTGTGTCAATTTGCGGACCCCTTTAAGACGTCTTTCATCAATGCCCCATTCGATGGATCATCCCTCTTTGGGAAGACTGTACATGACACACTAACCCAGAGTGAGAAGAACGGAAAGACTTTGTCAGCCGTTGAAATCCGCTTCTCTAACCCCCAGAGGTCCTATTCCAGGAACCAAAAGGGGCAAAAGAAGATGTGGTTCCGGAAATCACAGTCCTTTCATGACACTCAGGAGTATTCGTCCCCCAGAAGCCGAGGGGGACAAGACCGATGCTGCCCCAGGGGCAGAGGGGGTCCCAGAAACTTCGGGTCTAGGGAACCTTTTTCCAACGGACCCGCTCAGCAACCCTGAGGGGTTGCCCGTCTGCTCTACTCTAGAGGCAGTCGGGGGAAGATTTTCCTTGCATCCAGCGGCGTGGGAGTCCATTACTGCAGACCACTGGGTGTTAAACATCATATCCAGAGGATATTCTATCCCTTTCATTTCATGTCCCATAACTCCAGCACGCCTTCCAGATGTTCCACCCGCTCACAGGGAGGCTGCAGCTTTAGAGGTTTCAAAGGTGCTACAAAAACGAGCCATCGAGCCGGTCCCCCCAGATCAGTCCGGATTAGGCATCTACTCCAGGTTCTTTTTAGTGCCAAAGAAGACGGGGGAACCTCAGGCCCTTTCTGGACCTGTCTATCATCAACCTGTCGGAAGAGAAGCAAATTCTGGATGGTCACTCTACAGTCCATTCTACCGTTTCTGAGAGAATGCGACTGGATGTGCTCGTTAGACCTCCAGGACGCTTACTATCACATCAAGGTCCACTGGAGCTCCAGGAGGTTTCTCCGCTTCTGGCTAGGGGCCAGTCACTTTCAATTCAGAGCCCTACCCTTTGGTCTCATCACAGCCCCCAGGGTGTTCACCAAGGTTATGGCGGTCGTAGTGGCTCACCTGAGACTTCAGGGCATTCAGGTATTCCCCTACCTAGACGACTGGCTATTTGCTGCATCCACCAAACGCCTCTTGTGTCAGGCCCTACACTACTTCCTCGGTCTGGCTTACAAGTTAGGCATCATGATCAATATCAACAAGTCCCACCTGGCTGCGGTTCAGATCATAGACTTCATCGGGGCACGTTTGGATTCGATTCAGTCAAAGATTTTTCTCACCCCGGAAAGGATAGAAAATCTCAGACTCCATGTATCGGAGATCTTGGATCACTCTGTAGTCACAGCAGCCGATGTTCTCAGGGCCCTGGGTTCGATGGCAGCTGCAATCTCTATCCTCCCTCTTGCACGTCTTCACATGAGAATCCTTCAGTGGACTCTAGCAGTTCAGTGGTCCTGGCTAGACCTTCCGATGAATTTCCACATCCAAATCAATCGGACATGCAGAATGTCACTCCAGTGGTGGCTTCAATCAGCAGACATTTTCGCGGGTCGCAGCTTTCTAGCCCCTCCGGCTCAAGCCACGGTGACCACAGACGCTTCCCAGCTCGGGTGGGGGGGCACTTCCTGGGAAGAACGGTCCAAGGCACATGGTCCCCTCCAGAGACCAAGCTACACATCAGTGTCCTGGAGATGAGGGCAGTGCTTTTAGCGTTGAGAGCCTTCCACCCTGTCCTACCTCCGGGGACGGTAGCCATTCAATCGGACAACATGTCTGTAGTCTGGTATATAAACAAACAGGGAGGGACCTGATCCTACCCCCTTTGTCGTGAGGCCATGAGGGTTTGGGAGTGGGCCATATCCACCAGCCAGTTTCTCATAGCAACGGATATCCCGGGATGCTCCAACATTCTAGCAGACAGTCTCAGCAGGGCAATCCTTCCGCCTTACGAGTGGTCTCTGAAATATTCAGTGGCAGAGAAGATCTTCTGTGTTTGGGGTCAACCTTGCTGTGATCTCTTCGCATCTCCTCCCAACGCGAAGTGCAGCAACTTCTTCGCTCTGATCTCCCCTCCGGGGGATGTCCCCAGGGACGCTCTGGTCCATGCTTGGCCTCCCGGGCTACTGTATGCTTATACCCCGTTACCTCTTATTCCGAAGTTCCTTCAGAGAGCTTGCTGGCTGCCGTGCAAAGTCATTCTCATAGCTCCCTTCTGGCCGCGTCAAGTGTGGTTTCCCTTCCTATGGTCCCACCTGTTGGCTCCTCCATGGACTCTAGATCCATGCCCGGATCTGATTTCTCACCTGTTGGGCTTGTCCCTGCCCAACTGTACAGTCTCAAGCTGACTGTGTGGCTGGTCCAGTTCCCATGATCATCAGGACTCCCGGACTTTCATCCCCTGTTAAGAATATTCTGGTAGCTTCTCTTAAAGCTTCCACTAGGAAACTCTACAACAGTAAGTGGAGACGTTTTTGCGTTTGGGCCTCTCAGCACAATCTGAACCCGTTTACAGCCCCCGTCCCGGTCATACTGGATTTTCTGGCTGATCTTTTTCGATCAGGCGCAAGTGCTTCCACCATCAAGGTTCAGCTGGCTGCCATCTCTAATTTTCATGTGGGTGAAAATAAGGTTGCTCTGGCTTCTGCCAAATTGTGTAAAGCTTTCCTGAAGGGCACTTTTTTATTGCGACCTCCAGTTAAAGAAACAGTGCCCCACTGGGATCTGACTTTAGTCCTTCAGGCTTTTACCTCTCCCCCTTTTGAGCCAGCCGGATCAGTTCCGATGAAGTTTTTGTCGTGGAAGATAGGCTTCTTGGTCGCCATCACTTCAGCCAAGAGAGTTTCAGAGTTGCAGGCCTTATCCTCCTTGCCCCCCATTTGTTTTTTTTCTCATGGATAGGGTTTCGCTGCGTACAAATCCTTCCTTTCTTCCCAAAGTGTCCTCAGCAGCCAATATTAATCAGTCTATAAATTTGCCAGTCGTCTTCCCAAATTTCCAAAATAGAGGTGAATGTAAGCTTCATTTATTGGATGTCCATAGACAGCTTCGTTTTTAACTCCATATGACTAAACCCTTCCAGAAGTCGGATCAATTGTCTCTTTTTCTAAACCATTTTTGGGCAAAGCAGTTTCGAAAGTGTCCTTAGCAAGGCGGATCACTCTTTGTATTGCACAGGTTTATAAGGACAAAGGTTTATCTCCTCCTGGTGTATTGAAGGCTCTGGGGCTAGATAGGAGGAAGTGATGTAATATAGGTAAGGGAGGAGCTTGGAGCTCGGAGCTGATGCTTGAAAAGTTTTGCCGGCTAAAAACCGAATCGGGTCCGTATACCCATATGTGCAGAAGAATGAAGTCTACTACTCAGATGGAATGTTATGGTAAGAACATAACTTCTTTTTCTCTTTAATGTGGAAAATATTCAGACAATTTTTACTTCCACAGAGATTGTGCTCATTTGTTGACTGATATTGGTGGATTGTAATGACAGATGTTTGAGTGGCCTTTTATGGTGGAAATTTTCTAAAATGGGTATTTTTTTCATTCTGTTTCTTACATTGCTTACTGAAAGAATGTTCAAAACTACAAATTTGAAACACATTCCAACAAGTGGTGCTGTGTTATACAAGGAATATCATTTAATACAGTCAAGAAGGTGAATTAAAGAACACATACATGTATGCACGTCCCTAAAAATGTGTGCAAGGAGCCTATGGTTTGAAAAAAAGCCCAAAGGTAAACATAATCCTCCACTGGCTAGATGAATTTTCTTTGAATGCGAGTTTTAATGCCATTTCAATGAATGTGACTTTCAAGGGCAGAGAAGTTTACTGATCGTGCTAAGTCTATTTATATTGTGAGACTGTATTGTTTGTTTAGCAAATGGCTATCAGTGTTTGTACTATTTTAGTTCAACATCTGTAATCATTGGAGTAAGAAAGCAGTATGCACACTGACAGGTTTGAACAGTGTTTATGGTAACTGGGGAGAAATAGGCAAGTAATGGAACGCCGGAATGGCTAGGTAGAAAGCTGTTTTGGGGAGGTATGGGGATGCCGCAGGAAGGGCTGCTCTGGGGGGACTCTGATGCCGATTGGCAGTAATTGCGGTATATGAACCAATCAAAAGCTGTGTAGTGGAATCAAAGCTGTTCAGTGCAGAATAGTGGGTTGATTTATGGTCGAATGCAGAGCGTTCTGCATTATCTGGAGCACTTGACTTCTCTTTTATGTTTTAAATGTTTGTGGACTGACAGCCATGTACTGTGATCAGAAAAATCCCCACAAATGTATATTTTATTTTCTGAAGGGGAGGGGCGGCAAACTCAAAGACTGCAGCGGGTGGCACAAACTCTATCGTGTGTGGAATACTTATTTAAAACAAAGTCCAGCAGAAAAACCTTTTAAAGAATGACTGCCTTGTCATTTTACTCCCTGCTGGTGACAGGCAGTTGGATTCCTCCACTGCATATCTTGACGGAAGGAAATGGCCACTGGTGATTTGAAGGGGTGCAATAAAGGTGGCATTTACTGCGTATAGCTATATTTGATCTGCTTTACTGGTAATATAGAATATGATACATTCCTTAGGGAATTTGGATATTCGCTTATATGTAGACATATTTTTGAAACTGACTCTACAGGCAGAGCAAGTAAGTAATGGGTTTGCCACCTTTTCAAATGCTCAAAGAGGGACTTTTTTGTAGAAAAACGTTTTTGCAGGAAAGACCATACCCATAGCCAGTGCAAAGGGCAGGGCTTCACTTTTGTTTCTAAAATAACTTACTCCTGCAGCATTTCAGTTGTTTATGCTGCTCCATATACTATTTAGGTTTTTCAGATACAAAATCGGTGTTTTATTCAGCTATTAAACAAAACTTAGGAAATTCATTCACTGTAGGTTTAGGTTTAAAAAAAAAGTTCTATACAGTTAACTTTTTTCTTTTTTTTTTTTTTTCTGGCAGTCCCTTTATTTTAGGCTTCAACCGATCAGAGCCACATTTTGGCAGAGGTTATGAAAGAAAACATTTGCAATATATATAGATATTCCACGCACATCTGTTTATTTTTTTGCTTAGTGCTTTCACACAGAGATGGAAAGTTGAAATTCAGTTGAACGATCTGTTTACACGGAATTTTTTGACCTAATTACAAACGATGGAAAAAACATTGATGTGAAATGTAAGCTATGTCTGCCAAAAAAAGACCTACAGAACTTCAGCATACATTGTCAAATTTAAAAAAGCATCTTCAGATATTCAGATATCAAATCCTATCGCACTTGGAAAGCTAAATAGTCTGAAAAGGAAAGCAGTTGATTCTGGGCCTGACAAGTTGGACAAGAAGTCGTTGACACAGCTATCTATTTGCAGCATTCATTAGTTCTGGTCATGTCACACAGTCCAAGGTGGATAGTTTGATCATTGACTTTGTGGTGATTGACATGCAGTGTTTCAGTAGAGCAGCCATTCTTCATCAGCCTTGTAACTGGCCTGCAGCCAGGAAAGGTGGTCATGAGTAGGAAAACTCTTATCGAACAGGTGGAGAAACAGTTCAGTGATATGAAGGAGAATCTGATGGAAACTTTAGCAAGTGTTTCAACTGTTTGCACTACAGCTGACATTTCGACCCATCAGAATCGTAGTTTCTTTGGCGTCACTGCCCACTAGATCAACTCTGACACACTTCAACGAAAGTCAGCTGCTTTGTCATGCTGCAGAATACAGGGGAGGCATACATATGATCTCATAGCGTCAACTCTTGAGAGCATTCAAATCAAGTACAAGATAGATCAAAAGATCTGTGTGACAATTACTGACAATGGCAGCAATTTTAAAAAGGCTTTCAATGTCTTTGCGGAATGTGAGAGATATCAAACTACAAGCATTCTGTCCCAAGATGAGGATGACGATGGTGAAGTGATTTACAACAGTGTGACACCCATGCTGAGTCAGTGAGGGCAAAGTGAGAGCACCTATTCACTGCCTCCCCATCTGAGATGTGCAGCGCATACATTGAATCTAGTTGCTATGCATGATGCTGAATCTGCTTGTAATGATGCACAGTATAAAAAGATCATGTGAAGCACCCTGGCCAAATGCTATGTTGCTTGGAACAAGGCTAGTCGCAGCACCCAAGCTGTGTTCGCAATAAGTGTGATCTGGCATTGATTGTTCCCAATGCAACGGGATAGAATTCCACTTTCTGTGAGATGGAGAGACTTCACCGCATTGCATCTCAGGGTGAAGGCTTGCTGAATGAGATATGTGAAGAGATTGGAATTGCCATCTTCAGGCCTGCTGAAATTACCTTTGTTGCTGAGTTTGTGCAAGCAATGCAGCCCCCGGCAATGGCTCTAGACATCCTGCAGTTGGAGCTGAAATGCTTCATGGGAATCCTGATCCCCACCATTATGTGCTTGAAAAACGAGTCTGACATCAGGCAGTCTGTGAAGCTCGTTGTGCCATTAGTCTATGCTCTTCTTAAAGGCACTGAGGCTCAGTTCAATCACCTTCTGGAGCATGAAGAGCTCATTCTGGCTAGCATAGTGCATCTGCAATTATGTTTGCGATGGATGGACAGCGAAGAGCAGAAACTAATAGGCAAGGCTCTGCTCCTTGATGCCATGCAGAAACTGGATGAACCTGCACGTGGGTCATCTGAAGCTTCTGCACTAACTGCTGAAGACAGCTTCTTCAACTTCAAAGAATCTACAGCAGCTAGTGTCAGCATATCTTCTCAGATGGAAATGTATCTGGCTGACCCTTCCAGAGAAATATCTTCTCTCAGTTACCCTGTAGTCAAGAAGATATTTCTGAACACTAATACATCTCTGCCATCTAGTGCACCTGTTGAATGCCTGTTCAGTGTTGGTGGACAAGTGCTGACTGCAAGAAGAAATAGACTCACCAATGAACACTTTGAAAAGTTGCTCCTTCTTCAGTGATTGTTTAGTCATTGTGAATAGTGATATATGGTGATATTTTGGTTGACTTTGTTATGATAGTAGTCTTGTTAGACCTATGTGACATATTCTGTAAGCATTTTTGCATCCTCAGCATTTGTTTTAGCAAATTAGCCTAATGTATGATGTTGAAAATGTGATGGGTTGTAACTTATGAGTCTTGTGTTGCTGGCTGTGTGTACTTTGGTTTAAGTATTAAATACGACTCTGACTATAAAGACTGGTCTGTGGGACTTTGTAAACTGTAAAATGCTATTTATCTTTATTGTAATACGGTGTGTACAGCTTTAATAATACACATATTAATGTGTAGTAAGCATGTATTCCTTAAACACAAGTAACGTGTGAATAAATCGGAATATGACACTTGATCAACTATACTTATGTAACTCAGAAGTAACTAGTTACTTTAGTTAGTAACTAGTAATGTATTGCTTTTTTAGAAAAGTAATAGTAATATATAATGTTAAGTTGTCAATCTCGCCTTCATTCTTGCTTGATGGGTTCGGAGCCGATCCCTCGGCTCCGACTCGGCACTTGCTAAGCTCGAGAGTCACTTTTACCAGCTCGAGGCAGCCCCATATCCCATGATGCAAGGCGGTAAGTACCCAGATCTCATTTGCCGCTTCGCTTATGAGGTCCTCCTTTTACCAGCTCCTGGTAAGTGATTCTCTTTTTGGATATTTAAGCCCCTTTTTCTTAAAAAACCCTTAATTGTTAGTTATTAGTTAATTTTTTACCTTTTGTGACAGAAAGTCCCTGTCTTTTCTAATTATTTTTAGTCAAATTTATCCATCCCATCCCCAACTTGTTAGGGTGTGTGTGTTGTTTATAGAAATACCTTTTTGGGTATTTTATTTAAGTTAATTTTTGACTGGTGTGTGTGTGTGTTTGTTTAAAGCACCATGTCAAAGGAGAGGGTCTCAGGTTTTAAGAAGTGTGACTCGTGCTGTCAGAAGATATCTCTGACAGACGGTCACACTTCTTGCCTTTATTGCCTGGGCCCTCTTCACCTGCAGGACTCCTGTGCTATTTGTCATTCCTTCAGCCAGAGAGTCCTGCAGGAAAGACGTAATAAACTGATTCTTAGGGGCCTTCTTAAGCCGGAGGGCTCTCCGGCTAAGTCGGCTCCATCCAAATCAGTTAAACCTTCCAAGGCCCAGGCTTCTGTATCTAAGCCTGCGGCCTCGGCTCCGACTCGTACTGAGTCGAGATCGGCTCCGGCTGGAGCCGATTCTGGCTTAACAAAGCCTTCAGCACCGATGGCTATCGGTGCCGAATCTGTATTGACCACTTCGATGTCGGCTCCGATCGGTTCCGACACCCATGTGGCACTGGCATCGGTGTCGGCTCCGATCGGCTCCGACACCGTTACTTTGGTGGCTGTATCGGCTCCGGCTGGAGCCGATACATCGAGGCTTCCTGTCGGCTCCGACAGGATCTATAGTATCGGCTCCAATGGCTCATTCCAGGAAGAGGTCGAGGTCTCCTTCCTTGGAGCCGATACTTTCGGCTCCGGCTTCACCTCTTCTATCGGAACGGAGCCATCGGAGCCGATCTTCAAGGTCATCCAGGTTGTCAGATCATGACCTAGAGAGAGTGGTCAGTAGATTACTTAAGTCACAGGTACTGGCCCAAATGTTACACAGTCCGTCTCAACAGACGACTGTTGGTCCACACCCCGTTACAGTTCCTCCTTCAACTCTACCCCAGAGCTTGGAGTTGGAGTCTTCAGGAATGGTTACTGCTACGGCTGGAGGACGGATACCCCCCTCTGTTCCTTCAGCCTCTACTCTTATCTCCTCTTGAGACCTTCCTTAGAGGGATTCGTGGTCGGGCTTCCATGGTCTCCTCCGAGGGGTGAGTGGCATCGGACCCTTGTCCGAACCCGCTCTTCCCTTGGAGCCTCGGCCTTGGTGAGCTCGGCTCCGACATCTGCCTCTGAGACTTCCCTTCGGTGGTCCCTGGAGTTCCTAGCTCTTGGAGCGGGTTCTCTCGGACCTGCCTGGGAGGGAGCATTCGAGGTGATGAAGAGTGTACTGGCCACTGGTATCAGTCAGCAGTCTGTTCCCGTAGCTCCTCCCTCTATAGTACCTGTTGACATCTCTGCCACTTCTCTTGCTACAGGACCCAGAGATCCTCCGCCTCAGGTTTCCCCATTGGGAATTTCCCCTCTTCCGAGGATTCTCCTGATGTTTCGGGAGATCCTCCTAGGAAGAGGACTTGTAAGAGGAAGCATGTAGACTCCCCGAGTCTGTCACTGGATACTGACTTTGATGAGTCAGAGGGATCCCCTAGATCCCCTCTGAGGATGTCTCCTTCTCAGACATCCTAGAACTTCTGAAACAGAGGGAAACTGGCCCACCAACAATCCCTCTGAGGATGAGTCAGTATACCTAGAGGCGTTTGGATCTCGGCCCTCCACCTCCTGGGTGTCTCCGCCTTCGACCCCCTTATGCAGGTTATTGCACGAAGGCGTGGGCAGCTCCTGGCTCTGTACTGCCAGTCCGTAGGAGTCCTTCAAAATTTAGCACTGCCCCCCGTGACAAACAATTACTTAATAAGGGTGTCCCGCTGATGCCATGGTGGTGGCTGCGGCCACCAAAAGGAACTTGCAGATCCTTCCGTGCCCGTCCATCCTCCTAATAAGGACTCTAGGACCATGGATAGGTACGGTAAGCGGATGTTTTCCTCAGCGACCTTTGCTATGCGATCGCTGAATTACCTATGTCACTTCACCAGACTCCAGAGGGATATCCTGAAGGAGCTGGGAGAAGTAGTTCAGGATCCTACAGCTGCAGGGGCTCAAGAAAAATTGCTTCGCAGCTAGGAACCCTCAATTCCATTGCAAACTCCTCCATGCGGCTAATATCTTATGCTGCGGATGGAGCGAGTAGAGCCGCAGGTACAGGTGTGGCTCTTAGACGCCAAGCCTGGATGCGGCTATGTGATTTTGCGGATCCCTTTAAGGCGTCCTTCACAAATTCTCCCTTTGATGGGTCAGCTTTGTTTGGCCCTCAGGTGAAGGAAACCTTGACCAGGTGCGAGCAGGACGGCAAGACTCTTTCTGCTGTTGGAATCCGTTTTTCCACCCCTTCTAGACCTTACCCCAAAGGACAGAAGGGTGGGAAGATGTGGTTCTGTAAATCCCAAGGAGTCACGCCGGATTCACGTGGTCAGTTTACCCCTAGAGGCAGAGGGGGTAACAACAACAGACGCGCTAGAGGCAGAGGGAGTCCGAAGAAGCAGGGAAACAGGGAGCCTCTCTCTGACAAGCCCTTTCAGCATCCCTGAGGTGTTGCCCGGCTGGCCCTCCTTGGAGGCAGTCGGGGGAAGATTATCACTGTACCCAGAAGCCTGGCATTCCCTCACTCAAGACAGATGGGTACAGTCGATCATATCCAAGGGTTACATAATTCCTTTCGAGGAAAGTCCCTTCCCTCAAGTTCCCTTCCAGATGTACCACCGGTCTAAGGGAGATTGCAGAGTCAGAAATCTCAAAACTACTGCAAAAGAGCCATTCAGCCAGTTACAATAGACCATTCAGAGCCGGAATCTACTCAAGGTTCTTTTGGTCCCCAAAAGACGGGAGACTGGAGAGCAATATTGGATCTCAGCAGACTCAACAAGTCTGTCAGGAAGACAAGATTCCGAATGGTCACTCTTCAGTCAATTCTGTCCTTCTTACAGAAGGACAACTGGATGTGCTCAATAGATCTTCAGGATGCGTACTATCACATCAAAATTCACAGACGCTCCAGGAGATTTCTCCGCTTCGGCTGGGGTCCAGTCATTTCCAGTTCAGAGCCCTGCCCTTTGGTCTCACTACAGCCCCAGAGTGTTCACCAAATGCATGGCAGTGGTCACGGCTCACCTGAGACGTCAAGGATTCCAGGTGTTTCCGTATCTCGACGACTGGCTCCTGTCAGCCACCACCAGGCATCAGCTTATACAAGCCAGGGATTACACAATAGACCTTTGTTCTCATTTGGGCATCTCAATCAACTTCGAAAAGTCATCCTTATCGTCCTGCCAGTCTATTACCTTCATAGGCGCAAACTTAAACACTGTTCGGATGTCAGCTACCCTTACAGAACAAAGAGTTTCAGACATTCAGACTCATGTCAGGATCATTCTGGCCAGCAAGAAAATACAGGCCAGAATGGTTCTAAAGGTATTAGGTCTCATGGCTGCGGCCATTACTCTTCTTCCCTGGCTCGATTCTACATGCCTTCTTCAGTGGATGCTGTTCACACAGTGGTCATACCAGCAACTTCCAATGCGTCACCAGATTCTGGTGACACAGACATGCAAAGAGCATCTTGCTTGGTGGATCACATCGTCTCAGGTTCACCAAGGCAGGTACTTTGTACCCCCATCCCCGATAGCCACTGTCACCACGGATGCCTCCCTGATCGGGTGGGGGGGTCATTATCAGGGCAGGATGGTTCATGGACGTGGCAGCCGTTCGAGTACCATCTGCACATAAATGTCCTGGAGATGAGAGCAGTGCTTTTAACGCTGCAAGCCCTCAACGACTTTCTTCCCATAGGGACAATTGCAGTCCACACAGACAACATGTCTGTAGTTTGGTATATCAACAAACAGGGCGGAACCAAGTCCTACCCCTTGTGTCGAGAAGCGCTCAGACTATGGCAATGGGCGATCTCCTCTCATCGGTTTCTGGTAGCAACGCATATCCCTGGGAAAACCAACATTATAGCGGACAGATTGAGCAGAGCTATCCTCATGCCTCACGAGTGGTCTCTCAAGCAATCTATAGCGGAAGAGATTTTTCTGGAATGGGGTCGTCCATGTTGCCATCTTTTGCTACTCCCCAAAACAGCAAATGTCCAGACTTCTTCTGCCTCTTCCTCTATCAGGCCATCCCGCCAGAGACGCTCTGACCCAGGATTGGCCCCAGGGACTTCTTTATGCCTTCCCTCCATTTCCTCTGATCCCTCAGGTGATCCAGAAAGCTACCGCTTTGAGAGCCAAATTGATTCTCATTGCCCCTTACTGGCCTCGACAAGTTTGGTTCCGTTCCTCCATCATCACCTTTTGGTGCAGCCGTGGCATCTGGACCCAGTGCCAGATCTTCTGATTCACCAATCGGGTCAGCTGCACCGGTCAATCCCTTCTCTCAACCTCACAGCATGGTTGCTCCACTTCCTTCCTTAGCCAGGCTTCCTTTGATCTCTAACCCAGTTAGAGACATCATAGTAGTTTCGCTAAAATCCTCTACCAGGAGGATTTATACAAGCAAATGGAGACGTTTCTCTTATTGGGCTAAGGCCCAAAATATTGATCCTTTTACTGCCCCTGTTCAGGCAGTCCTGGACTTCTTAGCAGAGATTTTTCATGCAGGCTCCTCTTCTTCCACAGTCAGAGTTCAATTGGCTGCTATTTCCAGTTTTCATGTCGGGATAGCAGATCATAATATTATGTCCCATAGGCTCTGCAGGGCCTTCTTGAAAGGAATTTTCCTACTAAAACCTCCAATCAGGAATCCTCCTCCTCAGTGGGATCTAAATTTAGTGCTGACATCCTTGATTCTTCCCCCCTTCGAGCCAGCTGTTTCTTGTTCCCTGAAATATCTTTCTTGGAAAACTTTATTCCTAGTGGCTATTACATCTGCCAGGAGGGTGTCTGAACTTCATGCTCTTTCGGTTCGACCCCCCTATTTGGTTTTTCACAAAGACAGAGTATCTTTGAGAACTAATCCAACCTTTTTACCTAAGGTCGCTTCAAAGAACAATCTGAATCAATCCATTGATCTCCCTGTATTTTTTCCTAACTATTCAGATAGAGCTGAACAAAAGCTACATTATCTTGATGTCCACCGTCAACTTAGATATTATTTGGACAGAACAAAAAAAATTTAGAAAATCTGATCAACTTTTTGTTTCCTATGCGGATAATAAAAAAGGCCTTCCTGTTTCTAAAGTGACCTTGTCCAGATGGCTTTCTTCGGTCATCTCTGAAATTTATACGCTCAGGGGAAAACAGCTGTGCTCAAAACCTAAAGCACATTCAACTAGGAGCATAGCTACTTCTACAGCCTTTCAAGCTAGACTTCCTTTGGACACTATTTGTGCAGCGGCCACTTGGGCTACTCCTCACACTTTTGTTTCCCATTACAAATTGGACTTGGCCTCCAGGGACAGAGCCAGTTTTGGCTCTACAGTCCTCAAGAGTTTGTTCCATTGAGCCACCCAGGATAGAGGTGCTAGGGACGCGGTCCCATCAAGCAAGAATGAAGGCGAGATTGACAACTTAACATTAAGAAGTTATGTACCTACCATAACGCTCCATGTTAGTTGTCTTCTCGCCTTCTTTCTTCGACCCTCCCTCCTTCCCCCTGGCCTGGACAAACCTTGTATAAGAAACTGTTATGCTGAAGACCATTCAGACCTGGTCCTTCTTCCATCTGTAAGTTTTCTTTCTTCCTTTGGGAAGTATTTTATGCTTGGTGCTATTGCCCTTTGTCAGCAAACGAGATCTGGGTACTTACCGCCTTGCATCATGGGATATGGGGCTGCCTCGAGCTGGTAAAAGTGATTCTCGAGCTTAGCAAGTGCCGAGTCGGAGCCGAGGGATCGGCTCCAAACCCATCAAGCAAGAAAGAAGGCGAGAGAAGACAACTAACATGGAACGTTATGGTAGGTACATAACTTCTTATTACTTTCACTTAAAAGTAACTAGTAATAGTAACATTACTTTTATAAGTAACTAGCACAACACTAAACACAGGTTATGTTACAGCATGATGGAACAGTGAGTCTCTAAATTAAGGAGAAACAGGAGGAGCGGGAGACATCTGAAGAAGAAATATGGACATGGGAAAGAGATTTAATGTGATATATATTTTTGCAAAGGAGAAAGCAAAACTAATAAGTAGAAAAAGCAGCGTCAAAGATATTTCAAGAGAAATACAGGCAAAGGCATCCAGATATGGACAATTTTACAATACAAAAAATAAGAAAACAAAGGGGGAAAGTAGAAAAGAGGATATGTAATGGAGATGTTAAAGAAATAGAAACTGAAGTTATGGATTACATGCAAAGTGAAAGACTTAGTGTAGAAAACCCAACCCTGTTAACATAACAGGATAGAACAATGAGTCCCCAAATTAAGGAGAAACCAGTGGAGTGGGAAGCATCTGATAATTTGCCATATAAAGATACTTTGGAGCCTTCAGCAGGAAACCAATACAAACATTCAGCTGGAGTTGCACAACAAGAGAAGAGCAAGAAACAGTGGCAACTCTGACACAGTCAATGTGGAGTGATAGGCCAGTGAGTTCCCATATGAAAGAGCAACTGATGACACAGGATGAAGCTGAAGAGAATGTCAAAAGAAGGTGTTCTGGAACTTTCTATAGAACGCTCACAGGAAACAGAAAACAAAGAACGTACCCTTAGTTTAGAAGAAAATGATCAAAGGGAAAAGTTGCTTAATTTAATAAAAATTTATAGATATTTTAAGCTCAATGAAAGAAATAGACTAGTAAGACCCAAAATGTTAGAAGTTTGAGAAAAAAATGGACAGAGTAATCACAACTGTTCACAGAATTATATGTGATATAACAGAAGTAAATAGGATATATTAATGTGCAGCTACATTTTAACAGAAAGTCTTACCAGAAAAACAGGTTAATAAGGGAAAGGAGGGGAAGAAATCAAATGCCATCATGGAAGTACTGAGCAGTGAAATCTATAAAGTAGTTAAGACAATAGACAACTTTAAAGCAAATAAGACAAGAGGTGCTAGAAGAGTACAGAAGAGGGAACAAGATCAACAAAAATACTTAGATGTGATAAAAGCAACATACAGTATCACAACACACTGGGATCTGTTGTACACTATTGCAATTAAACTAAAGATATCATCACAGGTGGAAAAACTTAGAAAATGTGCAGGAAAAGTACAAACCAAGCAGTTCATTGATGACCCAAAAAAGATTTATAGAGATCTGGAAAACAAGTCCAAAGGAGTAGAAATACCACCTAAAAAAGAAGAAATAGACACATTTTGGAGAAATGTCTGTGAAGATCCTGTGGACCATAACAAAGATGCTGAGTGGATAGAAGAGTAAAATAAACAGAAGTTCAAATGTGCAGGATATGAAATGGGATGAAGTAACGGCCATAGAAATTGTAACAAAATTAAGAAAAGCTCCTAAATGGAAAACTCCAGGCCTAGATGCACTACCTAACTTCTGGCTAAAAGTATTAACATCTTTACATGAAGATTTAGCCCTGAGGAAGAACTAATTATATGTGCACCCTGAACAGACACCTACCTGGTTAACAACAGGAAAAATGATACTCCTACTTAAGAGTGAACCAGCAAGCCATCCTAAAAAGTATAGACCAGTAACTTGTCTTCTGAGGATGTATAAACTATACACTGGAATTGATGCTGGTAGAGTTTGGCATTTAGCGGAAAGCTCAATCATGGCATTAGACCAAAAGGGTTAAAACGAAGTCATATGGAACAAAGGATCATTTGTTAAATAAAGTCATAATGGAGAACTGTATAAAGGGGAATAGTCTAGGTATGGCATGGATAGACTACAAAAAAGCATTTGACAGCATCCCACATTCACAGATAAGAGTGCTTAAAAATGTATAAGACATATCCTACATTGACTGGATTACATTAGTGATCATGAAACAGTGGCAAACCACTCTGCAGTTAAGCCATTATAAAGGACAAATTATTATCCCATTGATAAAAATTCAAAGGGGGATATTCCAGGGTGAGTCTTGTCACCGCTGCTCTTCTGTCTTGCCCTTAACCCATTAAGCTGTCTACGTAACAGAATAGGTCGTGGTTAGTTTAGCTCCCAGCAAGCACAAAGTACAAAGACTTCTCATCTGCTTTTTTGTGGGTGATCTAAAACTGTATAGTTCATCAGATGAGGAACTGAAAGTACAACTGCAAGTGGTCAAAGCTTTCTCAGATGATGTAAGAATGTCATTTGGTGTCTTGATAAATGTGCAAAAGCAACCTTTAAAGTAGGGAAGCTGCAGCACCAAGAAAATATCCTGTCTGGGAGGACAGGAATGTGATTTAAAGGAGCTTGAGCAGGAGGAAGTGTGTAAATATTTGGGAATTGCTGAAGGCTTGACAGTAAAACATGAACAAATGTGAATAAAAGTTAGTAAATAATACTAAAATTAATACTGAAAGCAGCCCTGACATCTAGGAACAAAGTCCAAGCTGTAAATCAACTTTCTGTTCCTGTTCTCTTACAGTTTTGGGGTGCTTGACTGGTCCCAAAAGGTATTGGATGAGTTTAACAGTAAAACAAGAGAAATGCTTTACGCTTATTGAATGATTTATAAAAATCAGTGTTTACCAAGATTATATATTTCCCATTCTGAAGGAGGTATGGGTTGCCACAAAATTGGTTACATGTATAGATCTGCAGTCACAGGTCTGCATAACATATATGCTGACCTCAAATATAGTGAAAATTTTAAAACACAAGAACAAGTCTATGATGACTTGCCTGCTTAGTTTAGCAAAAGCATGTTGGTGTCAAGCGTGAATGAAACTCAAACCAGAAGACGACAAAAATGAGACCACAACTTAATGTGCCACAAAAAAAAAAGAGAGAGAGAGAGAAGGCTAATACACCGGGTCTCTGGCTAATGCAGTTCGCAGACGACTGCAAATTAGGAGTTGTATTTGATTTGCCTAAGGATGTGGACATTCTACAAAGAGGCCTCACTGAGACTGATGCTTGCTGTCAAAGTCATGGCCTAAACTCATTGCCAAGAAGTGCATTGTCATCCCCTTTGGGAAAAACACCGTACCCATGAACTACCACATAGGCGGCAGTCTATTAAGCACCAAAAGTGTGATAAGAGACCTTGGGACACAGGTGGACAGTAGTCTCTTCTTTGATAATCACATCGTCACAGTAGTCAGGAAATCCTTCTACGTGGCACACCTCATCACAAAGGGGTTCTTCTCCAGAAAAAGAGAGGTCATCATTCCTCTCTAGTCATCCCTCATCAGACCCATTATAGAGTACAATGCCCCATTTGGCATGTTTCTCGCAAGTCATCTGCAACAACTAGAAAGCCCACAGAAGTACCTCACTAGGAGGGTTACCAGCCTCAAACAGATGCCATGCGCAGACGGTCTCAAAAAACTCCAGCTCTATTCTGTCGCATATCGCCTACTCCGAGGCGACCTCTGCCTAACATACAAAGCCATGTCAAACCCAGATCTGATGAACATGCTACACTTAAAGAAATCCCAGTCTCTCCGAGCCGCACGTTCCAGGGACCTAAACCTTGTCACCTCATTAGCCCTCTTTAAGAAAAATCTTGACGATTGGATGGGAAACAGGAAATTCACCTCGGGGAATACTGCTGTGGCTCTGCTAGACAGGGACACAGGAAAATAATTTTCTTGGATGACGAAAGCCCAGGGAATCTCATTTGGCTAGGTTTATATAGGCCCTAGAGCCGATAGCCTAGTACATACCTATGAACCTATAAGGTGAAGGATAAAATGAGAAGGCAAGAAATGTAGAAAAGGCATAAATGTAGTTGCAAGTACAGAGAACTTCTGGAACAACCTCATGTGAATCAGGATCTGATGCAGGAATGCTTAAGGCAAAGTAAATTTAAACCAAAAGACAGAGGGTTAATGTTGGCGGCTCAGGATAGTATATTACACACAGTGGTTTACAAAGTCCATTGAGCATGTCTGAGAAACACGCAAATTCAAGTTTTTTAAAACAGAATTGGAAACAGTCACATATCCTGTTGTTGGGTGTAATGCACTAATGGCAGAGAGCCTGTATACTGAAAGGCATAGTAATGTGGCAAGACTGTTGCATTTAGGATTATGCAAATATTACAACACTGAAGTAGCTGAGAATCATTGGAAACATGAGCCACAAAGCATTTCGAGAATGATGTTTATATCGCATAGTGGATAGTTTATTTTTAAAAAAATCCAGAGAGATGAATCAGGTTCCTATTGGTCTACGTGTGTGGAAGAGACCTATGGGGGTGGATGACAGTTCAGTAGCGTTTCAGGAATTAACAGCGCTTTTCAACAAAACAGGTTTGGAGATGATGGATATCATAATATGGAACAATGATATTAAACTATCGGAATTACAGGAGCAGATTGGTCAGCTTCATGTAAGTATTACCACTGATTTGTTATTTGAACAGAACCTAGCAAATTTTAACAAAACATTGAGTAGTATTGACACGTTTGTGAACAAAAACATGGCAAAAAAGAAACTTGAAAGAGACTGCACGGACTATAAAAACAAAAGGGCCTATCCCCCTGGTGCTAGAAGGAATGATCTAAATTTGAACTTTTATGAGAACAACAATGGTAATGAAAGTTTGAGTTACAATGAGGATGGAGGGGACAATGATGTTTTTTTAGAAACGGAAAACGGCCCTCGGAGATCAGAGAGGCTTCGGAACAGGGGATTGTTGGTGAGAGAAGCCCAACAAGATTATCACAGGGGTGGGAGAACCAGCAGGAGGGGGAGATATTGATGGACAATTTGATCAATGGTGATGTTGTGTGTGTGACTTCTAATGAAAACAATACACAAAGTCTTGTCAACTGAAATTTGTTTATGTGAAGTGCCATGTCACTCACATGAGACTAGTTGTGATGGTCACAATAATACTAATACTTTTGTAGGGAGTGATTTTAGTGCACTTGTGAACAATGCTGTAACGCACGATGAGGTTATGGGTATCAATATGTTGAATCTGAATTGTTCTTTAGATGGTAACAAGGACATGTTAACATTTCAAGGTACCAGACACCAGTTACTTAAGAAAAGTGGTTACTGTATTTATAACTACACTGACATTGTGGTAGGAGAAACACACTTTGATTTATTTAGTAAGGGTGTGAGTTTTGTACCAATGTTTAGAGTTGACACAGCGCAGGTTTTACTTGATTTTAAGATGTTTACGAGACAAATGCATTTAAAAATGTTTTTTGCAGCCATTGGAGAGGGAGCAACCGGTGAAAACAATGGGGTTGTTGATAGAACAACTATGTTCAAAAGAAAAAGTGCATTTATACCACCTTTTAATTTAGAGGTGATGGGTTTTGAAAAACTTGTTGAAACACAGATACGAAAATGTTTGGAGAATGTGTTTTTATTTAATGACAACCTGACACAAAATGAGAGAGAGTTGTTAAGACTCCCTCAAAAAATCTGGAAATTATAGATTTATGAAACCAGATAAGGGGGGGGGGGGGGTATGGTTGTCATGACAAACACTGATTACATTTCTGAAATTTCTGCGATTCTGAATGGTGATGACACATATGTGTTGGTCTCAAGGGGTGAGATTAATAGGGCTTACTATAAAATTGATGTATTTTTACACGATGCATTATTTCAAGGTAACATCAATGAAGTGGAGTACGATTTTTTGATGGTTAATTTTCCTAGAATACCTACTTTGTTTGGTATCCCCAAGGTGCATAAAGGGGCCGATAATTTACAATTTAGGCCCATTGTATCAGCTAAGGGATCCAAAACAGAAACTTTAGCTGCATATATTGATTCATTGGTTAAGCCCATTATTAATCAAGCACCGCACATCATTAGAGATTCATGGCATTGCCTTGATAGAATTAAGAATTTTGTGAGAGGGAACAGGGATTTTGGGTTTCTCACTATTGACATCGTGAACCTATTTTCAGTTATTCCGCACAATTTAGGTTTAGAGATGTTTTTTGAAGCCATAACCAAGGATGGATTGTTGGAAGGTACTAAGGCCAATTTTGTATGTGATTTGATGGAATTGGTGCTTAACAACAATTTCATCAATTTTGAGGGTGACTTATTTCAACAAAGGTCAGGTGTGGCGATGGGTGCGAGATGTGTGCCAGCATTTGCTAATGCAGTTTTGCTCACATGGGAAAGGGAGTACATTTTTTCATCAGACAGAATTATGACGAATATATTGATGTACAATAGATTTTTGGATGACATTTTAATTTTCTGGGAAGGTGATGAGAAGACTGCGGTTCATTTTGTCGAATATTTAGGTACCACAACAGATTTTTTGAAATTCACATTTCAGTGGGATAAAGACAAAATCAACTATCTGGATTTTAACCATCAGTAAAACAGATAGAGAGTTTGAAAGTAATATTTTTAGAAAAGAAAATTACTCAAACTCACTGCTACACTTTTCTAGTTGTCATCCATTTCACCATCGTAAAGGAGTTGTTAAGGGACAGATGGTGAGAACCTCAAGACTGGTTAGCAATGATGTACAATTCAGAATGGTGCTTTTTAAACTTATAGGAATGTTCTTGGACCGTGGATATCCACTGAAGCTCCTACTGAGTGTAAGAAGGGATGTCTTGAGGGGAAGGAAAGGGCGTTATGCACCTGTTTTACACACTGGTCTAGGACACATGGGAGAACAGAATGCTGATGTTGCAATAAAGGGGTCTGATGTAAAGATGATAGTTAAATACAACCCTAAATCATCAGAAGTGATTGGTATAATAAAAAACATTTGGAATTATGTTTTAAGTGACGAGCTTAAGAAAGTATTGGGTTCAGAACCAGTGTTTGTATACAGTAGAGGGGACAATCTAAAAGGTATTCTGGAAAGAAAAAACAAGAGTCAGTACAAATCCACTATGAAAAAAATGTGGTTTTTGTAGATGGTGTAGATACATTAATGAGGGTAGTTATGTATGTGTACACGGCTACAAATACACCATCCCTTGTCCAGGGCAATGCAACTGCTGCACGAAGAATATTATTTATTTGGCAACATGTGCATCTTGTGAGGCATTTTACATGGGGAAAACCATTAGGAGGTTGCAGGATAGAATCGCAGAACATGTTAGATCTATTAGGAAGAAGGACAAGCACAATGCACTTTATTTACACAGTATCAAATGTCTTAATTTTAACAAATTCACATTTTTTGTCATAGGACGGGTTTTAGATTATGGAGAAGGGGGAGATATAGCCAACAGAGTAGGGGCTTTAGAAACTGTATGGCAATTAAGATTGGATGCCTGCAAGCCCCCGGGCTTGAATGATTACATTTCGATTAAACCTATGTTAAAGTTAAGGTCCCAGTTAGTATAGTGAGTGGGTATAACACGTTTTAGGGACTTTATGCTCACTGGCTTTATAGGCTAATGTATTAGTAATGTAGTAGCGAAATTTTAACATATTTTAGTATGTTTTAACAAGTTTTAGTTGTTGAATTTTAATATTAATGTAATTTATTTAACTGGTTACTTTTATGAATAGGATTGGTGGGTTTGTTAAATGTGTTTGGAGGCTGTGTATCAGTGCATTACTGAAATATTTGAAACCAATAAGTAGATATTTTATGGACATGACATCACCATACAGGATTAATATTATGCACCATTCACTAACGTACATATATATACATTTTTTAAGTTGTTAGTAAGTAGATATATATTTTTAATTGTATTTGTGACACTTAATTGTTTAATGTTCAGGAGTTTTGTATTTAAGGGGGTGGGTTTTATGAATTGGCCCAATGAGCTTTGAGTGTACAATATATATGGAGTATTTGAATGTATTTAAAACGACTCTGAGGAAGCCAGATTGCTGGCGAAAGCGCTTAGTCGTGAATTTATTGTATTAAATTATCTGTTTATGTCTATGAGAAGGACTCAGTTTCAGTTTTTTATTTCAGCGTGGCTTTTTGTGGAGGAGACTGCATCTTTTGGTTGCCGTACATTCTTTACATGTTGTTACAGCCCTTGTGGGTGTTACGTTCCTGATTTCTAATGAGCCACAAAGCATTTCGAGAATGATGTTTATATCGCATCAGATCACCCATTATCAGCAGTTCAAACAGTAAATGTGATAAAACCAGATATAGTAGGCCATGAAAATTAGACAAAAGTAGCATTGATCATTGAAATTGCTACATGCAGTGATTACAGTGTCTTAGGTACAGAGAGAGAGACATAAAATACAAGGATTTGCAGGCCGAAATGAAGGCAGTGTGGAAGGAGTATCACCAGACAGTCCCAATAGTGGTAGGATAAATGGGTGTCATAAAAAAAAAATTACAATCATTCTTAAATATGTTACCAATATATGTAACTCCATATGAATTGCAGGAGTCAATTCTGGGCATATTGCAGGTGCTGCAAAATGCAAGTTTGGCTAATATTAAAGACTGAAATGAACTTTAATCATACTCTGACTAGGAACGGGTCTATTCCTGTCCTGGTTGTTATAAATCCAAAAGACTAGGAAAAATTAAACCAAGAGTGTGAACCTAATTTTGATGAGATCATCACTGTTTTTATTTATTTTATTTCTTTATTTAACATTTGTTGACTGTGAAAGTCTGACTGGGAACAAAGCCATTTTTCAGCAGAGGCCCGGGGAGAAATGCTCCTTGTAATTTGGGAGGAAACTGGAGCACCCAGAGGAAACCCACACAAACGCAGGGAAGACATGCAGACTCCACACAGTAGGCACCCCAGCCGAGAATTGAACAGGCGAACCTCTTGCTGTGAGATGACAACACTGTGCCGTCCAGTCCACTGTCTTTGAAGCTTCTCCGCCACGATTCCCACACCATTTTTAGAATAGTAGATTCTGGATCCCAAGCCAAGTGGCTTTGTTACACTGCCCTTCCACCTTGTCTCCTGGATACATATGATGTCCAGCCTCCTCCTTGCCATCAACTTCCAAGCCTCATCCTGTCAGTGAACGTACATTGAGTGTGCCATTTCTTAGTTTGTTTGGCAGGCTAATTGGTTTTATGTCCAACTTTTGCTCATCAGAGTTACCCCAGTTAAAACAAGCTGGCAAACTAGACACAGGATAGCCAGTAGCTTATTGAACCAAGGATGCTGGATTTTATGGGGGGCACACAATGGCCAATAGGGACACATACACCCCTCCCACCGTTACCATGGGTCCCTGGCATAGGTCGGAGTAGACTGGGCCCTCAACCCACTTATCACCAGCATCTTGGTAACATTAGTCAACATGACCTGATCACCTAGACCCATAATTTTACATCATGTCCTCCTGTCTTGAGGATACTGCACACCACAGTAGATGCCCAAAGAGGTTGGTCTGCACAACTCTTCCCCTTATAGGGCACCATCTAGAGTCTGTGCTGCTGCCCACAGGGTCATTCTTAAGTGAGTTTGAGATGGAAACACTCAGCATATTTTTTGGAGGTGGGAGGAACTCCACAGACAAAGGGAGAGAACATGCACTCTCCAAACAAGCATTGGTCATAGGTTAGGATCGAACCTTGTGCATGGGAGGCAAAGACCTTAACCATTATACCAAATGGGCATGAGTATTTGTCGGTGATAAGTGAGTTGAGGTGGGGTGTATGTGCCTCTGTTGGCCAGTGTGTGCCCATCATAAAGCCAGCACGACTAGATCAATAAGCTACTGGCTGGTGTCCATTTGCCTATCCTGGCTTACCTGGGATAGCTCTCTTGTGCCAAAGATGGATGTAAAACCAATCTACCTGCCAAACATGAACCAAGAAGATTATTTGAGGAAAAAGTGGGTGGATCAAGAGACGGAGGATGCTTTCTAAGATCCCCAGGCTTCATTATTTCTTGAGATCCCCTCATCAGCCTTTATCCACTTTCTCCCTGGGCATTTCTTTAGTGAAATATTGGCCACCGACTTTGTGTCCTTGTCATGATTTGTAGCAGATTCATCATTGCTGTGTCTTCCTGGGTCCTGGTTTTAATTTAGGCTGAATGACCCACCATGTACTTGGCTAGCACTGATCTATGACCTTGAGACAGTTTCCTCTCAGCCAATGGTGGTGGGATCTGACTGGCTTGCTTTCACTTGCTCACACTCTCGTGCCTTGTTCCCTATTTGCTTGTGCTTACTGGCTTAAGTCGGCATTTATTTTTTTTATATACACTCAAGTAATATTATGTTCTGGGTGCAGCAGTTTTACAGTGAGAATATTAGTGTACGAGGGACTTGTACCCCCCTGCTAAAAATGTTTTTCATTTTGTCACATCTAATTGTGAATTGATCAGGTAGACTACACATACTTTAAAATGCACATGTTCAAACTGTAATACATGAGCTCTTCTGACCAGGCAAACGGGATGTGAGGATTTGTAGTGCATCCGCCTGACTCCAGTATCTAGGCAGTGTCTGATTTGTACTATCCGGGTATAAATCTTAAACTCTTTATGTAACGTCTTCCACCTGAACTTAGTAGACACCCCTCTTGTGCTTTCAGTTGGACTGACTTTGAGAATTTGCTTTGTATGATGTGGTGGGAGTATGCAAAAGGGTTGTGCGTTAGCGCACCTTACTGTGGATATGTGGAGAAACTGTTGGATTATCCTGGCACCACTTCAGTCCTGTGGTGCAAGTCTTCTTGCCAGTACAGGTCCCGCCAACATCCATCTCAGTGGCATATATCCATCATCTCACTGTTGTTTTTCACTATTTAATGTATCCACTGATGTTTCTTTTTTTTTTTTTGAGCTTGTCTTTCTTATATCCGTCAGTCTAGCAAAAGACCTAACATGCATCTTTTGAAAGGTCCTCTGTATCTTAGTCACTGAAACCTTTACATTGCAAGCCAGGACCCACACTAGTACTGTTTATGCAGTCTGAAAAGCACATAAAATGAAGAACTGTCATAAGTCGGATTCTTGTCAGTCGACAACTCTTCTACTGAGTGCCAATCAGTTGAAAAAACAGACTGAAACAATTTTTTTGGCAAGCTGAGTTTATTTTGCATGGTGTAAACCCCCCCCCCAACCGTGTGGTGGGATATGATACCCCCCGCACTCCCCAAACATAAATGTACGTACTTCAAGGTCACACAGCAGTGGAGAGAAAAACCTCCACTGTTGGTAAAAGTTTTTCCCAAATTTCTTCAGTTGCTCAGTACTCATTGAAAGGGCTGTTGATCAAATGGTATGTCCCCCCATAAGTGCTAGCAGTTCTACCCCCTGCCATCAGTTGGAGGAAGGCACAAGAAGTTTGTGACTTCATGAAAGACTGCAACCTTGGAGGGTGACCATTGCAAGGACTGACGTGAAGGTTCCTTGTAAGATCCAGGAAGGTGGGAGAAGGTAAGTCTCTGAAAGGAACGCATCAAACAAATGTCTACTCCTTACTTTGTTTGTTGACTGGGTAAGTGGACCCAACATTTGACCCTTTTCAGTAATGATGCTAGCTCTTAGAGCATAAAATGGGTACAAGCAACACGAATATTGTAAAATATCATACAACACAGAAATGTCAACAGGTTATTTACAAATTATAGTTGCATCTAAGGAAGCTGTCCTGAGGAGTTGATACAGACATTTGATAGTGCACCTTTTGAGTAGTTTTGCTAAAAGGCTAGTCCACTGTACCCCAACTAAGGGGCACATTTTGTTAATGCTTTATTTTGCTAATTCAGTTTTCTTGTTACTTTCTGACAGCAGTGGAGAATTTCCAAGTCAAATTCCCCTTCTGAAGAAGAAATGGCAGCAGCTGAATTCCATTGAACTTCAACTGCTTTGCATCTGTCATTTTAAACTTTCGTCATTTGGCAGTCATATTTCTGTTTTATTTACATTTTTCACAGTGGTGGGCAGTACATACACCTGTACATGTTTTACTGTGTAGAATTACTTTTTGCACCCATGTCAGTTGTGTACACCATGTACCATAAGCAGTGATAGACTGTCCTCTCTAGACTAATATGAATGTATGTGGTAGGTAGAAAAAAAGTGTCTAATTGTTTTCTGTTGGTGTCTTCAGTACACAGCCAAAAAACATACTTTGTAAAGGGAAATTAGTTTAATCAACACCATATGCTTGGAATAGTCCTAGAACCCACCTGCAACCTTATTTTCAAAGAACAGAATCATAAAAAAATGTGTAGGAGCTGTTTCAGATCAGCTAGCTAGCACAAACTTGTTCTGTAGGACTGTACGGTACTTTGGCAAGTTGCCTGCTAATGAGTGAGGGGCATTGAAGCGTATTAAGTCATTTGCAATATTTAGTTGGAAAAATGGAATTACTTTGTCATATTGAAAACAAATTTAGGTGCACTCTTAAGCAACCATCCATGGTTTCTTTTAACGTTCAGGTAATGGTGTGTGCCACGTGCCTGCCCCTTTTTCTCACTGGAGGGGTACAGTTGTGAATTGCTTTTGCCGTGTCTCTGTCCATCTACTTACAGCTGTCCGCATGTCATAGGAGCAGTCTACTGTCAAGTAATGCTACTGTTGTGCCTGCCTTCTGTATGTAGTAGTGCATTCACTAACATCATTATGCGATATAATAAAACAAAGGTGCAGGGTAGGTCTGAGTATGGAGAGCTGCAGTACAATACATATGAAGGAATGTTATCTTAAAATTAAAGGGATATGTTTGAACAAGAATTTTCATTTCATTTCGGACCTTCTTGGGTATTGAAACATTGTTAGATTTGGGACAGTCAAAGAATATATTGAAAGAATGTTCCTGGATTTTAAAAGATTCATGGGATTGTTTGAGTAAAATCACTAATGATAAATATTGTGATGACTTAATTCTTGCCACAGTTGACATGAGACTTGTTTTCTACAATACCACATGATACTGGAATGGAGTGGTTCTGTGGTTTCCTTTGTGAATACGCTAACATAAGCCATGAGCGTATCCTTACTATTAGAACATTGATGGAGCTGATCCTGGAGACCAACATTATTATTGTTGAAGGACAATTATTAGGCAATGTAAGGGGGTAGCTGTGGGGGCAGCGTGTACCCCCATTTTTGCCAACATTGTTTTGGCATTTTAGGGCGAAGGAGATGGTGTTTAAAAGTATATTTACTGAACACTGGACATTCTATGGTCCTTTCTTGGACGACATAATTATTTTTTAGAAAGGTAGTGAAGGGGAATTGAATAATGTCCTGGAATTTATAGTTGAGTACTGATTTTTTTTAATTTACAAGTACTATAACATGTGACACCACTCACTAGTTGGATATTACTATACAAGAGATATGAGTACTAAGCAGTTTATGTCCAGTATATTCAGAAAACCTACGTTGTCCATCACACTCCTTCACTTTGATAGCTGCCACCCACTGTCCCAAAAGAAATCCCTAATAAAGGGACAGAGGGAGTAAGGATAGCTAGAATGGTATCAGACCATGAAGAATTTGTATGTCAGTTGAACATCTTAAAAATATGTTGCTTAAAAGAGCATATCCTGGAACATTTGTGGATAGAATATTTGAGGAAGTGGTGATGAAAAGAGAGAACGGACACTTCATTCCCTTGTTAGGGAAAGGACATGGTGGTGATATAGTAGTTACGCAAAAAGACTGGAACTATTGTAATAAATCAGGAATTTTTAGATTCAATAATCGTTTCTATGAGATTAGAAGTATTTTAACACATAACTGGAACATATTCAGTGTTAACCAGGATTGTTTAGATCTGGTGGGTGTATCTCCCAAAATAGTATACAAGAAGGATACCAGCCTTAAAAACGTGATTGAAATACACAAGAAGATGACTATAATATTGGAACAGGATTCCAGTCTACATTAGGCAGATCCCCTCACTAATACTCAAGAGAAACCTTGACGAGTGGATGGGAAACAGAAAATTTACCCCAGGGATCACTGCAGTGGCTCTGCTGGACAGAGGCACAGAGAACTAATGGCTCTACTGGACCAAGTCACAGGGAACTAATCTAAGCCAGCACATTCTGGCTAGGCTTATAGATGCCCTCGGGCAGATAGCCTAGTACTTACCTATGAAGCTACAAAAATGGGGGCATGGTAAAATATGGATTTTGTATGCAATGCAACCACATCTTGGAGGGTAAAGAGGTATGTATACCTAATTATGGGAGATATGTAGTATGGATTAAGTTCACTTGTAGTAGCAAAGGAGTTATATATATTTAGCAATGCGCTCCATGTGTTCCTGTTTCTATATAGGAAAAACTATTAATACTTTAAGAACTAGAATTTACCAACATTATTATGACATCAGTAAGAAAGCCGCGGTGGTGCAGCGGTAGCATTGTTGCCTCACAACAAGAGGTTCACCCGTTCGATTCTCGGCTGGCGCACCTTCTGTGTGGAGTCTGCATGAACTCCCTACGGTCGATTGGCATTCAAAAGACATGCGTAGAATGGGCGTGCCTTCTTTGAAGGTTGGGCGTCGAGCTGGCACCTCAGCACACGTAAAAAATCTACTGCCAGTCATTAACGGACTGGAATTCCGCTGTGGTGACCCCTAACCAGGAAAACCCGAAAGAAGAACAGTTATGACATCAGTAAGAATGATCTAAAAAATGCCTTAGCTGCTCATATTACCCTTCATCCAGGACAGTTTCAGGTTTACTGTTATAGATCAGGTTACTTTGGGGGGGGGGGGGGGGGGGGCTTGAGTGATTATTTGGAATTGAAGGAACTCTGGTAGCAAATGAGAACTAATGCCTCTAAGGCCCCAGGTCTCAACAGTGCTATTTCCATAAGTTCTATTTTAAGATGAAAAGCTGAATTTTATGTGTAGGTTTTTTTTATATGTATAGACATTTTAATTGTTGTTTCTATGTCATTGGGTTTTATGTAAAGTAACAAGATGTTATGCAATACTGTATTTTTATATGATGGTATATGCATTTATTTTCCATTGTTCATTGTATAATGAGGAAGTGATGTCATTAATTGTCATTAAGGGAATGTGTAAAGGGTGGGGTTGCTTGTTCAAGTGGTATTCTGATGAAGTTTCTAATTTGAGACGAAAACGCTCAGTCAATAAATCGGATGTGGATTACTGAATTCTGTCTGGCTTTTTTCAACTTGCAGAACAATGTTCATTAAAGTGCAGGTGGTCCAGGTGAACTAAAGTTTGTGCATCAGTTTCTGAAAAGTTATGCTCCAGAGAACTGACTGCTCGATTTATCACTTTTATCCCTCACCAATGACAGATAATGTACAGAAGCCAAAAAAAATGTCTTATGTAGAGTGTCAGCCTCAGAATCATTTGCAAAATCAACAAGATGTTCTTCGTGTTTCACTGTTGCAGTCATTACATTTGGGTTATCTGCTTGCAGGTAGCCATCAGCCGGCTTGATTATCAAAGTCTTGGGTCGTGCATCGGTTGGTGTATAATATTCCATGATGTCAGGTTGTCAGGGGAATAAAGCATGCAGCCGACACCATTACATCAGTCTTTCTTGCTGTGCTGTGCCAGAAGCAGCAGCAGTTAGCAAGTGCTGATCGGCTGACTCCTGAAATTTTCGTTTTCAAGTTTCAGATCCGAAGTCGTCAACTAAGCTAAGTACCCCGTTGGGGAACCTTTTTCTTGCTCTAAACCGATGTCAGTAAAAGTTAATAATTGTATTTCTTGTGGAAAGAAAATACCTCATAAAGATTTTCATTCGTACTGCATTCCTTTCCTAGGCCCGTACCACGACGTACCTCGCTGTCGGTTTTGTGCCTTATTCAAGCCTCGAGCTATTTGTCATCGGTTAATTTTTGCATCTAAATATTTTGGTACTCTGTTCAATTATCCAGAAATGGCTTTGGTAAGTCACCTGACTACCGACATTCCGAAGAAAAAAAAATGCAAAGATAGACAGAGACAGACCACATAGGTCCAAATCTGCTGACAACGCTTCTCCTAAGCTAGTCGCCAGTTCGCCGGTACTCAGTGAGGCTCTTTTGCAGCCCCTGATAACCCGCTACTTCAGATTCACAGGCCTCTACTGAGACCCATTCGGAGTCCGATATGCCGCAAAATGCTTCTTTAATTGTGGAACCTGTGGATGTCTCTACCTTGGATGAGTTCGGAGCCGCTGTGCAGGCACCGGTTTCTAAGGGTGTATTCAGGCGTACTGACTTGCATATTAAACCAACGCCATCTTCTTCTTCAAGGCCTAAAACTCAATCCATGCCTAGAAAACCGATGGTCAGGCCCCTATGCCTAAAAACAAATAAGAATGGCTGAAGGCCTTATTACTCTAATCAGGGAAAGCCACCCTTCTCCCTCTAAGAGACCTAGAACACTGATTTTCCTTCTGATTCTTCTGATCAGGATTCTGAAATTTCTGTTTTCTCTGATGACCAGGAGTTGCCCTTATCTACCTATGAGGATTCTGATGCAGAGGACTCTATTCCCTCTGCTTCCCCTTCAGAGGATTTCTCTTTTGGTGAAACTTTGCATACTCTTAGGGAGCATTTCCGCTGGGAAAGCCAGGATTACTCCGACTCCAAAAAGGTGCTTGGGGAATTCTTACTCCTACCTCAACACAGGCCTTTAGCTATCTCTCCTGTACTGGACATTGTAGATGATGCCTTCTCGGAATCTAGTCTGGCCCCTGACACTTTACCTCCAGCTCCCAGAAAACCTGACAGGTATTAGAGTCCCTGACTCTCACAAGTTCCTCTTTAAGAATCCTACTGCGGCTCCTGAGACCATTTCACAGGGGCCCAAAGGCATTAAGACTACTACTGCCAAAAACCCTACCCCCTTGGATAGAGATTCCGGGGCCCTGGAACAGTGAACAGTGTATACACTCGAACATCTACATTTATGGTAAGTGTACACAACTGTACTTTCTGCAGGTTTTGCAGAGGGGAGCCTCAGGGATTTTAATACTGTGCGTTCATTTGCCAACCTAACTACAGCTAGTATTACTTATGAATGGGGAGCTTGGGAGTGCTCTGTCAGTTTGTATAACTGTGGCATCAGGGAACTTTCATTCCATGAATATGTCAAGCATGACATTGCAACTCAGTGCATTCACTATATTTCCCTACTTTAATATGGCCTGCATGGTCTGCACCGTCCAGTGAAGAGGTATGACACATGCAGATGGAAAATAGAGGTACAACTTCTGAATCTTACACAAATGCACTGTATAAGCACATACACGAGTGCATGGATCATGCCATCCCCAACAGAACCAAGATGTTATCCTCCAAAAAAAAGGATGCCAATCTGGTGGTCACCTGCCATAAACAAACTCTACAACAGAAGGAAGAAGCTGTTGCAAAAAAAAAAAAAAAAGAGTAAAATCCTAAGATTGGAGGTCAGCCTCAGCAAGAAGCTGAGATCCCTCATAAAATCCTCCAAAGCCAGTTATGAAAATAAAATCGCCACTGATTCTAAAGACAACCACAAAGCATTCTACAGCTATGTCAAGAATCTCAACGGCAACACTCAGATCTGCTCTGAGTTGCCGCACAATGGCACTAAATATACAGAACCAACTGATATTGCCAACATCCTGGCAGATAGGTTCAGTGCTAACTTTACCCCCCACTCACCCTCCAAAGGGCCCATCTTAATACTGGAAGAATGCAAAGCCCCTGTAATCATGGATGAAAAAGTAAAGACCGCACTCTCCAAAGTCAAGAACACAGCATCCATGGGACCAGACATCCCAGGCTGCATACTGCATGAACTACAGAATGAACTGGCACGCCACCCAAGTACCATGTTTACTCATAGCCTCACCTCAGGCTATGTGCTGTGCCTACTGAATGGCGCAGAACGATGGTTGTCCCACTTCACAAAGATGGTGCCACCACGGACCCCGGAAACTACCACCCCATTAGCCTGACGAGCCTGATCTGCAAGGCCATGGAACGTATCATCTTCGAGCTTATAAACAAAGACATAGGTATTTGGGTGTGTAAAAGGTAGATCATTTCTACTAAACCTGACTGACTTCTTTGAAGCAGTCACTAGACGAGGGCAAGGTAGTACACACAGCCTATCTTGACTTCGCCAAGGCTTTCAATACCATCTCCCACTCTGGAATTATAGATAAACTCACTAAACTGGGCATAAATCCCTATGTCACAAGATGGGTGGCCAGCTGGCTCACTGACAAAACCCACACAGTAAAAGTAACCAACTCCAAGTCCAACTTCAAACCGGTGACGAGTGGAGTACCACAGGGTTGGGTCCTGGGTCCTATCCTGTTCGGCATCTACTTTTCTGAAGTGCAGGCCAGCACATAAGGTCTTTGGCTAACAAAGTTCGCAGATGACTGCAAACTAGGAGCCATAGTAGAGTCCCCAAATAATGTGGAAATCCTACAGAAGGGCCTCGCTGAGACAGATGCCTGGTGTCAGAGCCATGGCCTCAAGCTCAATGCCAAAAAGTGCAGTGTCATCCCCTTTGGTAAAAGCTCTGTACCCATGAATTACTACATAGACGGCAGTCTACTTAACACCGAATGTGTGATGAGAGACCTTGGGACCCAGGTGGGCAGTAGTCTGTCCTTTGATAGTCACATCGCCACAGTAGTCAGGAAGTCCTTCTACGTGGCACACCTCATCATAAATGGGTTCTCATCCAGGAAAAAAGAGGTCATTGTTCCTCTCTACTTGACATTCATTAAACTCATTATAGAGTGCAACACCCCTTTTGGAATGTACCCCACAAGACATCTGCATCAGCTGGAAATGCCACAGAAGTACCTCACAAAGAAGATTACTGGCCTCAAACAGATGCCCTACACTAACCATCTCAAAAAACTCCAGCTATACTCCGTAGCATATCGCCTACTCCAAGGTGATCTCTGCCTAACATATAAAGCTATGTCAAACCCAGTGCTGTTGGACATGCTACACCTAAAGAAATCCCAATCCCTCCGAGCAGACCTAAACCTTGTCACCACAATAAACAGGACATGCTGGAGGGATAGATTCCTGTCCCAGAGACTTCCCATACTCTGGAATAGGCTACCCATGTATGTCAAGCAAAGTTCTTCATTAACACTCTTCAAGAAAAATCTTGATGAGTGGATGGGAAATAGGAAATACACCTCGGGGGTCACTTCTGTGCCTCTGCTTGACAGTGGCCCAGGAAAATAACTTTCTTGGGTGGTGTAAACCAGGGAACCTTGTTGGCTAGGCTTATGTAGGCCCTCGGGCCAATAGCCTAGTACCTACCTATGAACCTATAAGTATTCTGTAGTCCTATCTTGCCTTCATTCTTACATATGGGTTTGGAGCCGATCCTCGGCTCCGACTCGGCCTGTTACAAAGCTCAAAGTCTTCTAGTTGGCTCGTGGCTAGGTAGGTACCCCGTAGTGCACCAGTACAATTCCCAGATCTCGTTTGCCGCATCAAGTTCAAATGTGCTTTTTGCTTGGCCGTGGCTAAGTTTAAGACTTTTCTATTATTACTATATTACAGTTTAACTTTACCAATTTATATGGCTCTAGATAGAGTTTAGTAGTGTTAGAGTAGTTTCAGACTTGTTGAAGTGTTTTTTTTTTTCACTTTAAATTACTTAATTGTTGAGAACTAGTTGGCCGTTGGCCTTTGTTGTTCTCGTTTGGTATCCTGTGTGCCAGTCCTTTCTAATTAACGTGCGTGTTTGTGCTTATATTGCTATATTGCGTGTGCAGTGTTTCTTAGTATTAGAGAATTTGGAATTTAAATAGTTATTTACTCAGATATTTAGCGATTCAGCTTGCAATTAGGGTCTTTTGATAGTTCTGACCCTTTTGTTTCTACGACTTAGCGTTTTGAGCGTAGATTTATATTTGAGACAGTCTGGACATTTAGATATTTCAAATTTGTGTGTGCAGTCTAGTTGATAGTTTCTGACCCTCTAGTCTTATACTTTCTACCTAGGTCCGTTTAAGTTAGAGGATCTAGTTCTCTCTCTTCCCTCTCCCTAGGGCTATGCCCGTTTGAGTTAGAGGGCCTAGTCCTCGTGGTGTGTGTGTGTGCTAATGTGGTAAGGGCTAGGCCCGTTTAAGTTAGAGGACGTAGTCCTCGTTGTACTTGTGTGATGTTCTTCATCTCACATTGCTGCAGTCCTTACACTTGGGTAGTCCGCTGTCCTCGGTCGGCCCGAATATCAAAGTATAAGGCTGACGTCGGTCAAGGCGCATTTGACTGACATCAGGACGTCAGGGTACAAATGCGCATGACCGACGTCATATCCTCAGTCTTTTTTGCCGCATGGTCCGATGCAGAAGCAGCATTGCAAGTGCCGGTTGGCGTTCTGAGATTTTTCGATTTCATAGTTTCAGACCGAGTTCAAAGTTGGCTAAGTACCCCGTTGGGGAATATTTTAGTTTTTCTTGCCTCAGTGATTTACCGGATGTCAGAAAAAGTCAATAATTGCATTTCTTGTGGGAAACAGATACCGCATAGAGATTATCATACTTTGTGTATTCCTTGCTTAGGGCCTGAGCACGACGTTGTTGGCTGTCGCTCTTGTGCTAGATTCAATAAACGCACTATAAAGAGAAGGTTGGATTGTGCCAGGTTAGTCTTTGGGAAGCGGTGCAATTATAAAATGCCGTCGGATGCTCCGACGCCCGCTTCTTCGAGAAGCGCAAGGACAAAGCAGTTAAGCCTAGGCTAGAAGAACCGTCTGTACCGGACGCGGTTCTTTAGAGGTGTCGGTGGAGCCGGTGGCTCCACCGGAGGTTTCTTTGTGTTCCCAGGGTGAGACTTTATTATTGCAAGATGTGGCCTCTCAGGAGGCAGGTCAGGCTGAGGGGGCTTCTCAGGTTACTATACTTCCCTCCCTTCCTAGGGTGGCTAGGCCCTCTCCTTCTGTTTCAAAGGCTTCTCCCAGGGGCAGGCCAGGTTCAGTTTCAGTTGGTGTCACCCCTAGTTCTTCTGGAACTGTGCCCAAGAAGCATATTCTTAAAATGGCAGAAGATTTGATTACTTTGATTAGGGTTCTATGCCCTCCTGATAAGAGACCTAGGGTGGAGCCTGAGCTAGGAGTTTTGAGCAGGCTTCAGATGTTTCAGAGTCTTGCTGAAGACTTACAGGAGTACTCTCCTTATTCTGATTCTGATGTGGATGATTCTACTCCTTCTGCTTCTCCTCCTGAGGATTTTTCTTTTCAGAAACTCTTCATTCCATGAGGGAGCATTTTAAGTGGGAAGGTCAGGACTTCTCTGATTCCAGGAAAAGGCTTAGGGAATTTTGTTTTACCCCAGCATAGGCCTTTGGCTATACCTCCTGTTTTGGATGTAGTGGAAGATGTTTTTACAGAGGCTTCTCTTAATCCTGATTCTTTGCCTCCTGCTCCTGTTAAACCGGATAGGTATTACAGGGTGCCTGAAGCTCATAAGTTTCTTTTAAGAGTCCTAGGGCAGACCCAGAAACTGTTAGCCAGGGGCCTAAAGGTGTTAAGGCTTCTGTTGTAAAGAATCCGGTTCCTGCAGACAAAGAAGCCAGGGCCTTGGATAGATGGGGAAAGAAAGTTTATACTTCTTCCACTCTTGCTATGAGGGCTTTGAATTGCCAGTTTCACATGTTGAAATACCAAAACTATCTCCTTTCACAATTGAAGGCTAAGGTTGATGCTCTGGCAGAAGGTATTGATTGTAAAGAGTTGCAAGATTTAGTACATGTTTCTGAACAGGTGGGTAAGCATTCTTTGCAATGTGGTTTTGATGCTGTACAGGCCTCGTCTAGGGTGGCTGCCACTGGGTCAGTTCTTCGCAGGCACGCCTGGCTGAGGGATCAGAATTTGTCTGACCATGTTAAAACAAGGATTTTAGATGCTCCTTTGCAATCTGACGTGTTGTTTGGTTCTCCTGTTGAGGCAGTTTTAAAGAAAATGGAAGACAAGGCTAAGTCTATGCAGACTGTTAAAGATTTTTGCAGGTCCAGCCTCCAAAGTTTAGTAGAAATTGGCCTACTAAGGGGTGGACGATCCTTCTTATGATTCCCAGTCTAGGGGTAGATCTAGACGTGGTAGGGGCAGTGCTCAGGGCTCTTTCAGGCCTAGAACAGGGAGTTCTCCTGCACAGTCTTCGGTTGAGGGCAGGGGTCAGTCCTTTCGTAAACAGACCCAATGACCTACCTTTTCAGCTGCCAGAGCCTTCTCGCCTGGCAGCACCTTTGGGAGGAAGGTTGGCACTTTTCAAAGAAAATTGGAGTTTAATTACCCAAGACAGATGGGTATTGGATATCATACACCACGGCTACAGGTTTTATTTCCATACCTTGCCTCCTTTCAAAGGCATGCCAGACGTTCCTCCTCAACAAAGAATAGAGGCTCACAAGCAAGTTTCTCTGTTGCTCCAAATAGGGGCCATACAGCCGGTTCCTATGCCAGAAGTGGGCCTAGGATTTTATTCTCGCCTGTTCCTAGTACCAAAGAAGGGGAACACGTGGAGACCAATTTTGGATTTATCTATCCTCAACACTTATCTGGACATTCCCAAGTTCAAAATGTTGACGTTGCAGCAGCTTTTACCTCTGCTGGGCAAAGATCATTGGATGGTAACTTTGGATCTCAAGGAGGCCTACCTTCATGTTCCTATCAGACTAAGTTGCAGGAAGTATCTGCGTTTTCGAGCTGGGACTTTTCACTATCAGTTCTCTGCATTGCCCTTTGGCTTATCTACTGCGCCAAGAGTGTTCACGAAAGTTCTGGCTCCAGTGATAGCTTTCTTCAGGCTAAAAGGAATACAGATCTATCCTTATTTGGACGACTGCCTGATTCTGGCTCAAGGAAGGGAAGAGCTTCTTCATCATTTGGAATATGTGATAGCAGTGCTAAGATGCCTGGGGTATTCTGTGAACGAAATAAAGTCCAGTCTAGTACCCTCTCAGGACATGTGCTTTCTGGGTGTGAGACTGAATACAGCATCCCAGATGGCCTTTTTAACCCCGGACAAACAAAAGAGTCTATCCCTTTACTTCCATCAACTATCTCATCAGTCCGGGCTGACTGCAAGGACAGTCCTTCAAGCCTTAGGGTTCATGGCATCTTGTATTCTGGTGCTTCCCAATGCCAAACTGCATATGAGGAAGCTACAATGGTATCTCAAAATGTATGGACACAGCACTGCCAGGATCTGGACACTGTCATTCAAATAATACCTTGCATTCAAAAGGAATTTTTGTGGTGGGCTCAGGAATGTCACCTAAACAAGGGACTCTCTGTGACCCGGCCAGAGGCGAGTCAGATTTTAACGACAGATGCCTCAGACAAAGCTTGGGGAGCTCATCTAAATGGAAAGTGGATACAAGACAAGTGGCCTGCCAGACTACAACATCTACATATCAACATGAAGGAGATGTTAGCAGTCCAGTTTGCATTAATAGCTTTCAAGGAATTACTTCTTCCAGGGCAGGTGTTGATTCTAACAGACAACACAACTGTCATGTGGTACATCAACAAGCAAGGGGAACGATTCTTATCCTCTATGCAGGCAAGCAATGATTTTGTGGGAGACTGCTCTCAGTTTACAGCTCAATCTTCAGGCAAGGTTTCTGCCAGGAGCACAGAACTCCTTAGCAGATGTGTTGAGCAGACGAATTATGGATCCCCACGAGTGGAAATTGGATCCTCATGTATTTCAGGAATTGACAGTGTCATGGGGAACTCCAGACATAGATCTGTTCGCTTCTCCACTAAACCATCAGCTGCCAAAGTTTTGCACAAAAAGGTTTCATCCCACAGCTTGGAGAGTGGATGCTCTTTCTTTCAATTGGAGCAATCTTCATGTGTATGCCTTTCCACCTCTGCCTCTCCTCCCAAAGGTACTTCTAAAGGTCAGACAGGACAAGCCAAGGATGATTTTAATAGCTCCGGATTGGCCTCGACAGCACTGGTACCCATTACTGAGAAGTCTGGTACGGAAGCCTCCATGGCCTTTGCCTTCGATTCCACACCTGTTGTCACAGGAGGACAGCCATTTGCTCAATGTCAAGCTTCACTCTTTGCACCTAACAGCCTGGCATATTCTGTTTTGAACCATAGTGGGCCTCCACTTCCTCAGCAAGTTTTGAATGTTATTTTGGAAGCTAGAAGGCCTAGTACAAGGAAATTGTACGCAGACAAATGGAAGAGATTTTTATTTTGGAGTGCAGCAAAAGATTTTGATGTTTCTGAGCCTAATTTGTGTGTGGCTCTTCAATATCTTACTGAGTTACTAGACAAAGGTTTGTCTTTCTCTTCTATTAAAGTTCATGCTGCAGCAATTTCGGCTCACTATGATTGCGACGCACCATTGTTTTCTCATCCTTTGTTCAAGCAATTTCTTAGAGGGGCAAAGAATATAAGACCCCCACGAAGAGCTCCTACTCCTGCTTGGGATCTCAATTTTGTGTTGGAGAAACTCACTCTACAACCTTTTGAGCCTGCAGCTACTTCTGAGTTGAAATATTTGTCATGGAAGACTGCTTTTTTGTTGGCCATTACCTCTGCAAGAAGGGTTTCTGAATTGCAGGCCCTTATGGCGGTTGAGCCTTTCTTGATTTTCCATAAGGATAGGGTATCATTACGTACTAATCCTTCCTTTATGCCTAAGGTGGTTTCTAGTGTGTCTTTAAACCAAACTATTCATTTGCCTACCTTTTATGCAAATCCCCAAAATAAAGGGGAAAAGATTTTGCACACTTTAGATGTACACAGGCAGTTGCGTTATTATTTGGACAGAACTAAAGGGTTCAGGCAGTCTCAGCAGTTGTTTGTTTCTTTTGCTTTGAGTTCTCAGGGCAAGCCTGTGTCAAAACAAACTATTTCTAAGTGGATTGGGTTTTGCATTGCTTTCTGTTATTCCCATCATGGCAAGGAGATTCCAGCTGGGATTAGGCCTCATTCCACTAGGGCTACTGCCACTTCAACAGCTTTTGAGGGAGTGGCAACCAAGGATATTTTGGAGGCAGCTACTTGGAGTTCAGTGCATACTTTCTCTAGGCATTATCACCTGCCACTTTACTCTGAATCCAGGGCTGGTTTTGCCACTGCTGTTTTGCAGGGCATTTTGGCAGCTCCTGCTTCCTTGTAGTTAGCCATCCTCCCTTACCTCTGCTTTGGGATTCTACCCAAGTGTAAGGACTGCAGCAATGTGAGATGAAGAACATAGTACAGTTTTGTACCTACCATAAATGTAGATGTTCGAAGATCCACATTGCTGCAGTCCAATTTACCCTCCCTCCTTCCCCTCTGTAGTTAGAGGTGGTTGTGTGGGTTGGGTTGTACATATTGTGTATGTTGTATATATTGTTCATATAATTAGTGCAAGGGTGGTTGGTTGGTTGTTTGCTGTCTTTTGGTTTTGACCTTTATTTTTAGGGTCTTCTGACATCTGGGGCAAGAAAAGACTGAGGATATGACGTTGGTCATGCGCATTTGTACCCTGACGTCCTGATGTCAGTCAAATGCGCCTTGACCAACGTCAGCCTTATACTTTGATATTCGGGCCGACCGAGGACAGCGGACTACCCAAGTGTAAGGACTGCAGCAATGTGGATCTTCGAACATCTACATTTATGGTAGGTACAAAACTGTACTTTTCTGCTTCACCAGTTATCCTGTCCAAAGAGGCAGAAGACCATAAACCTTCGGGTTTTAAAAAATGTGTAAAGTGCTCCCAGAAAATGTCAATTACGGATGGCCATAGTAATTGTGTTTATTGCCTCTGAGCCATTCATTTGCAGGAAACCTGATTGTTTTGCCATTCTTTCAGCTCCAGAGTTCTCCAGGAGTGGAAGAACAAGCTAATTTTTAAATGTCTTCTCAAGCCTTCCTTCGAGGAAAATTTGGCCAGTTTTTCTTTCTCAAAATCACATTCCTCCAAAGAAGAGAAGATGAAGCCTACCAAGAGGCATTCCCCGGTGCTGTCCAGTGCTTTGGAACTGCCTCCTAAACTTCCTAAGCCGGATAAGACTTCTACCTCCTCGGCTCCACTGGCCTCGGAGCCGATCGAGGTTGTTTATACTGAGACTTCAGTTTCGGCCCCATGCATTTCAGAGCAGACTACTGAGGGACTACATCGGAGCCGGTCCAGAGATCCCTTGCCGGTCTCCCCAACCTTAAGGTCCCCAATCTTGCAGAGGTCCAGATCACCCACACTGTCTTCCAGATCTTCCAGGAGCCTATCTGAGGAAGATGTGGAGAGAGTAGTGCTTAGATTCCTGAAGTCATCTGCCTTGCCAGAAAAATGCTATTGGCTCTGACCCAGTCGGTCCCGGAGCCACCCGAGTTCATTTCCCCCTGTTGTAGTTCCTCCTCCGAGTCATGCCGGGCTTTCGGAGCTGGATTGTTCGGTACCACTGGTTGTGGAACCCTCATTTCCAGCCCCCCTCGTGGCGGTCTCTGAGCCGAGTTCTGCTCTGACACCTTCGGTGCCGTCCATGGTGTCAAGGAGCCGAAGTTCACTGGTCGGCCCCAACAGGGACACTTGGATCTGAACCTCTTTGGTTACGAGTCTCCCTCTCTGTGCGTCCGTTAGGGTGAGCTCGGATCCTACATCTATCTTGGAGCCGATGACTTCCTCTGTCTCCTCGGAGCCGGAGAGGTCTGCCTTCGAGATGATGAGTGTGCTGTCCCGCTCGTCAGCTCCACTCAAGGGTACTGACACTCTTCCCCCTCGGGCACCGACCTCTGTCTCAGCACCTACTCTCTCTCTCGACAGCAGAGACCCACAGCCTCAGGAGCCCCCGGTTGGTGGCCCGCAGTCTTCCAAGACCTTCGCAGAGTATCCTTTTGAGAAGCCCCCTCGGAAGAGGACATGCAAGAGAAAGCATGTAGATTCCCAGGATAAGTCTCTTGCCTCCGACACTGACCTTGAGGAGTCAGAAGGGTCCCCCCAAGTCGTCCTCTGATGTCTCCTTTGTAGACATCTTTTAGATCCTTAAGCAGTGGTGCGGCTGGCCCTCTGTTACCCCTTCTGATGAGGAGACTGTGTACTTGAAGGCTTTCAGGTCTCAACCTTCAGCCTCTTGGGTGTCTCCACCTTTTGATGAACTTTTAGACCTTGTTAGTTGGAAGGTGTGGGAGACTCCTGATGCCTTGGAGCCAGTTCCCGGGAGACCCAATAAATTTCTGTCTGCTCCCAAAGAGAGGGAATTCTTATCCAAGGGTGTGCCTGTATATGCCATAGTGGTGGCGGCGGCCACTAAGAAGGAACTAGCGGAGACTTCATCTGTCCATCCGCTGAACAAGGAGTCTCGAACAATGGATAGATACGGGAAGTGTATTTTTTCATCAGTGGCATTCACACTCAGGTCACTGAACTATCTAACACATTTTACGAGGCTTCAAAGAGATCTCCTTAAGGAGTTTGGAGATGCACTACAAGGTACATCTACTGAAGGAGTCCCTGATAAGGTGTCTGCTCAGTTGTCCACCTTAAATTCCATTGTTAAACTCCTCCATGAGGCTGATTTCTCATGCAGCTGATGGAGCGAGCAGGGCAGCAAGTTCAGGAGTTTCCCTTAGGAGACACTCCTGGATGCGCTTGTGTAATTTTGCGGAGCCGTTCAAGTCTACCTTTTCCAACTCCCCCTTTGACGGTTCTTCGTTGTTTGGACTTAAGGTAAAGGACACACTCACCAGGTGCGAGCAAGAAGGGAAAACGCTTTATGCCGTGGGAGTACGTTTTACAGTCCCCTCTAGACGATATCCCAAGGGTCAGAGAGGTGGCAAGATGTGGTCAAAGAAGTCCCAGAGATTTTTCCCAGATGCACAGGGTGACTCCTCCTTCAAAGACAGAGGAGGAGGAGCAAATGGTAGACGTCGCCCTAGAGGCAGGGGAGGCCTGCAAAACCAGGCAGGCCGTGATTCATTTCAAGGTCATCCCTATCAGTGCTCCTGATGTGGGGCCCGGCTGTGCTTCTCTGGAGCCAGTCAGGGGTCGCATTTATTTGTATCCAGAAGCTTGGCTAAGCATCACCCGAGACAAATGGGTACAAAGAATTATCACCAGAGGTTACTCCATACATTTTCTCTGCCACTTCACGTTCCCAAGAAGATCCCAGATATTCCACCCAGTCACAGGGATCAAGCAACTGTAGAGGTGAAAAAGTTGCTCGCAAACAGTGTCATCCCAACCGTCCCCGCAGACCAGGTCGAATTCAGAACTTACTCCAGATTCTTTTTAGTACCAAAACATACAGGGGACTGGAGGTCCATCTTGAACCTCAGCAAACAAATCCGTGAAGAAGGACAAGATGTCCTTCATGGATGCATCTGCAGTCATAACAACTGGGTTGTCCTGTCGTCAGGCAGCCCTTCAGTCGGCCGGATTCCAAAGTCCGGGTCCGGCTTCGGCTGATGTCGCACTTCACCCGACGTCATCTCTGTTGGTCTTCGGGTATAAAGGCATCAGCCGACGCCATTTTCCTCAGTCTTTCTTGCCGCGTGGCGCCCGAAGCAGAAGCTGTTCGCAAGTGCCGGTCGGTCGGATCCAGAGATTACTTCTACCGAATACTACTTCGAAGACTTCTAAAGCTAAGTACCCCGTTGGGGACTCTTTCTTGCCTCAGCCGATGTCAGAAAAAGTTAATAATTGTTTAACCTGTGGGAAACAAATACCTCATAAAGATTTCCACTCTTATTGTCTGCCTTGTTTAGGCCCAGCCCACGACGTAGCAGCCTGTTCGGCCTGTGCTTCATTCAACCGACGAACGCTTAGGCGTCGGTCGGAGTTTGCTGAACAGTTTTTCGGTTCTGTTTTTGCGTATATTATGCAGTCAGATCCTCCGACTACCCAAACTGCTAAAAAATGCAAAGATAAAGACCGACACTCGCGGTCCGCGGTTTCGGCCGAAACCATGGTTAAGCAAACAGAGTGTCTCGGTTTCGGCCGAAACCGAGAAAACTGATCAAAGTACAGCTGAATCTATCACTACCACTGAGGCCCCTGCTACTTCTCTTGTATCGGCCTCAGAAATTTTATCCACTACGGTGGTTGCCACTGACTTATCAGACACCATTCCCTTGGATGTCTCTACCCCAGCATGTGGTGCTGCTAGGCCTCCAGCAGCCATGTCCATTAAGGCCTTTGCCAGGGCTAAAGCAGCCAAAACTACTAAAACAGTGCCTGTTAAACCCCCTACAACCAGGCCCTCTTCTAGTTCACAAATGCTTACTCTAGCAGAAGATTTAATTTCATTAATTAGGGGATCTCAATCTCACCCAGACAGGGCCTCTCAACCCCTAGAGAAGAGACCTAGGGCAGAGCCCCCCGAGCCTGTGTCCTCTGATGATTCTGCCGATGAATCAGACATAACAGACCAGCCAGAGGCTCCTTTCTCCAATTATGAAGACTCAGATGCTGAAGAATCCATTCCAGCTGCTTCCCCACCAGAAGAATTCTCCTTTGGGGAAACCTTACATGCCATGCGAGAGCAGTTCCAATGGCAGCAGCAGGATTTCTCCGACTCCAGAAAAAGACTTAGGACCTTTCTGCACCTTCCACAGCACAGGCCCTTAGCTATACCTCCTGTCCTCTCTGTGGTGGACGATGCCTTCAATGATGTCTGCTCTGCACCAGATTCTTTACCCCCAGCAAGGCCCCACTTGCAGACCCCGAAACTATATCCCAGGGTCCCAGGGCAGTAGCCTCGACCACAGCTAAAAACCCTATTCCTTCTGAAAGGGAAGCCAGGTCATTAGACAGATGGGGCAAAAAAGTCTACACCTCAGCTACTCTCTCAGCTAGAGCTTTAAACTGTCAGTTTCACATGATACAATACCAAGAGTTTATGCTTGATCAGTTAACAAAAAAGCTATCCTCTGATGACTCTATTGATAAGAAATATGTATTAGAAATGGTAAATAACATACAACAGGTTAGTAACCATTCCTTAAAATGTGGCTATGATGCACTGGAGGCTTCATTTAGATCAGCCATGACTGGCACAGTGATAAGAAGACATGCATGGCTAAAGGAACAAGGCTTACCGGATCATGTTAAAGCTAAGTTATTAGATGCTCCTATGGATAAGACCAGCTTGTTTGGTACACCTGCCCAGCAGGTAATGAAGAAAATGGAAGAAAAGGCAAAATCTGTTCAAACGGTTAAAGATTTCTTGCAGGTTCAACCCCAAGGTTTAGCAGGAACTGGCCTGCCAAAATTGGTCCTTTCCTGACTCCACAAGATCCCAAAGGGGCAGGAATAGACGTTCCAGAGGCAGAAACCAATCCAGAGGAGGTGCCTACAGAGGACGACAGTGGCAAGGTAACAACAGAGGCACAGACACAACCACTGCCACTACAACAACACAACCACAGTGACTTACCTCTAAATCCGCCTACCAGGGAACAAATAGCAGCTCCATTAGGCGGCAAATTAACCCTATTTTCGAAGAACTGGCACTATATCACAAAAGACAAGTGGATTTTACAAACCATAGATCAAGGTTACCGGTTCCACTTCCACACTTTACCAGTCAAAAGAGGAATGCCAAACCTACCTCCAAATCAAAAAACAGAGGCTCTACAACAGATAATGCAATTAGCAAACATGGGAGCTGTGGGAAGAGTGCCAACAACAGAACAAGGAAAGGGATTCTACTCCAGACTATTCTTAGTTCCAAGAAAGGAAAAAAGTTGGAGACCTATTCTCGACCTGTCCACCTTAAATACATACATCATTGTCCCAAAATTCAAAATGCTGACACTACAGCAACTTCTTCCCATGCTGGGCAAGGAGTGTTGGATGGTAACTCTAGATCTCAAGGAGGCATACCTGCACGTCCCCATTCGACCAATTTGCAGAAGACACCTCAGATTTCTTGCAGGATCAGAGCATTATCAATTCTCAGCATTGCCCTTTGGCTTATCTACTGTGCCCAGAGTATTCACAAAATGCCTGGCATCAGTAATCGCCCACTGCAGACTACAGGGAATTCAAATTTACCCATACCTGGACGACTGCCTGCTACAAGGGGACAACAAAAGCAAGCTGACAACAGATTTACAAAGGGTCATTTACTTGCTACAAGCACTGGGATACACAGTCAATTTACAAAAATCAAGGCTGATACCATCCCAAACAAGGACATTCTTGGGCGCGGAATTGGACACAGTAAGACAAATGGCATTCCTAACTGCAGAAAAACAAAAAGAACTTCCTCTTTACTTCTTGGCTCTAACAAAACAGAACAAGTTAACAGCAAGAAAAGTACTGCAGGCCTTGGGCTTCATGGCATCATGCATAATCTTGGTCCCACTTGCCAGACTACATATGAGAAAACTACAGTGGTACCTAAAGAATTTATGGTCCCAACACAGGCACAGCCTAGAAACAGAAATTCCACTAATTCCATGCTTAAAACAGGAGTTCCTATGGTGGGCTCAAGCATGCCAGTCAAACCCAGGTCTACCCTTTCGCAGATGTCAAGCAAACCAGACCATCACAACAGACGCTTCAGACCTAGGATGGGGGCCCACATGCTGGACAAATGCGCAAGGATTGTGGACGAGGATCAACTTCACCTGCACATCAACCTAAAAGAAATGCTGGCAGTAAAACTGGCAATCCAAAAGTTCAGACCATTTCTCAAAGAGGGCCAGTTGATGATAAGGACAGACAACACCACAGTCATGTGGTACATCAACAAACAGGGAGGCACTCATTCATACCCCTATGCAGAATGACTTTGGAGCTGTGGAACCTGGCACTCAGCTACAACATCCAGTTACAGGCAATATTTGTACCGGAAAGGAGAATACTCTAGCAGACATATTAAGCAGAACCACATCGGATGCCCACGAATGGATGCTACACCCGGACATCTTCAAGACCATCTCAAAGAAATGGGGAATGCCTCAGATAGATCTATTCGCTTCCCTCTCAATCACCAGCTCAAAAATTCTGCACAAGGACATTCCACCCACTGGCATGGAAAGTGGATTCGCTCTCCTTCAGCTGGAAAGGCCTAACAGCATATGCATTCCCACCTCTTCCTTGATACACAAAGTATTACTAAAAATCAAGGAAGAACGTCCAAGGATAATCCTGATAGCTCCAAACTGGCCAAGACAACACTGGTACCCACTGCTGAGGAGCATGTCTCGAACAATATGTGGCCAATACCCTGATGCCTTTGATGTTAACTCAGAACAACTACAGCATCATGCATCCAAACCTAAAACGTTGCAACTGACTGCATGGAACATCACATAGCAGCAGCTAATCCAGAACTTTCCCAAAGAGTTAAAGATATTATTCTTGAAGCCCGCAGACCTTCAACAAGAAGGAACTATGCAGGAAAATGGAAAAGGTTTGTCATTTGGAGTACTGAAAGAGGAAAAGATGTGTCAAACATAGATATGCCTAACATTCTGGAGTATTTGGCAGAACTTCTACATACAGGCCTGTCCTACTCCTCCATCAAGATACATGCATCAGCTATATCAGCAGAATACAGCTTTGATCCACCTGTCTTTTCACATCCTTTACTCAGGCAGTTCCTCAGAGGAATCAAGAATGTAAAACCTCCAAGGAAACCACCATTGCCAGCTTGGGACTTGAACTTTGTGCTAGAAAAGTTGACACTATCTCCTTTTGAACCAGCAGCAACAGCAGACCTACAGCATCTATCGTGGAAAACTGCTTTCCTACTGGCAATAACCTCAGCCAGGAGGGTTTCTGAACTTCAGGCCCTAATGGCAGTACAGCCCTTCCTGATCTTCCACCAAGATAGAGTGTCCATGAGGACTAATCCTACATTTATGCCTAAGGTGGTATCCAGAGTGTCTTTAAACCAGGCAATCCACCTACCTACCTTCTTTCCCAACCCACAAAACAGAGGGGAAAGAATACTGCATACCTTGGATGTACATAGACTGCTACGCTACTACCTGGACAGAACAAAAAGTAGCAGAAAAACTGACCAGCTTTTTGTAGCCTATGCAACAGGAAGGGAAGGAAAAGCTGTTTCCAAACAGACAATCTCCAAATGGATAGGAAATTGCATACGATTCTGTTACTCCTTCCATGGAAAACCAATTCCACAGAACATAAGACCTCATTCTACAAGGGCAACAGCCACTACCACAGCCTTCTTACGAGGAGTGGCAACCAAAGACATTATTGAGGCGGCTACTTGGACCTCTGTGCATACATTTGCCAAGCATTATAATTTGCCTCTATATTCCAGATCCCGAGCAGGGTTTGCCACTGCTGTACTGCAAGGGATCTTAAACACACCATAATCTAGTTTTTCCTCCTCCCTAGTTGGCTATGGTATTCTACCCAGTTGTTATGACTGCAGATGCATCCATGAAGGACATAGTACAGTTTTGTACCTACCATAAATGTAGATGTCCGAACTGGATAGCATCTGCAGTCAGGATTACCCTCCTCCTTCCCTCTGTGGTGCTCCTAGGGTGTTTACCCTCCTAATAGCTAGCTGGTGGGGAGTCTTTATGGTGTATTTGTTTGTATATATGTACATACATGCTTATTTTTGTGTTTACCTCTATCTTTTTGGAAACATTGGCATTTATCCAAATTTTAGCCTTCAAGAGGGCAACTGGCATCTGGGGCAAGAAACACTGAGGAAAATGGCGTCGGCTGATGCCTTTATACCCGAAGACCAACAGAGATGACGTCGGGTGAAGTGCGACATCAGCCGAAGCCGGACCCGGACTTTGGAATCCGGCCGACTGAAGGGCTGCCTGACGACAGGACAACCCAGTTGTTATGACTGCAGATGCTATCCAGTTCGGACATCTACATTTATGGTAGGTACAAAACTGTACTTTCTGGATGGTGACACTGCAGTCTATACTCCCTCTGTTAGGGAAAGAGACTTGGATGTGCTCAATAGACCTCCAAGATGCGTACTACCATATAAAAATGGACAGAGCATCAAGGAGCTACTTATGCTTCTGGCTGGGAGCCAGTCACTACCAGTTTCATGCTCTGCCCTTCGGTCTCATCACAGCCCCCAGGGTGTTCACCAAATGTATGGCAGTAGTGACAGCTCACCTGAGACGTCTAGGATTCCAAGTGTTTCCATTCCTGGACGACTGGCTCCTGACTGCCCCCACCGGGAATCTATTCATTCAAACCAGAGACTCCACGATCCAACTTTGTGCCCAGTTGGGGATTACTATAAATTGAGAAAAGTCTGTCTTATCTCCCTCTCAATTTGTGACTTTTATAGGTGCAGAAATAGACACAGTCGCCTATTAGCTCGTCTTCCTGCAGAAAGGGCACAGAACCTCATACAAGTTCTCCGTTTACTTCCTCTTCAAAAAGTCAAGGCAAACACAGTGCTGAAACTCTTAGGGACCATGGCCTCCACTATAATGCTAGTCCCTCTGGCCTAATTACATATCCAAATTCTTCAATGGCTTCTATCACCCCAGTGGTCCTTTCAACAACTGCCTCTATCCCACCACATCATCTTAACAAAGTCTTGCAAAAAGGACCTCCGTTGGTGGATCCTACCACACCAACTAATGACAGGCACTCCATTCCTTCCTCGCCAACCCGTTGCTACTGTGACCTTGGATGCCTCACAGGGTGGGGGGGGGGGCAGTATCTAGGCAGGATTGCCCAAGGCACATGGCAAGATCACGAGGCTCACCTGCATATCAGTGTCCTAGAGATGAGGGCAGTGCTTCTGGTGTTGCAAGCTCTTCACGAACTTCTTCCTCTTGGGACAATAGCAGTCCAGTCAGACAAACATGTATGTGGTATGGTATCTCAACAAGCAAGGTGGAACCAGATCTTACCCCCTTTGTCGGGAGGCTATTCGTGTTAGGAAGTGGGTGATATCTTCCCATCTCTTTTTGGTGGCAACACACATCCCAGGGACAACCAACGTGATAGCCAAAAAACTCAGCCGGGCAATCTTAATGCCTCATGAGTGGTCTCTGAAGCAGGAAATAGCGGAACAGATTTTCCATAAATGGGGACGGCCTTGCTGCGATCTTTTCACCAGTCCAATCAACTCCAAATGCAGCAGCTACTTTTCTCTACCCCCCCCCCCGGGGGGGGGGAGTCACCGAGAGATGCACTTGTTCACGATTGGCCCCTGTCTCCCCTTTATGCCTTCCCTCCCTTTCCTCTCGTATCCAAGGTGATTCGGAAAGCGAAGCTGTTGGGAAGCAAATTGATTCTCATCACTCCTTACTGGCCTCGTCAGATTTGGTTCCCCTTTCTCGGGCCTCATCTACTAGACGACCCATGGACTCTGGACCTAGTGCCAGACCTCTTGACACACATGTCAAGCTCTCTTCACCCCAGCCTGCACACCCTCAACTTGACAGCATGGCTGCTCCAATTCCATCCCTAGTCAGGCTTCACGACCTTTCACCTGCTGTGACCCTAATTCTCACATCTTCACATAAACCTTCCACTAGAAAGTTATACACTACAAATGGAGAAGGTTTTCTATCTGGGCTGAAGAAAGGAATGTTGACCCTTACACCGCATCCATCCCAGTGGTTTTAGAATTTTTGTCTGAACTTTTCCACCAGGGATCTGCTGCTGCCACAATTAGGGTTCAGTTGGTAGCGATATTGAATTTTCATTTGGGTCGACATGAGTCCACCCTGATGTCACACAGATTGTGTAAAACCTTCCTTAAAAGGTGCTACTTTGCTGAGACCTCCTTTTCAGGAACCGGTAGCTTCCTGGGATCTAAACTTCGTTCAGTCCCAAATAACTTCTCCACCCTTTGAACCTGCTCATTCGTGTCCACTGAAGTTTCTGTCTTGGAAGACTTTGTTTCTAGTAGCCATCACATCTGCTAGATGAGTATCAGAGTTACAACCACCGTCTAGCAAGCCCCCTTATTTGATTTTCCACAGAGAGTCTCTCTTCGCACAAATCCATCCTTTATCCCTAAAGTTTGCTCTCATAATAACTTGAACCAAACTATAGAGCTGCCAGTGTTTTTTCCCTAACCATTCCAACGCAGCAGAAGAAAAAATCTCTCAGTTGGATGTTCACAGACAATTACGGTTCTATCTTCACAGGACTAAGGAACTCAGGAAGTCAGACCAATTGTTCATATCCTTCTCCGACTCCAGACTAGGTCTCCCAGTCTCCAAAGTGACCCTTTCGAATTGGTTTTCGAGCTGTATTTCCTTCATTTATTCTTCCAATGGAAAGCCCTTATCGTTCAAGATTAAGGCTCATTCTACACGATCCTAGTCTGCGGTGGTGCAGCGGGTAGCATTGTTGCCTCACAGCAAGAGGTTCTCCCGTTCGATTCTTGGCTGGAGTGTGGGGAGTGCCTTCTGTGTGGTCTGCATGTCCTCCCCACGGTTGGATGGGCGTTCGAAAGACATGCGTAAATGGGTGTGCCTTCATTGAAGGTTGAACGTCGAGCTGACACCTCGGCGTTCGTGAAAATCTACTGCCAATCATGAGCGGACCGGAGTTCCGCTGTGGCGACCCCTAACCGGGAAAAGACAAACTACTACACGATCCCAGTCTACATCTGCAGCCTTCCAAGCCAGAGTTCCAATTGACAATATTTGTGCAGCAGCAACTTGGGCTACCCCTCATACCTTTATTACGCATTACAAATTGGACCTGACCTCTAGGGGTAGTGCCTTGTTTGGTTTCATGGTACTCTGGAGTATTTTTCCATGAGCCACCCAAGAATAAGGTGCTAGGGACGCTGTCCCATATGTAAGAATGAAGGCGAGATAGGACTACAGAACATAGAAGTTATGTACTCACCATAACGTTCCAGGTTTGTAGTCCATCTCGCCCTTCATTCTTACAAACCCACCCGCCTACCCCCGTCCTGGAAGGATCTGGAGACAGGATAAATTTTCCATAATAAGGTGAAGACCTTTCATTATTGTTCTTTCTGGATAACCTTAGTTCTGTCTTTCTATAGTTTAGCAGCAAACAAGATCTGGGGATTGTACTGATGCACTGTGGGATACCTACCTACCCATGAGCCAACTAGAAGACTTTGAGCTTTGTAATAGGCTGAGTCGGAGCCGAGGATCAGCTCTGAACCCATATGCAAGAATGAAGAGTGAGATAGACTACAAACATGGAACGTTATGGTGAGTACATAACTTCTTTTTTGTTGGGGTCCTCGTGATGATCATTATCAGATTTTATTACTTATTTCAGTATTTAGCTGTATCATTTAGTAAGGTTTTTGCTCTGTTTCATCTGAATCTGAATTGTATGGAGCATTCTGGTATGCAAGTCATTTTTTTTTTATTTACATGGACTACATTCCATTCATACTATTTATTTACAAGGTATTTTGATTTGTAAAGGGAGGCCGATCTACGGCTTAGAATAAGCATCCTCATTTGTGTTAGTTTTTTTTTTCCAAGTTTTAGCTTCTGGTATTTAGGCTTTGCATCTGAGCCAGTTTCTGCTTGTTTGTACCAAGCTAAACTGAGGTGGGCTACCAGCCACAACTCTGAGCTGAGATACCAGACGACCAGAGGCTTCTGAACTTACAAAAATCCACAAGATGTTCTTCGTGTTTCACTGTTGCAGTCATTACATTTGGGTTATCTGCTTGCAGTAGCCCTCAGTTGGCCTGATTATCAAAGTCTTGGGTCCTGCGTCGGTTGCTGTCCCTTCTTCCATGACGTCAGGGGTATCAATCATGCAACCAACACCATTACATCAGTTTTTCTTGACGTGTGGTGCCCGAAGCAGGAGCAAGTTCACAAGTGCCGGTTGGCCGATTCCTGAAATTTTCGTTTTCGAGTTTCAGAACCGAAGTCTTCAACTGAAGCTAAGTACCCCATTGGGGAAACTTTTTCTTGCTCCTTACCGTTGTCAGTAAAAGTTAATAATTGTATTACTTGTGGAAAGCAAATACCTCACAAAGATTTTCATTCGTACTGTATTCCTTGACTAGGCCCTGATCACGATGTACCTTGCTGTCGGTTTTGTGCTTTATTTAATATCCGTCGTCTGTTTATTTTCGCCTCTAAATATTTCAGTTCTTGGTTTAATTATCCAGAAATGTCATCGGTTAGCCATCCAACTACCGGGATTCCAAAAAAACGCAAGGACAAAGACAGGCCGCCGAAGTCCAAAGCTGCCGACGACGCTTCTCCTAAGCCAGTCTCCAGTTCGCCGGTACTCAGTGAGGTGCTTTCGCAGCCCCTGATACCTGCTACGTCTGACTCACAGGCCTCTACTTGAGACCCATCGGAATCCGGTATACCACGAGATGCTTCAATTGTGGAACCTGCGGATGTCTCTACCTTGGATGGCTCCGGAACCGCTGTGCAGGCACCAGCTTCTGAGGGTGCATTCAGGCCTATGGACTTGCATATTAAACCGATGCCTCCTTCATTTAGGCCAAAATTTCGAACCATGCTTAAGAAACCGATGCCCAGGCCTCTATGCCTAAAAAACAAATAAGAATGGCTGAAGATCTTATAACTCTAATCAGGGGAAGCCAACCCCCCCCCTTCTAAGAGACCTGGGACTGAAGTTGTTTATGAATCTTCTGACCAGGATTCTGATTTTTCTGATTCTTCTGATGATCTGGATTTGCCCTTATCTACTTATGAGGATTCTGATGCAGAGGACTCTATTCCCTCTGCTTCCCCTCCAGAGGATTTTTCTTTTGGTGAGACCTTACATACTCTAAGGGAGCATTTCCACTGGGAAAGCAAGGATTTTTCTGATTCAAAAAAGAGGCTTAGAGATTTCTTACTCCTGCCTCAGCATAGGCCTTTAGCTATTCCTCCTGTACTAGACATTGTTGATGATGCCTTTTTGGAATCTAGTTTGGCCCCTGATTCTTTGCCTCCTGCTCCCAGAAAACCTGACAGATATTACAGGGTTCCTGATTCACACAAGTTCCTTTTTAAAAATCCTATTCCAGATCCAGAGACTATTTCTCAGGGACCCAAGGGCATTAAGGCTTCTACTGCTAAAAATCCTACCCCCTCTGATAGAGACTCCAGGGCACTGAATAGATGGAGTAAGAAGGTATGCACTTCTGCAACCATGGCCATTAGGGCTTTATAAATTGCCAGTTTCATATGTTAAAGTATCAACAACATGTTATTGGATTACTTAAACAGAAAATTATGTTGATTCCTGACTGTGCTGAAAATAAAGAATTACAGGATTTTAATGCATTCTGCTGAACAGGTTGGAAAACATACTTTGCAATGTGGATTTGATTCATTAGAGGCCTCCTGCAGGGCTGCTGTTACTGGGTCTGTGCTCAGAAGGCATGCTTGGCTTAAGGAGCTGACTTTGCCTGATTATGTTAAACCTAAATTGTTGGATGCTCCCTTAAATCAGGACCGCCTGTTTGGCAACAAAGCTGAGGAAGTTCTTAAAAAGATGGAAGATAAAGCTAAATCTATGCAAACTGTGAAAGATTTCTTACAAGTTCAGCCTCCTAGATTTAGTAGGCACTGGCCCTCTAAAAACTGGTGCTTTCCAGCCCCTTCCAGGTCTTCTCAAGCCAAACCCAGACACAGCAGAAACCCCAGGTTTCAGTCCCAAGGGGACACACAAGACTAAGCAGTGGCGGGTTTCCACACCCAAATCTGGGAGTAGTAAGACTCCCCCCTATGGTAAACTGTCTCAGTGACTTGTTTTTAAAACTTCCAAGCACTTCCCAACTGAATGCTCCTTCAGGTGGAAAGATTGGTCTGCTGGCCAGAAACTGGGAACTCATTACCCAGGACAAATGGGTTTTAAATATAGTGTCCCAAGGATACAGATTTCACTTCCACACGTTACCAACACCAAGTGGGTGGCCAGATCTACCCCCAAATCAGTGGACAGAGGCCCAAAATCAAGTTCTCTCTCTCTTAAACATGGGGGCTATTCAGTTGGTACCAGAAGAGGAAAAGGGACAAGGTTTCTATTCGAGACTTGTCCTGGTACCCAGAAAAGGCAATACATGGCATCCTTTCTTGGACCTTTCTACTCTAAACACCTTTCTGGTGATTCCAAAATTCAAGATGCTGACTCTTCACCAGCTGTTTCCTATGCTAGGCAAAGATGCATGGTTGGCAACACTAGACTTAAAAAAAGCATACCTGCACATTCCTATCAGGGAGTCTTGCAGAAGATACCTATGCTTCAAAGCAGGCTACATGCACTATCACTTCTCTGCACTGCCCTTTGGCTTTTCTACTGCGCCCAGGGTATTCACAAAGTGCCTAGCTCCAGTCATTGCATTTTGTAGGCAAAGAAATATTCAAATATACCCATACCTGGACGATTGTCTAATTCAGGCAGAAAGCCAGGACATTCTTTTGAATCATCTGGCCTTTGTTCAGAGGGTACTGACTTGTCTGGGGTTCACCATAAAAGAAAAGAAATCACACCTGGTACCCTGTCAACAAATTATATTCCTGGGAGCAAACTTGAATACAACTTCCAAGATGTCTTTCCTCACGTCAGAGAAACGGATCCATTTGACAACCTACTTCAAACAAGCGGCCACAAAAACCCAGCTATCTGCAAGGCAAATACTGCAAGCCTTGGGGTTCATGGCCTCCTGCATTATTCTAATTCCATATGCAAGGCTGCATATGAGGAAACTGCAATGGTATCTCAAAAGCTCATGGTGTCAACATTCACAGGATCTAGAAGCAAGGATTCCTATCTTACCTTGCCTATGCCTAGAGTTCCTTTGGTGGGCAGAGACCTGCCACCAAAACAGGGGACTACCATTCACATTACCCCTTGTCACCCAAATCTTAACAGATGCATCAGACTATGCATGGGGGGCAATCTTAACAATAGACGCATCAGACTATGCATGGAGGCTCACCTGGCAGGGAAGGGCATTCAGGGCAAATGGAACCCAAGTCAAATGCACCTGCAGATAAATCAAAAGGAAATGTTAGCTGTATAGAATGCTCTGACAGCCTTCAAGGACCACATTCTTCCAGGACAGCTAATGGTAAAGACAGACAGACACCACTGTCGTGGTACATAGGGGGGGGGGTACACATTCTTACCCCCTCTGAAGACTAGCCATGGCATTGTGGAACACAGCCTTGAGCTACCAAGTGAATCTACAAGCTCAATTCCTGCCAGGAAAACTAAGTACACTGGCAGATGGACTAAGCAGAAACCTCATGGACCCACACGAGTGGAAACTGCAACCAAGGATTTTCAACATAAAGCACAAACATAATCCAAGTCCAAGTATAACACCAGCTCTTTATTTCGGATCTGGTACCTCGGCCTTTCGCCTTCAAAGGATCACAGAAACACTGCATATTCTCACAGTATAAATACACATTTTCTTAATAGTGTAATTAGTGTTAATTAATTAGCACAGCCCTCTGAGATAGTCACTTTGAACATTTCATGCGTTTAAAGGAACATTCAATATTACATAAAAAGCAGCAGTTTAAAAAGCAGCAATTTTAAAGATTTCCAAGTAAAAATACCATTCAATTTTACTTAAGAAAATCCACTTATGTATATTTAAAGATAGAAATAGTCAGTACCCAGCAATACATCTTACTTGCATTATTTATAAATTAGTTATAAATAAATTACTGATTAGATTCCTACAAATAATTATATATCAATATTACAGACACCCTAAACATTTATTCATTACAACATTTAAATACTTAATTCCAAATTTAATCCACCAGGTTTTAAAGTGTTATATTTGAGAATCATTTTGGTTTCTAATTCTAATAATTTTTGAATGAACTTTTCCCCACCTTCAAAATAAAATGGCTTTACTAAGATACAAAATCTTAGGCTATTAGAGCAACCACCATGATGATCCACAAAATGTTTAGCCACAGGACTAAATTCACTTTTATTTTTTATGTCCCTTAGATGTTCAAGTATACGAACTCGAACCATTCTTTTAGTCTGCCCTATGTACCATACATTTTTACATGAACATCCCAATATATATACAACTCCCACTGACCTACAGTTAAAGTAAAATCTAGGTGAAAAAGATATTCCATTGATTTTACGTAGGTTTATAACCTTTGCACAAATGCTACAGTGACCACAGGGATGTGTACCTACGGGAAGATCTAAAATGTCATCTCCTTTCACAAAATTGAAATTTAATAATTCTTTTAAATGTTTCCCCCTCTTGTAAGAGAAGGTTATATGTTTAGGAAAAAGATGACCTATATTTTCATCTTCCTTAATGAGATGCCAGTATTTTCTTATCAATTTTTCAACTTGATCCGATAGAGGAGAGAACTTAGTCACATAAAATAACTTTTCTTCCCCCATCCCATTAGTGATCTTCTTATAGCTATCACAATCAATGTTAAGCAAACTTTTATTAATTTTCCGATGTTCACTATCAATGACCCCCAGAAATGTATTCTTAATCATTCTCAAATGATCCATATTATAACCTCTCTCAATTAGCCTTAACTCAACCTTATTTAACTCATTATGTCTTTCACTTGGGTTACTTGTGTGGTCAGAGATCCTTTTAAATTCCCCTAAGGGTAATGAACGTACAAGATGTCCAGGATGCATGCTCTCAGCATGTAGGAACATATTAACAGAAGTATTTTTTCTAAATGGCCTATATCCAATATTTCCTTCATTCTGATATAACGTTATATCCAGAAAATTTATCTCTTCCCTACTAAATTCAAAGGAAAAAGTCAGCTCATGGTTATTCCCATTTAGTATATCAAAAAACTCAAAAAATTCCAAAATATCACCCTTACAAATTAAAAAAAGATCATCAATATAACGCTTATAAGTAGCAACATTCTTTTTATAAAAGGAACTGGGGTAAATAAATAGTTTCTCAAAATAACCCATATAAATAATGGCATATGAGGGTGCAAAAGCAGCCCCCATAGCCGTTCCCTTTAATTGCAAAAAGAATTAATTGTTAAAACAAAAATAATTGAGTAAGGCTAAATTCTAATAATTGAATCAAAAACATTGTTCTGGGTCCATCACCTAGCATCTCAAAAACTGCATCCAGTCCCCATTTTCTATTGATGTTAGTATATAGGGATTTCACATCAATTGTCACCCAATAGTAATCATTACACCATTTTATTTGAGAAAGTTCATTCAATAAATCTTGAGTATTGGAAATATGTGCCATAACTTTACTTAAATGTTTTTTTAGATGAAAATCCAGAAACAAGTTGACATTACTCAAAAATGCACCAATTCCTGACACTATTGGCCTGCCAGGGGGTTTAGTTAAATTTTTATGCACCTTAGGCAGAACATAAAACATAGGTGTTGATGGGTTTTTAACATATAATTTACAAACATCATTATGACTATAAAAACCCAAATGTTCCCCTCTTTCCAGCAGGTTCAATAGATCAGCATTAAATTCAATTATAGGATTTTTAACTAGACTTTTATATTCATCTTCACTGTTAAGTAAATCATATACCATTTCACAGTAAAAAGTTTTGTTTGTAATAACCCAGTTGCCCCCTTTATCTGCACTTTTAAAAATAAATTCCTTTTTAACATTTATTAAACTTTTTAAAGCATTCCATTCATTTTTAACTAGATTGTATTGTTTTTCACCGTCATTAAACTTTTTCATTAATAACGTCAACTCCCTAAATACAATCTTGAAAAACATGGCAATCACAGGAACTTTTATATTTGGTATAAATCTACTATTAGAGGCTAACTTAGGTAACATTAATTTTCCATAGCCTGTAAAGATACTTTCAGTATAGTCATCATTATTATTTAAACCTGTTACATCTTCATCTGAAGAACAACAATCCATGTTCTCATAGTCATATATAGACAAATTCAACAAATCAATGTCAGCATCATCTCCAAAATAATTTTCATCAACAATACTGTTTCCCATGTTATTAGTGTCATTAATATTAGAGAAATACACTTTTAAATACAACTTTCTCAAAAAGCTTTTTAACTCCATATACAAATCCCCAAGTGAAGGAAAAAAGGTAGGCACAAACTTACTGCCTTTCAGTAATACTGATTTCATATCCTCACTAAGGGATAAATCGGACAAATTAATCAAACAAAGAGATCGTTCATTGGACACACTCACATTGCTATTCTTTAATGCGGTTCCTTCCCTTTCGGCCGTTTCTCCCACGGCCCGATTTGTTGTTCTGAAAAGAACTATCATTTTTGGAAGAGTTTACTCCGCCACTAGTACCCTCAGTCTCAACATTCCCATTGTCAGTAAATTCTGCAAAAGTAACGTTTTTAGGACCAAAAGTACTTTTTCCACGCTCTCCCCGCTCTCTCTCCGCAGGCCAATAGTGTCAGGAATTGGTGCATTTTTGAGTAATGTCAACTTGTTTCTGGATTTTCATCTAAAAAAACATTTAAGTAAAGTTATGGCACATATTTCCAATACTCAAGATTTATTGAATGAACTTTCTCAAATAAAATGGTGTAATGATTACTATTGGGTGACAATTGATGTGAAATCCCTATATACTAACATCAATAGAAAATGGGGACTGGATGCAGTTTTTGAGATGCTAGGTGATGGACCCAGAACAATGTTTTTGATTCAATTATTAGAATTTAGCCTTACTCATAATTATTTTTGTTTTAACAATGAATTCTTTTTGCAATTAAAGGGAACGGCTATGGGGGCTGCTTTTGCACCCTCATATGCCATTATTTATATGGGTTATTTTGAGAAACTATTTATTTACCCCAGTTCCTTTTATAAAAAGAATGTTGTTACTTATAAGCGTTATATTGATGATCTTTTTTTAATTTGTAAGGTTGATATTGGAATTTTTTGAGTTTTTTGATATACTAAATGGGAATAACCATGAGCTGACTTTTTCCTTTGAATTTAGTAGGGAAGAGATAAATTTTCTGGATATAACGTTATATCAGAATGAAGGAAATATTGGATATAGGCCATTTAGAAAGGTTGAGTTAAGGCTAATTGAGAGAGGTTATAATATGGATCATTTGAGAATGATTAAGAATACATTTCTGGGGGTCATTGATAGTGAACATCGGAAAATTAATAAAAGTTTTCTTAACATTGATTGTGATAGCTATAAGAAGATCACTAATGGGATGGGGGAAGAAAAGTTATTTTATGTGACTAAGTTCTCTCCTCTATCGGATCAAGTTGAAAAATTGATAAGAAAATACTGGCATCTCATTAAGGAAGATGAAAATATAGGTCATCTTTTTCCTAAACATATAACCTTCTCTTACAAGAGGGGGAAACATTTAAAAGAATTATTAAATTTCAATTTTGTGAAAGGAGATGACATTTTAGATCTTCCCGTAGGTACACATCCCTGTGGTCACTGTAGCATTTGTGCAAAGGTTATAAACCTACGTAAAATCAATGGAATATCTTTTTCACCTAGATTTTACTTTAACTGTAGGTCAGTGGGAGTTGTATATATATATTGGGATGTTCATGTAAAAATGTATGGTACATAGGGCAGACTAAAAGAATGGTTCGAGTTCGTATACTTGAACATCTAAGGGACATAAAAAATAAAAGTGAATTTAGTCCTGTGGCTAAACATTTTGTGGATCATCATGGTGGTTGCTCTAATAGCCTAAGATTTTGTATCTTAGGAAAGCCATTTTATTTTGAAGGTGGGGAAAAGTTCATTCAAAAATTATTAGAATTAGAAACCAAAATGATTTAAAACCTGGTGGATTAAATTTGGAATTAAGTATTTAAATGTTGTAATGAATAAATGTTTAGGGTGTCTGTAATATTGATATATAATTATTTGTAGGAATCTAATCAGTAATTTATTTATAACTAATTTATAAATAATGCAAGTAAGATGTATTGCTGGTACTGACTATTTCTATCTTTAAATATACATAAATGGATTTTTTTTAAGTAAAATTGAATGGTATTTTTACTTGGAAATCTTTAAAATTGCTGCTTTTTAAACTGCTGCTTTTTATGTAATATTGAATGTTCCTTTAAATGCATGAAATGTTCAAATTGACTATCTCAGAGGGCTGTGCTAATTAATTAATTAACACTAATTACACTATTAAGAAAATGTGTATTTATACTGTGAGAATATGCAGTGTTTCTGTGATCCTTTGAAGGCGAAAGGCCGAGGTACCAGATCCGAAATAAAGAGCTGGTGTTATACTTGGACTTGGATTATGTTTGTGCTTTATTTCTTTTGAACTGTTCGCTGTGTGTGAAGGATTTTCAACATGTTGACAAGCAAGTGGTGGAGCCCAGATATAGACCTGTTTGCCTCCCCCCAGAACCATCAACTGGACAAATTTTGCACAAGTATTCCCCACAAGCTAGCTTGGAAAGTGGATGCTCTACCCTTCATCTGGAAAAAACTATCAGTTTATGCCTTTCCTCCTCTGCCTCTGCTCTCCAAGGTATTAACTAAAGATCAAACAGGACAAGTCAAGGATGATTTTAATTGCACCAGACTGGCCTCGCCAACACTGGTACCCACACTTGCGCACTGTGTCATGCTTGGCTCCATGGCACCTGCCTCAGACTCCTTCTGTGTTGTCTCAGCAGGAGAACCAGATTCTGCACCCTCAGCTGCAAACCCTGAACCTAGCAGCCTGACTAATTACCTAATCTCTCCTCTACCATCCCTCAGTGAATCAGTGATGGATATCATTTTAGAGGCAAGAAGGCCTAGTACTAGAAAATCTTATGCTACAAAATGGAAAGGATTTTGTGCCTGGAACCAGTCTCAAGGAATGAATGCAGCAGTGCCCAATTTACCCCAGATTCTACAATACTTGACTGAGAGGCTTCATAAGGGCTTGTCCTTTTCCTCCAGCAAAATTCATGTCTCAGCCATTTCAGCTCATTGTAGCACAGAGTCTCCCCTCTTCTCTCACCCACTGCTCAAGCAGTTCCTCAGAGGGGCCAAAACTTAAGGCAACCCAGGAGAGCTCCAACTCCAGCCTGGGGTCTTAACTTTGTCTTGGAGAAACTCACTCTACCTCCTTTGAAGCCAGCTGCTACTACAGATTTAAAATTTCTTTCCTGGAAAACAGCTTTCCTTTTAGCAATCACTTCTGCAAGAATAGTATCTGAATTACAGGCCCTTATGGCAGTGGAACCTTTCATTATCTTTCATGTGGACAGGGTGTCCCTCAGAAGCAATCCCGCCTTCATGCCCAAGGTGGTATCCATTGTGGCTCTTAATCAATCCATTCATTTGCCTACCTTCTTTCCTAACCCACAGAACAAAGGGGAACGGATACTGCACTCCTTAGATGTGCACAGACAGCTTAGATTCTACTTGGACAGGACTAAACCTCAAAGGAAATCTGAATAACTGCTTGTGGCATTTGCTGCAGGGACAGAGGGGAAAGTTATTTCAAAAAAATCTTTTCAAAATGGATAGGCCACTGCATTCATTTCTGCTATAAGCACCATGGAAAACCTATCCAACAGGGCATCAAACCCCATTCAATCAGGGCTGCATCTACCTCTACAGCCTTTCTCAGGGGCGTCCCAACTAGGGACATCCTAGAAGCTGCTACCTGGAGTTCTGTACATACTTTCACCAAGCATTATCATTTGCCAATTTTCTCAAAATCCAAAGCTGGTTTTGCCACTGCAATTTTGCAGGGCCTTATAGCTGGTCCTAATTCTATTCAAATTCCTCCTCCCAACCTTAGCTTTGGGAATCTACTTAAGTGTAATGACTGCAACAGTGAAACACAAAGAGCATAGTACAGTTGTGTACACTTACCATAAATGTAGATGTTCGAGTGTATTCATTGTTGCAGTCCTGGTTACCCTCCCTCCAGCCCCCTTTCTTTTGGCTATACCTCTACTCTCACATACTATGCTCAAAAAGAATTTTTGGTGTATTTGCTTTTTTGTTGGAGGTATACTCTTGTATTTATAAATGTAATTGCTTCCCATTAGGGGGGCATCTGACATCTGGGGCAAGAAAAACTGATGTAATGGCGTTGGCTGCATGTTTTATACCCCTGATGACCTGACATCATGGAAGAAGGGACAGCAACCGACGCAGGACCCAAGACTTTGTTAATCAGGCCGACTGAGGGCTACTGCAAGCAGATAACCCAAATGTAATGACTGCAACAGTGAATACACTCAAACATCTACATTTATGGTAAGTGTACACAACTGTACTTTTTCTGTTTCTTTGCTTATTTATACTATTTACTGCACTTTTTATTGCTTGTTGCCTACATTTATGCTGTATTTATTTACTGTGTAGTAAACTACATTGTTATACTGCAATTGCCTGCTAGTACCTGTAAAATTAAATTTCATTGCTGTTTTCACAGTTTAGCAAGCTTTTTTGTCGTTTTCAATGTTTAAGTTTTTACTGGTATTTTTTTTAAAGTTTTAAAGCTATCTTTTCTGTCTGTTCCGATTTTCCCACCAAGGCAGTACTTAATTAACTGATCTGTTAACTGTTTAAATATTATTCTTTAGAGCCTCCTCCCTGATTTTCTGCCGTTTTAAATATTTGTTCAGTGTCTCACTGCTATTTTTGTGCTGTATTAAACATTCTCTAGTGTTTCCCACTGAAACTAGGGTAGCTAGTAGCTGTAGCATAGTCTACATCCAAGCCTGCTGCTTCTGGAACTGTTTGTAGTGATTTGTTTGTTCTGAGCACGTTTTCCAGGCCATCTTGAATTGGAAGTGCCTATCTGCATGTTTGTGAGAGAATTGTTTGATTAGCACCTGGTTGGTAAAGGGAGGCCGGTCTAGGGCTTGGAATAAGCATCCTCATTGGTCCTTTTGAACTTTGTTAGAGCTTTTTTTTTTTCAGGTTTTAGCTTCTGTTATTTAGGTCCTGCATTTGAACAGGTTTCTGCTTGTTTGCGTAGCACCACACTGCTGCGCAATTGTGCGCCAAAACCAGACCGTTAAATTCAACAGGCAGAAGTATACATACATACACCAAGCTCTTCCGTGATCCTTTCTGAAAAGCCACCCTAGTGACAACAGTCTTCAGCCTAGCATTATGGACAGTTGGACTTACCCTTGTTTCTCCTGCCAGCCTTGTTGACTTGGATCACTTGAGGCAGTGTAGCAATTGCCTCTTGTACACAGACAACCCTCTACTAATAACACAGTCTTGTACAGAGTGCAAGAGATGTATTTACACTAAGAATCTAGAATTCATGCTCTCTCTCACTCAAAACAGTAAAATGGAGAAGGTTGTCAACTCACCCACCAATACATTCTACATCCCACCATTATGGGAATAGAAGAACCTCATACTTGAGCCCTAATATTGTATTTTCAAGTGGCAACGACTCACTTTGTGATTTTAAAGTGGTCTACTGTGTAACTTAAGCAAAGCCTCCCTCCTGCCTACCACCATTCTGGGAATAGAAGAACCTCATACTTGAGCCCTAATATTGTATTTTCAAGTGGCAACAACTCACTTTGTGATTTTAAAGTGGTCTACTGTGTAACTTAAGCAAAGCCTCCCTCCTGCCTACCACCATTCTGGGAATAGAAGAACCTCATACCTGAGCCCTAATATTGTATTTTCAAGTAGCAACGACTCACTTTGTGATTTTAAAGTGGTCTACTGTGTAACTTAAGCAAAGCCTCCCTCCTGCCTACCACCATTCTGGGAATAGAAGAACCTCATACTTGAGCCCTAATATTGTATTTTCAAGTGGCAACGACTCACTTTGTGATTTTAAGTATGTTACAATTCCTTGCTTGACCAGTCTTACTATAGTTGTATATCTCGGGTTGAGCACCCCTCCTGCACTTCCAACAGCCTGCATATTCCCCCCTCCACAGTTTATTACCTCCACTTCACTTCTATCTTTATATACCTTACCTATCTTACCTACTAGCTGGTACCTTTCCTACATTATACTACTGACTTACCTGTTTGTCCTTCCCTTTCTCTGATTGTTTCCTGCTGATCTCCACTCTCCTGTGTCTTTCCTTCCCGTCCTTCATTTCCCTCCTGTAGCCTATCTATCCTTCCTACCGCCTATAGTGTTTACTCTACCTCCTCTAACTCTTACTATACCCTCTGTATTCCTTTGCGCTTCTTGGCTGTGTCCATCTCTGAACTCTCATTTCACTACCTCACACCACTTACTATCTTCTACCACGCCTTTACTTCTACCTCCTTTCACCTTTCCTATCCCTATCGCTATTCTACTATCCTGTAATGAGACGCTCACTAGCTCGCAAATTCCTCCCCATGGCTTACTTTTAGGATCACTCCCTCTTCTCCCTACCACGTATCTACCTATTACCTTATAAATACAACCCCCTGCCCTTCGACGCCATCTTTCTTCCCCTGGTATTGTTTGCTGTTGGATGTCTGGAGATAGATGCTTATCCCGTGACAGTGAGTACATGAATGCATTTGTATCTTTATCTACTTGCTGCATTTTGCGCCATTTTTCAGTTGTTGTTTACCTGGCAGTCTTGTCGACTATCTATACAGAAAGCTTTATGTATATGTTATATCTTTGAAAGCTTGTTTTATGTCTATCAATGCAACAGATGTTTTTGATTACTTTATGTAGGAGAGTGTGTATGTACTGGCTACCGCTAATGTTAGCGTTCACAGCTTTACCTTAAAGTATTATGCTACTTGAATTTACCTAATACATAGGTTCATAGGTTCATACTAGGCTATCTGCCCGAGGGCATTTACAAGCCTAGCCCATAGTTTTGTGGCTTACGCCACCCCTTTAGTATGGGGAACTATACCCATTATTTTGCTGTGCCTCTGTTGAGCAGTGACACTGAGGTAATCCCTGGGGTATATCTGCGATCTCCCATCCATTGGTCAAGATTTATCTTGAACAAGGCCAGCGAGGTGCTCTGCCTCACATATACCGGGATTTTATTCCACAGCATAGGGAGTCTTTGGGTGATGAATCTATCCCTCCAGCACGTCCTATTAATAGCCGTGTCGAGGTTTAAGTCTCCCGCCCTTGTGGCTCTGATGGATCTAGATTTTTGAGGTGAAGCATATTCATCAAATCTGGGTTTGACATGGCCTTGTATGTTAGGCAAAGGTCACCTCTGAGCAAGCGGTGGCGACTGAATAGAGCTGGAGTTCTTTCAGTCGGGCAGCATAGGACAGATGTTTGAGACCCTTTATCCTTTTGGTGAGGAACTTTTGTGGCCTCTCCAGCTGCTGCAAGTGTCGGGTCAGATACATTCCGAATGGGGCATTGTACTCAATCATTGGTCTGATGAGTATAGGGAGACTATGACCTCCCTTGATCTAGATGAGAATCCCTTCATGATAAGGTGGGCAATGTAGAAGGTCTTCCTAACTACTTTAGCTACATGGGTGTCGAATGACAGACTACTATCAACCTGGGTCCCCAGGTCCCTGATAACTTCTTCTGTACTCAGTGGATTGCCACCTATTTGGTAGCTAGGGGTAACCTTGTTTCTCCCGAAGGGTATGACTATGCATTTTTTGGCATTTAACTTTAGGCCATGGCTCTGGCACCAGTTATCCGTTTCTGTGAGACCCTTCTGAAGGATATCTGTGTCAGATGTGTTTTCTACTATGGCGCCCAGTTTGCAGTCATCTGCAAACTTTGTCAGCCATAACCCTCCTGTGTTTGCTTGTACTTCGGAAAAGTAGATGCCAAACAAGAGTGGGCCCAGGACTGAGCCGGCAATACGGCATTTTATTAGTCTGCTACTGCCTTTGAGTAATTACTAAAACATTTATTTTCCACTAAATCGCAAGTACACTAGTTCGCAATACTTCCATGGTTCCGTGAGCAGTTACTAAGGGGTTAGATTTACCAATTTAGGCTAGCGTATTCACCTGAACTGTGGCGTACTTACTGCAACACTTGTAGTGTTGCATCCTACTGGATGAAACTATAAGTTCTTTGGAATTGTTATATTATGTTATATTTGTGCTGCCTTACATATTATCCCCTACTACTGGTCTAATGTTCTATTTTATGTGATTCTACAATAGTTTTTCTGTCCAGTACTACTTTCGTTGCTCTGCTGCAGCCGTTAGGCGAGCACGTGGGCGTACAAACCCTTGGCGTCTTTCACCAAGAGTGTAGCGCCTCTCAAAGGCTTCACCCCAGCCTGAGACACCATTGCACCTATTTCAGGGTCGCTAAAGAGGCAGTAGTTTATTGTCCTTTTAGCGTGACCGCGAGGACTTACTATTGCTTTTGCATCTTGATACAGCGCATTGACCTGCTCAATCGCTGAACCCCTAATTGTTAATGCTGTCTCTTCACCTAACAGTGCGAATTCATTTACTGGCGACTACAGCCTTTTTCGCCTGTGTAGAGTCAGCGTGGGGGCAAGGGATTCCTACCCTAACATCACTCAATTGAGTCTCTTCACCTAATAGTGGGAATTCATTTACTGGGTACGCGGATTTAATCGCCTGTGTAGAGTCAGCGTGGCGACAAGGGATTCCTATCCCAATCATCACTTAGTGAGTTGAGCTCCTTAATTTCTCAGCCCCTACATATACGTGACCTTATTTTACTTATAGGTTGCTTCTCATAAAGGATTACCTTCCAACTGGGGATGCCATTTTCCACTAACGGCATACACTTTGAGTAGCTCACCTCCATAAGGCACATTTCTCATGGACACTATACTCTAATGTTTATCCTGTATCATGTGTTAATTCCTGTATTATGATATACCTCCTAATGCACAGTACTGTTAATTCTAAAGTACTTTTATAGTTTACTGTCTCCAATGTTTAATATTTTTCACCTACTATTGCAGTGATACTATTGTTTTAAATAAGGTTATTAACTGTTACTACATGTGTTTCCAACCTCTAAGCTCTATTCACTCACTATCTTTCTCCCTCATTATCTTTAACAGAGTGGTCTACTGTGTAACTTAAGCAAAGCCTCCCTCCTGCCTACCACCATTCTGGGAATAGAAGAACCTCATACTTGAGCCCTAATATTGTATTTTCAAGTGGCAACGACTCACTTTGTGATTTTAAGTATGTTACAATTCCTTGCTTGACCAGTCTTACTATAGTTGTATATCTCGGGTTGAGCACCCCTCCTGCACTTCCAACAGCCTGCATATTCCCCCCTCCACAGTTTATTACCTCCACTTCACTTCTATCTTTATATACCTTACCTATCTTACCTACTAGTTGGTACCTTTCCTACATTATACTACTGACTTACCTGTTTGTCCTTCCCTTTCTCTGATTGTTTCCTGCTGATCTCCACTCTCCTGTGTCTTCCCGCTCCGTTCGCCCTCCGGGCTCACTCCGCTCCCCTCCCTGCCCCCAAATCCCACCCGCCCCTAGCACCTCTACATTTATTCCCACATAACCACACCCACAACATTCTGCAACCTATCAGAACATACTTCCCTCCCCTCACACTCACACCCCCTCTAATTGTTAACCTCCCTATCTAACATTGTCAACTTGCATTCTTAATATGTACTCTACTCACCTTCCTCTACTACTTCTAACTCTTCTAACTTTTCTTTCTTCCACCTACCTTATAACCTGGTATGAACAACCATTTCATTCTAATATTGATATTCCACACAAGCACACACTAACTATCCCCCCACCTAAACTCACAACTCATCTAAGTCTAACATATTACAACACATATCTTGACTCAAAATATCATCGTCTCTCACATATCAAATACCTTATTCTTAGACACACAAAATACTTGCACCTCTTTAAGCCTTCACAACTAACTCACCTCATCCATTCCTTCCATTTACTTGATGGGGACATCCACCCCAACCCAGGCCCAGAAACCCCAACAACAGTCCCTAAAATTAAAACTACTCCTACACCAGATTCTAAACCTCCTAAATCTCTTACAATAGCTCATCTTAACATCCGTAGCATTTGCAACAAACTTCCAGCTCTTCACGCCCTACTTAATGTCCAACAATTTGATATTCTCTGTCTTACCGAAACATGGCTCAAACCTTCAATAAAAGACAATGAAATTATCCCCCCTGGCTACAACATCCTTAGACAAGACCGCCTTAATAAAAAAGGTGGTGGTGTAGCCATTCTCTTCAAATCTGGACTGGATGTAAACAAATCAGCCCACACCCCTCCATATGACACTAACAGCGAACTTATTATTTCTACACTCTCCATTAACCCACAAAACAACATTAATATTATCTGCACCTATCTTCCCCCTGGCAACAACCCCCCCATATTAGAAAACCTGCTTAACTGGTTTTCTACTAATCTTCCACAAGAAACCATACTGCTAGGAGACTTCAATATTGACTGGAATGCTTGTAACCTAACAAATCCATCCACCCTTATCAACCTGCATGGATTCCAACAAACCATTAACTCCACAACGAGAACAAACAAGAGCAATAACAAAGATTCCATACTTGACTGGATCCTGATAAACAGTCCCCATCAAAAGTATTCAACAGGTACCCTACCAGATGACCTAAGTGACCACTCTCTCACATACATCATAAGGCATAAAACTCACCTCAAATCACCACCCCTAATTCGCTTATCTCGTAGCAAAAAACACTTTGACCCTCAACTGTTTCAAAATGACCTTAGCCTGGTTAACTGGTCCCCTCTAAAAATCTCCCAATTGACGATGCTGTTAACCACTTTAATAAAACCTTTCTTACTATATTAGATGAACATGCTCCCATCCGTTCTATTCGCATGAAATATAATACAGCTCGTTGGCTTACAACCTATACAAAACAGCTCATCCTGAATAGGAATAAAGCCTGGTCTCAGTGGAGAACCTCCAAAGACCCCATTGATCACCTTAACTACAAACAAAAAAGAAACATGACAAAACTAGCTATCATAAAAGACAAAAAGAACTATTACACCCACCTACAGCAATCCTCCCACCAAAATCCCCACAAATTTTGGAGATCTATTAACACTCTTCTTTCCCCTGGAAAAACTGTAACTCCCAATCCTATTGGTTCCTGCCCCGACTCTCCCTTACAAACAGCTAATGCTTTTAATAACTTCTTTACATCTACTATTCTTAACCTAGCCAACCAACAAACCCCCAACCCCTCTTTATTAGGTAGCCCAAACATCACCCCTCCACTTATGCAGCTAAAACCCATACCTACCTCCTATATTCTACATTTACTTCTTAAGCTTAAAGCTTCCACCCCCTCAGCTGACAATCTCCCAGCTGAATATCTCCAGCTAGGTGCCAAAGCAATTGCCTACCCAATCTCTATACTAATAAATAGAACCATAACGGAAAGTACCATACCTTCCCTCTGGAAAATCTCACACATCATCCCCTCTTCAAAGGTGGCGATTCATTTGAATACTCTAACTAGCCCTATAGCACTGCTATCTCCAATTGCAAAAATAATGGAGAAATGCATCCATAAACAGTTACTAAATCACCTCCTTTCTAACAATCTCCTAGCTAACTGTCAACACGGCTTTCGTCCTTACCATAGTACCACTACAGCCTTATTGTCATTTACTGACTCCATTAATAACAACCGTAATAACAATCTTCTATCATCAGCATTCTTTGTAGACCTGTCTAAAGCCTTTGATATGGTGAATCACCAACTCCTTCTACATCGATTAAAATTGCTTTCTCTTGATAAACCTGCCCTTACTTGGTTCACTTCCTATCTTCAAAACAGGAGACAAGCTGTTCTATGGAACAACAATCTCTCTGAACTCCTCCCCACCACTTTAGGGGTCCCTCAAGGCTCCATCCTAGGTCCTCTTTTTATTTTCAGTCTTTATCAATGATTTGTATCTTGCCACGCCCTTAACTACTTGCATTCAGTATGCTGGACACCACCATCATTTGCTCTGCCACAAACCAAGCCGACCTTCATTACCTTACCCAAAAGACATTTACTACTATTGAACAATGGTTCTCTAATCACTGTCTTCTCTTAAACCCCAAGAAAACTAAACTTCTCCTTTTCTTACCTACACACCTGTCTCCCTCTATTAATCTCACAATTACATCTAACAATGGCACCCTTATATCACCTGACCAAACAACCAAACTATTGGGTGTTACCATTGACAACCTACTAAAATTTGATTTTCACATCAACTCCAGCATTAAAGCAACTAATAGAAAGCTAGGTTCACTCTATAGAATCAGATCTTTCCTAACCACGGAAGCTAGATCTACCATAGCAAGAACACATCTTATCTCCACCTTACTGTATGCTTCCCCTATTTATACTAATCTATCTAAGCATAACATTAATAAGCTCACAACAACCTACAACAACATTGCTAGATTTGCCACTGCATCTCCATATAAAACACATCACTGTTTGAACCTCTCCAACCTAGGATGGCTGGAATTACCCCACCTAATTCAGTACTATCAGCTTACAATTGCCCACAAAGCCCTTTACTACCCTGAAAACATACCCATGATCTCCACCCTTATAAAACCATACAACAACTTAAAAGCCCTTCGCTCTTCCAATAAAATTATGATTAAAACATCTCTATCAAAGAATACAGCAGGAGATTCTATTTTTCCAACTCTGTTGGTAAAATCTGGAACCAACTTCCTACAGACCTTACAGATCAGACTTCCACTACACAATTTAAGACCAAACTGAAACTCTTCCTTTCTAACCACTGGCTTTGCTCTTGCATCACTCCCAGTTAAACTACCTCCTATTTGACTTCCTATCCATCTCCCATATACATTACACTTACTCCCTTATCTAATTCTTCACTTAATTACTTTTTCCCCTTTTAACCCATTATAGGACTACCTTAAATAAATACCTGTTCTTCTCTTATTACACTCCTGACAACTGCTTTGGAAATTTAATTCTTCTCTCCCTATCTCTCACATATCTGTACTTTAACCACTTCCTTGTCTCTCTATCCCCTTTTTATTGCAAGTTCTTTCAATCTTTATTACTGTCTTTTACTTTGTTTTGTATTTCGACTTTTTTAACTTTAAACCAACATATATTTTGTATCTAAAGTTTTTTTATCATGTTTGTAGATAGTGGAGCTTTTCTCCTCGGGCCTCCACTGAAAATGGACTTGTATCCAGTTGGACTAGCCCGGTTAACAAATGTAAAATAAAATAAATAAAATAATACATATTGACATAGTACCACTACTCATACACATAGTACACATCAAACAGGTAAATCCACGTAAGTGGAGGTTCTCTCAAAAAACTTAAAACACAAGCGACTTCCAAAACGCAAGTCTGCTACAGCTAACACAGACTTCAGAGCACCCATGACACACATCAACATCAATGTCTCAGCCACCAAGCCCGTAAGGTATAACACTCAAAAAAACAAGTTTTCTTGTCATTGGAGACTCAGTAGTGAGAGACACGGATGTCCCTCTCGCCAGGTTGGACAAGGAGAAAGTCATGGTCAGCTGCCTGTCCGGTGCCAGGATTCACCAAATCATGGAGGTGTCTCAGTAGCAAGTACCATTATGACCGTGTCATAATTCATGTTGGTGTAAATTACCTGAGACGTATCTCACTGGACTATATGAAGAGAAACATGGTCGAGCTCTCTAAGTATGTGTCCCAGGCAGGTATGTCCGTAGCCTTGAGCAGCATACTACCCTCACCTAGAATTATGCCACAGTATAAACAAAAAATGATTGAGTTCAGTAACTGGCTTAGTTTTTGGTGTCATTCCAAGAGGATTCAGTTCCTATCTGCCTGGGAAGCCATTGTCGACAAACCTTGCTTCTTTGCCAGAGACTGTAAGTATCTGGCACCCCTAGGCTTTTGACTGCTGGCAAAGGCTCTTGCCTCCCTCATAGTGCCTTTTTTAGGAAAGGTCTTGAAAGCAACATTACCGAGGTGAAATTAACCAATCGGAACAAAATAAGGGTCATGCTGCTAAATGCTAGGAGCTTAAACCAAAACCAAAAAACAGCATTCCCTGGAAACACTTGTATCACTAGAAGATGTAGGTGTCTGTGTAGTCAAAGAAACATCATTTAAGGCCTCAGAGGGTACCCCAGCCCTGCAAGGCTGCAATGCCTTCCCCACCTTTAAACTGCAAAGTAAACGTGTGAAAATCAAAGGAGGCAGTGTTTCAGTCTATATTAGAGATAAATTCACCTCACATCTAGTTAGACTGGACAACTCCATGGAGTTATTCCAGGTCCAGGTTACGGTGGGTAACACCCTATTCGAGTCCTATCCAGTTATACATCCCCCTCTATGGGTCATGACACCAGTGAAGCCTAATTAATGAAACTGTAGACAATCCAATTTTTTTCCAAACACTCTGGTTATGGGAGATTTCAATTATTCCACCATCAGCTGGGAAACCTATTCTAGCCCAAACTCGCAAGCACAGAAGTTCCTTGACTTTATGACTTTAAATGCACTGGAGCAAATTGTCCATACCCTGACAAGAGGGACAAACATTCTAGATATGGTCCTCGCCAACATGTTAAACAGGTGCACTACTGCAACTATTGGACCTTCATTAGTTAAAACTGACCACAAAGAAGCCACCTTCGAATTGACACTAACGCCAGAACTCACAAAGGGTGAAATCAAACTAAAACACTTGACCAAGGCAAACTATACCCTACTAGGTGAAGGTATAAATGCATTCTAAGCCCCACCCCAAGCTGAAAGAGTAATAACACCCAAAGCTTACACTAAAGCCCTTGCCAATCATTTGCATAAGCATGTAAACTTGGTTGTACCAGACAGAATCAAAGCCAGAGCTCCAAGTAAAATCAAGCTGCCATGGTGGATTTCCAGCATCAACAAACTCTACAATAAACACCAAAAGTTGCTGTCCAAGAAAACAAAGACAAGGACCCAACAATGGAAAAGTACCCTCCTCAGCCTTAACAGACAAATAAGACAACTTGTCAAATCCTCCAAGACCTCCTTTGAAAGAAATCTAGCAAGTACTGCCAGGGATAACCATAAGGCCTTTTACAACTATGTAAGTAACCTAAAGGGTAGAACCCAAGTATGTGCATAACTGGTGACCAACGGTATCACGCACACTGACCCTACAGAGATAGTGAACCTGCTAGCGGATAGGCTTGGTGAAAATTTCACTCCCTTATCCCCTAAATTACAACAACCCCCTTCCCCCCACCTTACGCATCTGAAGACAGGTCCTCAAGGCGCAATGAACATGGTCTCTATAGGACCAGATGACATCCCAGGCTGTCTTCTAAACAATCTAAAACAGAACTAGCATCACCACTAAGTACCCTTTTCAATCATAGCCTAAAAACAGGCTTTGTTCCTGCATAGTCGAGAACAGCTACAGTTACTCCCCTCCACAAAGGTGGCCTAGCAACAGATGTAGGGACTTACAGACCCATAAGCCTGACCAGCCTCATCTGTAAGGCCATGGAACTTGTCATTATGGACCTCATAAATAAAGACGCATGTGACGACAAAACCCTGGATCCTACCCAATTCTGCTTCATGAAGGGCAGATCCTGCCCGTTAAATCTGGTGGATTTCTTTGAAAGTGTGACCAAGGCCATTGATGAGGGCAAATCTGTGCACAAGCATACTTCGACTTGGCAAAGGCTTTCGACACAATCCCACATTCAGGCATTATCGATAAACTTAGCAAGCTGAATGTAAAGACCGTTGTTGTAAAACAGATTGCCAACTGGCTCACAAACTGTACACCCACTATCAAATTGGGTGACTCCACATCAACCAGCAGGCCTGTTACCAGCGGGGTGCCACAGGGGTCAGTGCGAACCCCCTACTGTTTGGTATAAACTTCTCAGAAATTCAGGTCAACAACTAAAGGGTTGCGGCTGACCAAGCTTGCAGACAACTGCAAACTAGGTGCAATCATTGAATCGCCAAATTATGTTGGTATACTCCAGAGTGGTCTCACACCTACCAACAACTAGTGTATTAGTCACAATCTCAAACTGAATGCAAAGAAATGCATCATCATTCTCTTCAGCAAAATGTCCCTTCACACTGTCAAATCAATAACAATACCCTAAGTATTCATGAAGTGGTAAGGAACCTGGGATCACAGGTTAACCGCGACCTTAACTTCGACCACCACGTGTCTACCATTGTAAGGAAAGCTTTCCATGTAGCTCACTTGATTAGTAAATACATCTCCTTGAGAGCAAAGGAAGATGTTCTTCGTGTTTCACTTTTGCAGTCATCACATTTGGGCTATCCCTGCCAGGGTAGCCCTCGGCCAGCCCGAATACCAGAGGCTTAGTATTTCTGTGTCGGTTGCTTTCGCTTCAGGACTGATGTCAGGTCATCAGTAGTATAAAGTAAGGGAGCCAACACCATTACGTCAGTCTTTCTTGCCACAGAGCCCGAAACAGAAGCAGTTTGCACAAGTGCCGGTCGGCCGCTACCTGAGTTTTGTCTTTCGAATTGAAGCTGAAGTCGTCTAAGGCTAAGTACCCTGTTGGGGATCCTTTTTTCTTGCACTAACCAATGTCAGGGAAAAGTTAACAGTTGTCTCGCCTGTGGAAACCAAATACCACATAAGACTTTCATTCTTAACTGCGTCACTTGCTTAGGCCCAGACCATGATGTTCCCCACTGTCGCTTTTGTGCTTTGTTCAACGCCAGAACTATACAGCGTCAGGCCCTTATTGTAGCTAGAAATTTTCGCTTACCGAAGTCTTTTGAAACAACGTAAAGATAAAGACAGAGTCAGACTGCACAGGTCCAAACCTACCGACTACTCTTCCGTTAAGCTAGTCGTCAGTTCTCCGGCCCTCAGTGAGGCACATTCACAGCCCCTGATGCCTACTTCTGTGGATTCGCAGGCCGCTACCGAGACCCTTTCGGAGTCCAGTATGCCACAAAACTCTTCTTCCACTAAGGATCCTGCGGTTGTCTCTCCCTTGGATGGGTCCGGAGCTACTGAGCAGGTACCGGCTTCCGAGGAAGTACTTCACACTACCGATTCTCAACACAAACCAATAACTTATTTCGAGTCTACTGTTCTTTTGAAAACTACAGAGTTTCTAAGGCCCAGGGTATGAACCACACCCAAGAAATTGATGACCCAATCTCAGGCACCTGCTTCCTTGCCTCAGTCTCAAATGCTTAAAATGGCGGAAGACCTAATCATGCTGATCAGGGGAAGCCAAGCTACCCCTTCCAAAAGAAAGAGATCTGTCCCCAGTAGTTTTGTCTGAACAGGAGTCTGATGACTCTGATGCATCTGAATATGAAGACATGCAACCCCCTCTCTGCTTATGAGGCTTCTGATGCAGAGGACTCCATTCCTTCAGCCTCTCCCCCAGAGGACTTTTCTTTTGGGGAAACCCTTCATACCTTAAGGGAGCATTTCCAATGGGAATGTCAGGACTACCCTCAGTCTAAAAGACTCAGGGAATTCTTGGATCTCACACAGCACAGACCCCTGGCCATTCCCCCAGTCCTGGATGGTTGTGGAGGATGTTTTCCTGGAATCCAGTTGGACTCCTGACACCCTCCCTCCTGCACCCAGAAAACCAGATGGGTATTAGAGTCCCTGACTCTCACAAATTTCTGGTTTAAAATCCTACTGCTGACCCTGAGGTAATTTCTCAAGGGCCTAAAGGAATTAAAGCAACCTCTGCTAAGAATCCCACCCCCTCAGATAGGGATTCCCGAGCACTAGACAGATGGGGTAAAAAGTATACACCTCTCTACTCTTGCTATCAGAACACTAAATTGGCAGTTCCATATGCTAAACTATCAGCAACATACCCTGGAACTCCTCAGACAAAAAGTGTCTTCCTTTCCTGTCTGTGCAGAATCTAAAGAGTTACAAGAGTTAATGCATTCTGCAAGTCAAGTAACTAAACACACCTTACATTGTTGGTTTGACACCCTAGAAGCTTCTTGCAGGGCAGCAGTCACCGGTTCTGTCCTTAGAAGACTTGCATGGCTTAAGGAACAGCCCTTGCCAGACCATGTTAAATCTAAATTGTTGGATGCACCCTTGCACAAAGACAACTTATTTGGCCATAAGGAGGAAGAGGTCTTAAAAAAGATGGAAGAAAAAGCTAAATCTATGCAGACAGTTAAGGATTTCTTACAGGTCCAGCCACCCAGGTTCAGCAGGCATTGCCCCTCCAAGTACTGGTCCTTTCCTGCTCCCACCAGGTTAGTTCAGCCCAGACCCAATGGAAGCAGACCCCCCAACAGTAGCTACAGGGAATACAGAGATCAAAACAGTGGACTTCCTCCATTTCAAAAACAGGGAGTTCTAAGCCACCCCCTCATGGTAAGAACTCACATGACTCTCTTCCCCCACCTCCTCCCTGTGCCCACATTCACTGCCACCATTATCAACGACCGCTGGGTCCTCAACATAGTGTCCCAGAGATACAGATTTTCTTTTTACACCCATCCAACTCCAAAAGGGTTCCCAGATCTACCTCCATACCAGTGGGCAGAGGCGCAAAAGCAAGTCCTTTCACTGCTCTCTATGAGGGCAACAGAGCACATTTCTACAGAACAAAAAGGCCAAGGTTTCTACTCCAGACTTTTTCTGGTACCCAGAAAAGAGGGCACCTGGTTGCCCCATCCTTGATCTAGCCATTCTAAACACCTTCCTGGTGATACCAAAGTTCAAAATGCTCACCCTCCAGCAGCTGCTACCAATGCTCTCCAAGGATGCTTGGCTAGCCACTCTAGACCTAAAAGAGGCCTACCTCCACATTCCTATCAGGGAATCATGCAGGAAATATCTGTGTTTCGGGGCAGGATCTCTGCACTTTCAGTTCTCTGCACTTCCCTTTGACTTGTCTACTGCTCCCAGAGTTTTCACAATATGTCTGGCTCCTGCCATTGCCTTTTGCAGACAAAGGAGTATCCATATTTACCCATACTTTGACAACTGCCTAATGCAGGCAGACAGCCAGGAAAAGCTGCTCAAGCACTTGGCCTTTGTAAAATACCTACCGAACTCCCTAGGGTACACAATCACCGAAAAGGAATCCAAACAAGTACCCACCAACAGGATTATATTCCTGGGAGCAAGCCCGGACGCAGCATCCCAGATGGCATTCCTTACACCAGAAAAGCAAACTTACGTGACAGCCTACTTCTCTCAACTAGCCACCAGACCCCAGTTATCTGCAAGGAAAATTCTGCAAGCTCTGGAGTTCATGGCGTGTCGGATTCTACTCATTCCATATGCCAGACTGCACATGAGGAAACTTCAGTGATACCTAAAAAGCCTTTGGTGTCGACACTCTCAAGACCTGGAAACTCTTATACCCATGATACCTTGCCTCCGAAAAGATTTTCTTTGGTGGGCAACAGCTTGCCACCCAGACCCTCACCACAGATGCATCAGACTATGCCTGGGGTGCACACCTGGACACAGGTGCATACAGGGCCAATGGAGCCCACAGCAAATCCATCTGCACATAAACCAAAAAGAGATGATAGCTGTCCAGCATGCCTTGACAGCTTTCAAGCCCCTTCTCTCTCCAGGGGCTGTCCTGATCACAACAGACAACACGACTGTCATGTGGTACATCAACAAGCAGGGAGGGACTCACTCCTACCCTCTATGCAGGCTGGCCATGCCCTTTGGCACACAGCCTCTGCTATGCAACTCCACCTGTCAGCACAATTCCTGCCAGGTTCTTTAAACTCTCTGGCAGACCACTTAAGCAGAAAACTTCTGGACCCACACGAGTGGCAGCTAGACAAAAGAGTCTTCACCCTAGTAACTCAGAAGTGGGGCACCCCGAAGGTCGACCTCTTTGCCTCCCACACCAACCAGCTCAGCAAGTTCTGCACTAGGGAGCATCACTGCTTGGCTTGGAAAGTGGATGCCCTGTCCTTCCCCTGGGTCAATCTATTGGTCTATGCCTTTCCTCCACTACCTCTCAACCCGAGTATTGCTGAAAATAAGGGAGGAAAAACCAAGGACAATTCTTATTGCTCCAGACTGGCCTCGCCAGCACTGGTACTCACTGCTGCGCAGCCTGTCCCCACTGCCACCATGGCATCTCGCTCAGACCCCAACCCTCCTGACCCAGAGGGAAGAATTATTTGTGCATCCCCAATTGCCATACCTCAGTTTGGCTTATTCCCCAACACTGATCAATCTGTCAACCTCAGTAAACCGGTTCTAGATGTTATACATGAGGCCAGACACCCTAGCACTAGAAAGTCTTATGCTGACAAATGGAAAAGGTTCTGCACCTGGATTCAGGCTAAGTACCGGCACAGCCCTCCCTCCCTCTCATCCTGGATTACTTAGCTGACCTGCTATACAGTGGTGTCTCTTTTTCCTCTATTAAAATTCATGCCTCTGCTATCTCTGCTCATTTCCCTACTAAGCAGTCCCTTTTCTCACACCCTTAGATCAAACAGTTCCTAAGAGTGGCTAGCAACTTGAGGCCACCCAGAAGATCACCAACCCTAGCTTGGGACCTTAACTTTTTATTGGAAAAGCTCACCCTGCCCCCCTTCAAACCAGCATCTTCAGCAGAGCTAACATTTCTCTCCTGGAAGACGGCTTTCCTTCTGGCCATCACTTCAGCCAGAAGGATCTCCGAGCTACAAGCACTCAGGGCTGTGGAGCCCTTCATCATCTTCCATGCTGTTAGGGTTTCCCTCAGGACTAACCTATCCTTCATGCCCAAAGTGGTGTCCAGTGTGGCTCTCAACCAATCCATTCATTTGCCAACCTTTTCCCTAACCTACAGAACAAGGGGGAAAGGATCCTGCACATGTGCACAGACAGCTCAGATTCTATCTAGACAGGACTAAGTCTGATCAATTGCTGGTTAGCTTTGCTGCAGTGGGCAAAGCAATCTCCAAACAAACAATTTCCAAATGGATAGCACACTGGATCCTTTTCTGTTACAAGCAACATGGAAAGCCTCCCCCTGAGGGGGTCAGGACTCACTCCATCAGAACAGCCTCCACCTCTGAAGCTTTCCTGAGAAGAATCCCCACCAGGGACATCCTGGAGGCTGCCACCCGGACATCCATTCACACTTTCACCAAACACTACCACTTGCCTATCTTCTGCAAATCCAGTGCAGGGTTTGCCTCTACAGTCTTGCAGGGCATCCTAGCCAGCCTCTAGTTTCCTTGACTGCCTCCACCCTTTTCTTCAGCTTTGGGAATCAACTCAAATGTGATGACTGCAACAGTGAAACATGAAGAACATAGTACAGTTGTGTACATTTACCATAAATGTAGATTTTCAAGTGTATTCACTGTTGCAGTCCTGGTTTCCCTCCATCCCCCTTTTCTTTCTTCTCTCTCCTTACAAGGGGCATTTTGGTATTTACTTTCTACTGGTGGGGTTCTTCCACCAGAACCTGGCTCCCACTTGGGGGCTCCTGACAGGGCAAGGAAAACTGATGTAATGGCGTTGGCTGCCTTACTTTATACTACTGATGACCTGACATCAATCCTGAAGCGACAGCAACCAACACAGAAATACTAAGCCTCTAGTATTCGGGTCGGATGAGGGCTTACCTTGGCAGGGATAACCCAAATGTGATGACTGCAACAGTGAATACACTCGAACATCTACATTTATGGTAAGTGTACACAACTGTACTTTATAACCCCCCTATACTCTGCATTTATGTGGCAGATAATTGAGTATAACACCTCATTCGGCATGTACTGTACTAAGCATCTACAGCAATTAGAGAGACCTCAGAGGTTTCTAACAAAGATGATCAAGGGCCTCCAGCATGTGCCTTACATGGACTGACTAAAATCCTTGTCACTATACTCTGTATCATATAGACTTCTTAGGGGAGACTTATGCCTAGCCTATGGAGCAACCCAAACCTAATGAACTTACTGCATATCCATAAATCAGATGGGTTTAGGGTTATCTGTTTCGTGGACTTAAATATGGCCTGCAACTTTAATAGGACATGCTGGAGGGACAGATTTATCTCCCAGTGACTGTCATGTCTTTGAAACAGAGCACCAATATGACACTGTTCAAGAGAAACCTGGATGAGTGGATGGGGCACTGTAAATTCTTATTGGGGATAGTACTCACAACTCTCCTGGACATGGGCAGTCATCACTAAATTCAGTCTTGGGTATTGACTAGTACCTCTAAAGCTTAAAATGACCTCTGCGCCGATAGCCTAGTAATCTCCTATAAGCCTATGGTTTTATTGCAGTCTTAGGAGCTCTGGAAAAAAAATCATTAAGGATTTAAAAAAATGTGCGTGTCTGGTTTTGCTTTTCACTTCCTGAATGCGATAGATGCATCTCTGCTTTGTTACTGCTACAGTTCAAAGGTTGCTATTACAAGAAAAAGGAAGTCAGAATTTCAGATGAAGCATTAAATAGCTTTGAGCAGGAATGAGATCTGCAGAGGATTAAGGCCATGAGCTGTTTACTGAGCTACTTCTGCAGTGCAGGGTTTGATTCTATCTTCGTATGTCTTCTGTGTGACCTTGAGCAAATCACTTAACTGAACAATGCTTTGTGGGAATTGAAGAATTGGTCTAGGCTCCTCAGTGGTCTCCTGAACTGAATGCCTGGTAGCTACCTGTGAATCTCTGAAGTTGTGCATTGAATGTGTAGTCTCGTACTTCTAGTTTCTGCTACCATTTTTACAGCTGTGTGCAAAGCCATGTTTCTTGGATCTGAAGCACTTCAATGATGTCAAATGCAATATGCATGGTTTCTTAATTTGACACTGAATTGTTTCCCAGCTTCATAAGCTAGAAGGCCATCCCAGCATGTACCAAAGGAATCCACTTGTAGCCAGGTCTGTTTGAAGGTGTATTGAACTAGCAGCTGATGACGAAGACCTTCAATGTAATGAGTCTTGCATTCAGTGAAAGAGTGCACATCAGTGAAATTCCATATGATGGTGATTTACTCCTTCACTGCATTATTTCAGGGAGAGATCAGGTGGAACAGCTTTGCAGTATCAGTAGCTCAGTAGGCAGCACTCTCATTGTTGTGCGGAAGACTGAGAGTCCTGTTCCCACACCAGCTGGTTGGATTAAATGTCCAATACTGACAGTGCAATGCAGCATAAAGAGAGGTGGCTGCACTCCTCAGGGCACTGCCCTTTGGGTAAAATGTTAAATCGAGGCCCATTTGCCTGAGTGTCAGTGTAAAGATCCCATGGCACTTATCAAAAAGTATAGGTGAAATTCCCTGGTGTCCTGACCAAATGTCCCCTACTTCGTATGAATGCCACCTTTGGTCTCCACCCCCTGAAAAGAGGCCATTGGACTACATAGTTGGGACTAACCCAGTCAATGAAGTGTAAATAAAAAGTAAAAATAGAATATTAACATGCAGGCATTCCATACGTCTTCTAAAGAAATCTTTGACTGCACAAAACAAGTATATCCAGCCGACCCAGCAGAGGTTACCACTTAAAAGTCCTTTTAGTAAAACAAATGTTAAAAACAGTAAACACAGAGAAGATGAGTGATTTCACTCCTATCTCAGGTGCCTCTTCCAGTCTGATACACAGCAGTTAAAACATTCCTTAAATACTCACAAGTCAGGGTGGGCTAGAGCTGTAGATCTCAGTACAGAGCCATTTAAGTCAGCTTTTCCCACAGTCAGCATGCAGTTCTAAAATTCATTTTGTTTCTGCACAGTCTCTGTTTTACTGTCACATCTCTTTGACTGCCTTGCACAGGCTGGCAAAGACCATTGGCATATGTAATGTTTTTATACTTTTTAAACAGCATGCAAAGGGAGTTTTCTGGGACAACTGATGGTGCATATTTTAGCACAGGTATGAGCTCAGTTTGTAAAACTTCTGGAAGATGAATTTGGATGTACTGTTTTGAGCTTCCACTTTATATTTCATCAGGAGAATGTGTGATAAACATTCAGCTTCTGATATTAATGAAGTAATAATAACTGATGAATTAAGTTTTTGATTGTCTGCTCTTTATTGCCATACACCTAGTGTTGTCCAAGCTGGCTGAGCCCAGTCTTGCCAATGGCACATTTACACTATGCTGCCAAGGCCACACTTCCCATTGTGACTAGCTCAGAGAAGCTGAGAAGGTGAGTCAGTATGCCCCCCCCCACAGCACCAGCAAATTGTCCCGTTCCTTACCACCTGACTCTCACTGGAAAGGCTGATAGGGATTCATTGGGGACACGTGCCATAGAGATCTCACCTAGCCCTGGAATTCCCAGCTTTCTTCATTCGGAACAAACAAGTCCGTTGGTTACAGGTAGAGGAGCTGTTTGGCAAGGAATGGGGCAGAAGCAAAAAAAAAAAAAAAAAAAAAAATAGAACATAAGTTGGGCCAACGATGATGTATTTCAGTGGCACATCTCATAATTCGTATACTTTTTTGGACTTGCCAAAGAGGAATAGGTAATAACTTAGACTGAAGAAAGATGTAGAATCTGGAAAATAACCCGATTCGGTTTGAAGTGAAGTTATCTGTATGTTCTCGCTAAGCAGTCAGCAGTATAATTTCTCAAAAACTTGGCAGGTCTATTTTGTTCTAAAATACACGTTAGTAAGAGTGGTTAGTTGCTTGTAGGCGTTAAAGCATATGAAGCCTGAAGAGTACATTGTATTGCAAGGCAGTAGCACATTGTTTACACTCGAGTGCTAAGGATATGTCTGTTTACTTACTGTTTTACTAGAGAAACCCAGTTGCATGGCAGTGAACTGGGAAAATCAAGGGGATTCCCCAGACAGAAGCTTTTCTAAAGAGTACGTTTCTTAGAATTCTTGGTGTGGTCTGGGTTGCTGATGCACTGGATGTTTTCCATTCTGTCCACCTAGCTATCTGCCTTTTTGTAGGGCAGCTGTCCAGTTATAACATTTGATTACATTTTGTAAAATCAGTGTGGATAATCACACCTGCACCTTGTCATGCTTTACTTCCACGTCATATAATAGTGAGGCCAGCAGGTCTCGACAAAGAGACAATAGTCAGCTTATTCCCACCTCCCTTATGATTTCATGGTCTCTCATGGATGTTCTTCGTGTTTCACTGTTGCAGTCATCACACTTCGGTTATCCTGCCAGGGGTAGCCCTCAGTCGGCCCGAATACCAGAGGCTTAGTATTTCTGCGTCGGTTGCCGTCACTCCAGGACTGACGTCAGGTCATCAGTGGTATAAAAACAGGCAGCCAACATGATTACATCAGTCTTTCTTGCCAAGCAGCCTGAAGCAGAAGCAGTTCGCACAAGTGCCCTTCGGCCTCTACCTGAATTTTCGTTTCCAAAATTGAAGTTGAAGTCTTCTAAAGCTAAGTTCCCCGTTGGGGATCCTTTTTTCTTGCTCTAACCGATGTCAGAAAAAGATGTTCTTCGTCTTCCCTTGCTGCAGTCCTGACTATTGGGTATAGTCCGCGTCCCAGTCGGCCCGAATACCAGAGTATAAGGCTGACGTCGGTCATGGCGCCTTAGACTGACGTCAGTACGTCAGGGTACTAATGCGCATGACCGACGTCATTTCCTCAGTCTTTTTTGCCGCATGGTCCGATGCAGAAGCAATTTTGCGAGTGCAGGTTGGCGTTCTGAGATTTTCCGAAACCGGAGTTTCAGACCGAGTACAGAGTTGGCTAAGTAACCCCGTTGGGGAACATTTTGGTTTTTCTTGCCTCAGTATATTACCGGATGTCAGAAAAAGTGAATAACTGTATTTCTTGTGGGAAGCAGATACCGCATAGGGATTATCATACATTGTGTATACCTTGTTTAGGGCCTGAGCACGACGTTGTTGGTTGCCGCTCTTGTGCTAGATTTAATAAGCGCACTATTAAGAGGAGGCTTGATTGTGCTAGGTTAGTGTTTGGGAAGCGTTGCAATTATACTATGCCGTCGGATGCTCTGACGCCTGCTTCATCTAAGAAGCGCAAGGACAAAACAGTGAAGTCTAGGGGTGAGGAACCGGCAGTCCCGGACGCCGGTCCTTTAGAAGGCTCAGGGGAGCCAGAGGTTTTGCCAGGAGTCTCTATGGAGTCTCAGGCAGATACTTTACTGTTACAGGATGTGCCCTCTCAGGAAGTAGGCCAGGCTGAGGGGCTTCTCAGGTAACTGTTCTTCCCTCTCTTCCCAAGGTAGTTAGGGCCTCTCCTTCTGTTTCCAGAGCTTCTTTTAGAGGAAGGCCAAGTTCAGCTTCTGTAGGGGCTTCTCCTAGCATTTCGGGCTCTGTGCCTAAGAAACATATGCTTAAAATGGCTGAAGATTTGATTACTCTGATTAGAGGTTCTATGCCCCGCCTGATAAGAGGCCTAGGGTGGAACAGGAGTTTGATAGTTTTGAACAGTGTTCACAGGCTTCAGAGTCTTCTGTGGAAGACTTGCAAGAGTTTCCTGCTTATTCTGATTCTGATGTGGATGATTCCACTCCTTCAGCTTCTCCTCCTGAGGATTTTTCATTTTCAGAGACTCTTCACTCCATGAGGGAGCACTTTAAATGGGAAGGCCAAGATTACTCTGACTCCAGAAAAGGCTTAGGGAATTCTTGTTTTTGCCTCAGCATAGGCCCTTAGCTATTCCTCCTGTGTTGAATGTGGTGGAGGATGTTTTGGCAGAGGCTTCTCTGAACCCTGATTCCTTGCCTCCTGCTCCTGTTAAGCCTGATAGGTATTATAGGGTGCCCGAAGCTCATAAGTATTTGTTTAAGAGTCCCAGGGCGGACCCAGAAACTGTTTCTCAGGGGCCTAAAGGTGTTAAAGCTTCTGTTGTTAAAAATCCTGTACCCTCTGATAAAGAGGCAAGGGCTTTGGATAGGTGGGGTAAGAAAGTATATACTTCTTCCACTCTAGCCATGAGGGCGTTGAATTGTCAATTTCATATGCTGAAATATCAGAATTATCTCCTTTCACAATTGAAATCTAAGGTGGATGCTTTGGCGGAAGGTATTGAGTGTAAAGAATTGCTGGATTTGGTTCATGTGTCTGAACAAGTGGGTAAGCATTCTTTGCAGTGTGGTTTTGATGCTGTTCAGGCCTCCTCGAGGGTGGCTGCTACTAGTTCTGTTCTTCGCAGACATGCATGGTTGAAGGATCAGAATTTAGCTGAGCATGTTAAGACCAGGATTTTGGATGCTCCTTTACAGTCTGATGTGTTGTTTGGACCGCCTGTGGAAGCAGTTTTAAAGAAAATGGAGGACAAAGCTAAGTCTATGCAGACTGTTAAAGATTTTTGCAGGTGCAGCCTCCAAGTTTAGTAGAAATTGGCCTGCTAAGGGGTGGACATATCCTGCTTATGGTTCCCAGTCTAGGGGTAGATCTAGACGTGGTAGGGGCAGGGCTCAAGGTTCTTAGGCCTAGATCAGACAGTTCACCTGCTCAGACTTCTGGTGAGGGCAGGGGTCAGTCCTTTCGTAAGCAGAACCAATGACCTGCCTTTTCAGCTGCCAGTGGACTCTCGCCTGGCAGCTCCTTTGGGAGGAAGATTGTCTCTTTTCAAAGAAAATTGGGATTTAATCACTCAAGACAGATGGGTGCTGGATATCATTCATCACGGGTACAGATTTTATTTCCACACAATGCCCCCTTTCAAAGGCATGCCAGATGTTCCTCCTCCACAAAGAAAAGAGGCTCTCAAGCAAGTTTCTCAGTTACTCCAGATAGGGGCTATTCAGCCAGTCCCTGTGTCAGAAAGGGGCTTCGATTTTATTCTCGCCTGTTCCTAGTACCAAAGAAGGGGAACACGTGGAGACCAATTTTGGATTTATCTATCCTCAACACTTATCTGGACATTCCCAAGTTCAAGATGTTGACGTTACAGCAACTGTTACCTCTGCTGGGCAAGGATCACTGGATGGTAACTTTGGATCTCAAGGAAGCTTACCTTCATGTGCCCATAAGGCTAAGTTGCAGAAAGTATCTGCGGTTTCAACTGGAGATTTTCATTATCAGTTCTCTGCATTGCCCTTTGGCTTATCTACTGCGCCCAGAGTATTCACAAAGGTTCTGGCTCCAGTGATAGCTTACTTCAGGCTTCAAGGCATTCAAATTTATCCTTACTTGGACGACTGCCTGATTCTGGCTCAAGAAAAAGAACACCTTCTACAGCATCTGGAATATGTCATAGCAGTGCTAAGATGCCTAGGGTATTCTGTGAACGAAATAAAGTCCAGTCTAGTACCCTCTCAAGACATGTGCTTTCTGGGTGTGAGACTGAATACAGCAGCCCAGATGGCCTTTTAACCCCGGACAAACAAAAGAGTCTGTCACTTTACTTCCATCAACTATCTCATCAGTCCGTGCTGACTGCAAGGACAGTCCTTCAAGCATTAGGGTTCATGGCATCTTGTATTCTGGTGCTTCCCAATGCCAAACTGCATATGAGGAAGCTGCAATGGTATCTCAAAATGTATGGACACAGCACTGCCAAGATTTGGACACTGTCATTCAAATAATACCTTGCCTTCAAAAGGAATTCTTGTGGTGGGCTCAGGAATGTCACCTAAACAAGGGACTCTCTGTGACCCGCCAGAGGCGAGTCAGATTTTAACGACAGATGCCTCGGACACTGCTTGGGAGCTCATCTAAATGGAAAGTGGATACAAGACAAGTGGCCTGCCAGACTACAGCATCTACATATCAACATGAAGGAGATGTTAGCAGTCCAGTTTGCATTGATGGCGTTCAAGGAGTTACTTCTTCCAGGGCAGGTGTTGATTCTGACAGACAACACAACTGTCATGTGGTACATCAACAAGCAAGGGGAACACATTCTTATCCTCTATGCAGGCAAGCAATGATTTTATGGGAGACTGCTAAGCCTGCAACTGACTCTTCAGGCAAGGTTTCTGCCAGGAGCACAGAACTCCCTAGCAGATGTATTAAGCAGACAAATCATGGATCCCCACGAGTGGAAACTGGATCTTCATGTATTTCAGAAATTGACAGTGTCATGGGGAACTCCAGACATAGATCTGTTCGCTTCTCCACTAAACCACCAGCTGCCAAAGTATTGCACAAAGGGGTTTCATCACACAGCTTGGAAAGTGGATGCTCTGTCTTTCAGTTGGAAAAACCTTCATGTCTATGCTTTTCCACCTCTACCTCTTCTTCCAAAGGTATTACTAAAGGTCAGACAGGACAGGCCAAGGATGATTTTGATAGCTCCAGATTGGCCTCGCAACACTGGTACCCACTTCTAAGGAGTCTTGTAAAGAAGCCTCCATGGCCTTTACCTCTGATTCCTCATCTGTTATCTCAGAAGGACGGTCATCTGCTCAATGTCAAGCTTCAATCTCTCCATCTCACAGCTTGGCATATTCTGTGTTGAAACATGGAAGGTCTCAGCTTCCTCAACAAGTTTTAAATGTGATTATGGAAGCTAGAAGGCCTAGTACTAGGAGAGTGTACGAGAAAAATGGAAGAGATTTTTATTTTGGTGTACAGCAAAGAATTTGGAGATTTCAGAGCCTAATTTGAGTGTGGCTCTTCAATATCTTACTGAGTTATTGGACAAAGGTTTGTCTTTCTCTTCCATAAAGATTCATGCTGCAGCAATTTCAGCTCACTATGATTGTGACCCACCTTTGTTTTCGCATCCTTTGTTCAAGCAGTTTCTTAGAGGGCAAAGAATATAAGACCCCACGTAGAGCTCCTACTCCTGCTTGGGATCTCAATTTTGTGTTGGAAAAACTTACTCTACAACCTTTTGAGCCGGCAGCTACTGCTGAATTGAAATATTTGTCATGGAAGACGGCTTTTCTGTTGGCTATTACTTCTGCAAGAAGGGTGTCTGAGTTGCAGGCCCTTATGGCAGTAGAGCCCTTTTGATTTTCCATAAGGACAGGGTATCATTACGCACTAATCCTTCCTTTATGCCTAAGGTGGTTTCTAGTGTGGCTTTAAACCAAACTATTCATTTGCCTACGTTTTTGCAGATCCTCAAAATAAAGGGGAAAAGATTTTGCACACTTTAGATGTACACAGGCAATTGCGTTATTATTTGAGCAGGACTAAAGATTTTAGGCAGTCTCAGCAGTTACTTGTTTCTTTTGTTTTAAGTTCACAGGGCAAACCTGTGTCAAAACAAACTATTTCTAGGTGGATTGGCTTTTGCATTGCATTTTGTTATTCCCATCATGGCAAAGAGGTTCCAGCTGGGATTAGGCCTCATTCCACTAGGGCTACTGCCACTTCAACAGCATTTCTAAGGGGTGGCAACTAAGGATATTCTGGAAGCAGCTACTTGGAGTTCAGTGCATACTTTCTCTAGGCATTATCACCTGCCTATATACTCTAAGTCTAGAGCTGGTTTTGCCACAGCTGTTTTACAAGGCATGTTGTCAGCTCCTGCTACTTTATAATTTGCCAGCCTCCCTTACCTCTGCTTTGGGATTCTACCCAATAGTCAGGACTGCAGCAAGGGAAGACGAAGAACATAGTACAGTTTTGTACCTACCATAAATGTAGATGTTCGAGGATTCCCTTGCTGCAGTCCAATTTACCCTCCCTCCTTCCCCTCTGTGTTTCAGGGTGGTTGTGTAGGTGCCTTTACATGCTTATATTTTTTATATATATATTACTGTATATATTGTACATGTTTATTGGTGCAGGTTGTTTTTGGGACTTGTCTTTTTGGGTCTTCTGACATCTGGGGCAAGAAAAGACTGAGGAAATGACGTCGGTCATGCGCATTAGTACCCTGACGTACTGACGTCAGTCTAAGGCGCCATGACCGACGTCAGCCTTATACTCTGGTATTCGGGCCGACTGGGACGCGGACTATACCCAATAGTCAGGACTGCAGCAAGGGAATCCTCGAACATCTACATTTATGGTAGGTACAAAACTGTACTTTAACAATTGTCTCGCCTGTGGAAAGCAAATACCACACTGAGATTTCCATTCTTACTGCGTCACCTCTTTCGGCCCAGACCACAACTTCCCTCGCTGCTGGTGTTGTGCCTTGTTCAACGCCTGAACTATTCGTCGGGCCCTTATTGTAGCTAAATACTTTCGCTCTCGATGTCTGTATTCCGAAATGGCTTTGGTAAACCATCCGACTACCGATCTTCCAAAAAAAACATAAGGATAAAGAAAGAGACAGACCACACAGGTCCAAAACTGCCGACGACACTTCTGTTAAGCTAGTCACCAGTTCACCAATACTCAATGAGGTGCCTTCGCAGCCCCTAATGCCCGCATTGATGGATTCGCAGGCCGCTACAGAGATCCATTCGGAGTCCAGTATGCCGCGAGACTTTCTTTAACTACGGAACCTGTGGATGTCTCTTGGATGGGTCTGGAGCCACTGTGCAGGCACCAGCTTCTGAGGAAGTTCTTCGCACTACCGATATTTGACACAAACCGACGAGTTTCGCGTCTTCAGTTCTTTTTAAAACTGCCGAGTTTCTAAGGCCATGAGTACGAGCTATGCCTTAAAGATCGACGATCCAAACTCGCACACCTGCTTCCTTGCCACAATCACAGATGCTTAAAATGGCAGAAGACCTTGTCATGCTGATTATGGGAAGCCAGCCTTCCCCTGCTAAAAGAAAGAGAAACTTGTCCCCAGCCTCAAACTAGACCTAGGAATAACAGACTCCCCCCAGACAGCATTCTCAGGGTATGCAGAGATCTAAGCAATGGAGTACCTCCACTTCTAAACCAGGGAGTACTAAGCCACCCCCTTATGGAAAGAATTCCCAATGATTCCTCAACTCCTCCTCTCACCTCTGTCCATCTGCTCGTGCCCCTAGGAGGAAAACTTGCCTCCCATGCAGAAACCTGGGTCTCCATCACCAACGACCGATGGGTCCTCAGCATAGTGTCCCAGGGGTACAAATTTTATTTCCACACATTGCCAACCCCAAAGAGATACCCAGATCTTCCTCCAAACCAGTAGGCAGAGGCACAAAACCAAGTTCATTCCCTGCTCTCCATGATGGCAATTCAGCCTCTTCCTGCAGATCAGATAGGCTAAGGGTTCTATGCCAGACTTTTTCTGGTACCCAGAAAAGGGGGCACCTGACACCCAATCTTAGATCTATCTATTCTGAGCACCTTTCTGGTGGTACCAAAATTCAAAATGCTCACACTGCAGCAGCTTCTCCCTATGCTGTCCAAAGATGCCTGGTTAGCCACTCTAGATCTCAGAGGCCTATCTGCATATCCCAATCAGAGAGTCTTGCAGAAAATATCTACATTTCAGGGCAGGATCTATGCATTATCAGTTCTCTGCACTTCTCTTTGGCTTATCCACTTCTCCCAGAGTTTTCAAAAAGTGTCTAGCTCCAGCCATTGCTTTCTGCAGACAAAGAAATATTCACATTTACCCTTATTTAGATGACTGCCTGATTCAGGCAGACAGTCAGAAAAAGCTGTTACAGCACCTGACATTTGTAAAGGACCCAGTCACCTCACAGTGGTACACTATCAACAAGAAGAAATCCAAACTAGTCCCCAGTCAAAAAATTGTATTCCTGGCAGCAAGCCCGAACACAGCATCCCAGATGACATTTCTAACTCCAGAAAAACAAGCCTGACAGGCTACTTCTCTCAACTGGCCACCAGAACCAAGTTATCCACAAGGAAAATCATGCAAGCTCTAGGGTTCATGGCCTCCTGTATTCTACTAATTCCATATTTCAGACTGCATATGAGGAAACTTCAGTGGTACTTAAAAAGCCTTTGGTGTCAACATTCTCAGGACCTGGAAACTATTAATACCTATGGTACCCTGTCTAAAGAAAGGCGTTCTTTGTTGGGCAGCAGCATGCAACCACAACAAGGGGCTTCCCTTTTCACATCCCCACGCCGCCCAGACCCTAACCACAGATGCATCAGACTATGCCTGGGGTGCACACCTGGACGGCATGTGCATTCAGGGCCACTGGAGCCCAAACCAAATCCATCTGCACGTCAGCCAAAAAGAGATGCTAGCTGTTCAGCATGCTCTGACAGCTTTCAGATCCCTGCTCTCTCCAGGCCTTCTGCTAATCAAAACCGACAGCACAACAGTAATATGGTCCATCAACAAGTGAGGGAACCCACTCTTACTCACTCTGCAGGCTAGCCATGACCCTTTGGAACAGGATCTCAGCCATGCATTCACCTGCAAGCTCATTTCCTGCCAGGCAACCAAAACTCTCTGGCAGACAACTTAAGCAGAAATCTGGACCCACAAGAGTGGCAATTAAACCACAATACCTTCAACCTTGTGGCCCAAAAATGGGGTACGCCGAAGGTGGACCTATTTGCATCCCCTACAACCACCAGCTCAGCAAATTCTGCACCAGGGAACCTCACAGCAAGGTCTGTAAAGTGGATGCCCTAGCCTTCCAGTGGGCAAACCTGTCAGTCTATGCATTTCCCCCTCTACCTCTACTTACCAGAGTATTATTCAAAGTATGGGAGGAAGGACCAAGGGCAATCCTGATAGCGCCAGACTGGCAAAGCCAACACTGGTACTCACTACTGCGCAGTCTGTCACCCTTGCCTCCATGGCACCTCCCCAGATTCCAACTCTTCTGACTCAGCAGGTGGGAGAGTTCTTGCATCCACAGTTGCAGACCCTGAACCTAGCAGCCTGGTTTATTCCTTGACTTTTCCTCCAGTGGCCAGCCTAAGCAAACAAGATGTCCTTCAAGGATGCATCTGCAGTCATAACATATGGGTTGTCCTGCCTCAGGCAGCCCTTCGGTCGGCCGGATTCCAAAGTCTGGGTCTGGCCTCGGCTGATGTCGCACCTTCCCCGATGTCAGAGCGTCTGGGGTATAAAAGCATCAGCCGACGCCATTTTCCTCAGTCTTTCTTGCCGCGCGGTGCCCGAAGCAGAAGCTGTTCGCAAGTGCCGGTCGGTCAGATCCAGTGATTTCAGCTACCGAAAACTTCGAAAAAGCTAAGTACCCCGTTGGGGACTCTTTCTTGCCTCAGCCGATGTCAGATAAAGTAAATAATTGTTTAACTTGTGGGAAACAAATACCTCATAAGGATTTCCATTCCTACTGCCTTCCTTGCTTAGGCCCAGACCACGACGTATCGTCCTGTTCAGCCTGTGCTTCCTTCAATCGACGAACTCTTAGACGTCGGTCGGAGTTTGCAGAGGAATTTTTTGGGGCTAATTTTGCATATAAAATGCCGTCGGAGACTCAGACATCACATTTGGTGAAAAAACGGAAGGACAAGGACCGACACTCGCGGCCCGCGGTTTCGGCTGAAACCACGGTAAGGCCTACCGCGAGTGTCTGGGTTTCGGCCGAAACAGAGTCCTCGGAGATTCCTTCATCCGAATCCACTCAACCGACCACCGCGGCCCGGGAGGCCCCGGCTGAGTCGGCTACCGAGCTACCTACCGAAACCAGTGCCCAGGATATGTCCCACACTATACCTTTGGACATATCTACTCCTGCACGTGGGGCAGCTAGGCCCCCTGCTTCCATGTCCATTAAGGCCTTTTCTAGGGCTAAAGCTGCTAAGCTTTCTAAAGCTTTGCCTCCCAAGACTACATCCCAGAGGCCTTCCTCTAGTTCTCAGATCCTCAGCCTTACAGAGGACCTTATTTCTTTAATTAGAGGTTCACAACCTCACCCGGACAGGGCCTCTCACCCTCCACCAGACAAAAGGCCCAGGACTGAGCCTTCTGACCCACACTCTTCAGATGAGTCCTCGGATGGTTCTGAGTTGTCAGACCACCAGGAGGAGGCTTATTCGCCCTATGAGGATTCTGATGCAGAAAAATCTATCCCTTCGGCCTCCCCTCCTGAAGAGTTTTCCTTTGGTGAGACTTTACACTCCATGAGAGAGCATTTTCAATGGCAAGGTCAGGATTTCTCTGATTCTAGAAAAAGATTAAGGACCTTTTTACATTTGCCTCAGCATAGGCCCTTAGCTATACCTCCTGTTTTGAATGTAATTGATGATGTGTACAATGATGTCAGTACAGCCCCTGATACTCTCACCCCGGCCCCTGCCAAACCTGATAGATACTACAGGGTCCCGAATTCTCATTTTCATCTGTATAAAGCCCATTCTGCAGACCCAGAAACTATTATTCTGGACCCTAAAGGGGTTGCGGCTGCCACTGCCAAAAATCCTCTACCTTCTGAAAGAGAGTCTAGAGCTTTAGAGAGATGGGGAAAGAAGGTATATACTTCTGCAACTCTTTCCGTCAGGGCACTAAATTGTCAATTTCATATGATACAGTACCAAGAGTATTTGTTAGATGAACTGAACAAGAAGCTTTCTTCTCCTGAGCCCCTTGACCGTAAATCCCTTCAGGATTTGGTACACAACTCACAACAGGTTAGTAATCATTTCTTAAAGTGTGGTTATGATGCATTGGAGGCTTCATTTAGGTCAGCTATGACTGGGGCAGTTATTCGTAGGCATGCCTGGCTGAAGAAACAATCTTTGCCAGACCATGTTAAAGCAAAACTCCTGGATGCTCCAATGGAGAAACAAAATTTATTTGGCTCCTCTGCTCAGGAGGTCTTAAAAAAGTATGAAGAAAAGGCAAAATCTGTGCAAACAGTTAAGGATTTCCTGCAAGTACAACCACCAATATTCAGCAGAAACTGGCCTACTAAGAATTGGTCCTTTCCAGACTCGGACAGAGCCCAGAGAGGCAGGAACAGACGCCCCAGAGGCAGAGGCCAATCTAGGGGCTCTTACAGAGGCCTCCAGTGGCAGCCTGCCAACCAGAGAGGTAGTGCAACAGCAGCAACAACAACTACTACACCAGGACAGGCTCAATGACTTTACTCTGATTCCGCCCACCAGGGCTCAACTGGAAGCACCCTTGGGCGGAAAGCTTGCTTTATTCTCGGAAAATTGGCATTATATTACAAGGGACACATGGACACTGCAAATAATAGACAAAGGATACAGGTTCCACTTCCACACTTTGCCAAAAAGAAACGGAATGCCAAACCTACCACCAAATCAGAGGGCAGAGGCTTTAAAGCAGATCAACAACTTACTACAAATGAAAGCTATAGAAAAGGTACCACTTTCAGAGCAAGGCCAAGGATTTTACTCCAGACTATTCCTTGTACCAAGAAAAGAAAATCAATGGCGGCCTATTCTCGACCTGTCCGCACTGAATACTTACCTCATTGTGCCAAAATTCAAGATGCTGACCCTACAGCAACTTCTTCCCATGTTGGGCAAGGAGTCTTGGCTGGTGACTCTAGATCTCAAGGAGGCATACCTGCACGTCCCTATTCGACCAAACTGCAGAAGACACCTCAGATTTCTTGCAGGATCAGAGCATTATCAATTCTCAGCATTGCCCTTTGGCTTATCTACTGCGCCCAGAGTATTCACGAAATGCCTGGCATCAGTAATTGCACACTGCAGACTTCAGGGGATTCAAATCTACCCTTATCTGGACGACTGCCTTATACAAGCGGACAACAAGGTAAATGTGATAAAAGACTTGGCCTATGCCATCCACCTACTACAGGCATTGGGATACACAGTCAACATCCAAAAATCAAGACTGGTTCCGTCCCAAAGGATAACCTTTCTGGGTGCGGACCTAGACACAACCACCCAAATGGCCTTTCTCACAGAAGAAAAACAAAAACAACTTCCAGATTACTTCATGAATCTGACAAGAAAAGCTCAGCTTACTGCAAGGAAAATCCTGCAGGCCCTGGGTTACATGGCATCCTGCATAATTCTGATACCACAGGCCAGGCTGCATATGAGAAAATTACAATGGTATCTAAGGAGTGTATGATCTCAACACAGTCACAGTTTGGAAACTTTGATACCAATCATTCCTTGCCTTCAAAAGGAATTCCTGTGGTGGGCTCAGGCCTGCCAGTCCAACAGAGGGTTGCCTTTCAACAAACCAAAAACAAAACAAACCATCACCACGGACGCTTCAGACCGAGGATGGGGAGCACACATGGAGGGCAAATGTATCCAAGGCTTATGGTCTCAAGGACAGCTGCACATGCACATAAACCAAAAGGAAATGCTGGCAGTGATGCATGCAATCGAGGCTTTCAAACCCTTCCTCCATCAAGGTCACCTGTTAATAAGGACAGACAACACCACGGTCATGTGGTACGTAAACAAGCAGGGAGGCACACACTCCTACCCTCTATGCCGGCTGGCTATGAATCTATGGGAGCTATGCCTGAAACTCAATATCCAACTGCAGTCCCAGTTCGTGCCAGGAAAGGAAAATGCACTGGCAGGCAGCTTAAGCAGAACTACCATGGATGCACACGAATGGATGTTGCACCCAGACATTTTCCAACTCATAACAAAGGCATGGGGAACGCCGGAGATAGATCTGTTCGCCTCCCCCCTCAACCATCAACTGAGGACATTCTGCTCAAGGACATACCACCCACAAGCATGGAGGGTGGACTCTCTCTCTTTCAGCTGGAAAGCTCTAAAAGTATATGCCTTCCCACCTCTCCTTGTAATGTACAAGGTTCTACTGAAGATCAGGGAGGAACAGCCAAGAGTGATTCTGATAGCTCCAGATTGGCCAAGGCAACACTGGTATCCAGTATTGAGGAGCATGTCACAGGCAAACCCATGGCCTTTCCCCCTATGGCCTCTTCTGACGCAGAACAATTTCAAGATCATGCATCCCAACTTAAAAACATTGCAGCTAACTGCCTGGAAAATCCCTTAAATCCAAAGCAAAATGTTTTATCACAGAGTGAAGGACATTATCATGGAAGCTCGCCGGCCTTCCACAAGGAAGACATACTCAGCTAAATGGAAAAGATTTTTCATTTGGAACACATCAAAAGGCTTAGATGTGACAGTGGCAAGCATGACACACATTCTCAGAAATAACAGTGTAAAATAACCAAAAAGTAAAAAGTGGCGTTAAAGAAGCAAACGCTGAACGCCCAAGAACCAGGTGGATGCAGCTGAATAGTTCTCCAAACGCTAGTGGCAACAATAGTCAGGCACCAAGCACGAACAGTAAAAATCCTTTATTGTAATAAACAAGTTGGTTTAGCGCTTTCACCTACTAAACACGTAGGCTTCTTCAGAACAATTAGTAACTTGTAACATTGTTATTTAAATACTTGATTTGGCGCCAAAACGTTTTTTTAAAACAACTCTTAAAGCTAGAACGTCCACATACTGATCTAAAATATTTATGTATTTCTACAATCAAAAAATATATATATACTTTAAAAAATACTATCTAATAAGTACGTATAAGCAGTACATATAAAAATTACGTATAAGCAGTACATATAAAAATTAATGTAATGTAAGTAACGTGTAACCGATGATTGAAACATAAATAATCCAATACAACCTAACATACTTTGTAAGGTACATAAATAATCAATCTACTAATACATCCTACATAATACAAACTATACTACAAATATTTAAAAATTAAAAAATTGATAAATGCAACATGTATGTTGCAACTTGAAATGTAAAGCTTCTAATATAGCAAGCTTAAAACATATTTAATAAGTCTTATCAAATATATATATAATATAAATATATTAATTTTAACTCATTTCCTATAACCTATTAATGTAAATTTTATAATGTAAATTTTATATTTCTAAAATGGGTTTGACTGAAATAAATTCATTTAAACCCGGTGGGGTGGTAGCATCCGTCAATAGCTGCCAATAGCATTCTCTGAATGCCAATTTACCTTTGATGTTACCTCCCCTGGGGTCTGATTTAACAGTTTCCAAAATAGTAAATCTAAATTCATGTTCAATTCCCTTATTCATAACGTGTTTCGCTAAAGCATTCTTATCCTCTTTTTTTCTAATACTATACAAATGTGCATAAACCCTTTTCCTACACTGTTGTTCCGTCTTACCTATATAAAAAGAGGAGCAGGCTGTACATTTTGCCAAATAAACTAAAAATTTTGTGTTACAATTTCCTCTCTTAGGGTATATTTTAGTCCTATTACAGTTCATCAACACTATCTTAGCTTCATTAGACATATATCTACATTGCGCACAGGTACCACATTTGTTAATGTACGAATGAGATTGTATTTCTTTCCTCTTACTTCCTGTTTCTAATAGATATTTTAAATTGTGTCCCATCCTATATACAACATTAGGTTTTGTCCCCAATATATCAATTAATTCATCATTTGTCATTAAAGTATACCAATACTAATCATTATTTCTTAAATCCTATTTGCATGTGGTCCAAATTCTATAATGCAAGATCTACTGTATATCTTCGTGTTTGTAATTTGATTATCAACCACTTTTCTCCCTATTGAAGATTTACTTTTAATGCCTAATAAGGGGGTGTATCTATTACCCCATTGTGACGTCACATATGTATTAATTTTTTCCATCATCCTGGGTTTATATCCCCTGTTTATAAATAACTTAGTAATGAATTCTATTTCATTCAACATGTCATTATATTCTGATGTCATTCTGAGTGCCCTTATGCATTGTCCCTTATGTATATTATACTTGGTCTTGTAAGGATGACAACTATCAAAATCTAAATAGGAATTTGAGAATGTTTCTTTCCTGTGTATAATGGACTTGAAAATATTGTCATCCTTAATAACCAATGTATCCAGATAGGGCACTCCTATGTTGTTAGAAGTAGAAGTACATTTTAAAAAATCACTACTGTGATTTAAATAACAGAGAAATTCATTAAAGGATGGTTCATCCCCTTCCCATATAATATAGATATCATCCAAGAAACGTGAATAATAGCTAATTTTCTTATTATATTCACTAGCAAATACGAACTTCTCTTCCCAATTAAGCATTACTATGTTGGCACATGCTGCCCCCATAGCTACGCCTTTAACTTGTCTAAATATTTCACCCTCATAAAATATAAAATTGTTGTCCAGTACTATTGACATTAAATCACAAACCAGTTGAATTCTATCCCATTCCAAGTTACTATGTTTGCATATGCTTTCTTTAAATGCCTCTATTCCTTGGTTTTTAGGGATACAAGTATATAAATCTATAACATCTATAGAAGCAAATATTAGATTATGACTAGCTAGATGTGTCGGGTATCTTGACAAAAATTCCCAAGAGTCTTTTACCATATGTTCAACTTTATTATATATGTGCTTAAGCAAGGAATCTATAGCTACCCCTAAAGGGAAAATTTTTGACTTGCTACCAGATATGATTGGTCTAAAAGGTGGGTCTATTAGACTTTTATGGACTTTAGGGATACCCACTAAAGTAGCCAAAACAGGATGTCTTACTTGCAGGTAATCATACAGGTATTCAGTAATTCTATTATCCAACCTGAATTCTTCCAAATATAAATCTATTCTTCTATATGCTATATTCAATTCGTTTAAAGAGATGATCTCATAATTATTCTGATCATATAGTAACTCCTGCATTTTGCTATTATATAGTATACCATCATAAATTACAGCTCCCCCTCCTTTGTCGGGTTTCATAATTCTGATGTCATCACTAGGTCTTAATTCATCTAACACTCTAATTTCATCTGTGTTAAGATTAGATATACCTTTAGAATTTCTGAGCTGTTTGTTAGCTTGGTATATTTCATGTGTAACTAATCTTTCATATCTGTCCACCTCTTTATTCATAAAAGGTACAAAATTACTTTTTTTCTTTAATTTACTAATATCGTTAAATGTGGATTCTTCCTCTCTTAATTTGGTGCTATCCTTAAACATGATAGCCAAATTTAATTTTCTCATATACTTTTTAAAATCGCATAAGAAGTCCACTAATTTAAATTTAGTTGTTGGTATATATTTCATACCTTTGGATAGTAGGCTGAAATGAGCTTTTTTCAACTCAATATTGGTGTAATTGAAAATCTGAAAGTTGTTATACCTGAAAATATTACCTTCCTGTACTATGTGTAAATGTTGCCCTTCATCTTTGTTTGGCTCTTCACTAATTTTTACCAATTTCCTTGTCCCCTGTATTCCTTTCTCCTCCATGTGTTCCCTTTGGTCCATTTTTTGTGTGTCTCTGTGTTGTAATCCTGATGAAAATTTTCCACATACTCATTGTCCCTATACATGTTTGTACCCCTGGAATCCTGACCAGTCCCAGAGTCACTATAGGGATAATAATGTGTCTTTTTCCATATATACACCCTGTCTGACTTGTATTGTTCAGTGTCTCTAATAATCTTTTTATTTTTCCTTTCTAACATCTTATCTGTTCTATTTTTAGCTAACTCATACTGTCTATAATATAACTTTTCCCAATTGGGGAATAATACATCTTTCAAAATAATTTCATTCAAGTGTTCTATTTCTTCCAATTCCTTACATAATTTGGCATTGTTATATTTTATTAACATGTTCATGTATTCTGTGCCAAATCGATCAAACATTTTATTAAAATTAGAACATACTTCATCATTCAAATCAATACCCATGGGTACTTTTTAAAACCTAAGTCCCATAGGTACTATATTGACACTAATACAATGCAATAAATACGCATTATCAAGTTTGATAGCATTAATGGTGTTCAGTTTTTTTCCAAACTCATAAATTAAATCTTTAAGTGTTCCTTTGGGTTTAAACTTATAATTAATGTCTTTAGTTTTATGTTTGTCAAATACACAATCACTGTCAAGGAAGTCTTTTAAAAAATTCTCTTTACTCTTCTCCTTTATATTAGTACCCATATTCAATTGTTTATGGGAAGAAACAGTACCTGGCATGTCCTGCTGCTTGTTAATAACATTAGCATAAGTCCGTAGATTCTGGCTATATTTCGGTCTAGCCCCCGTCCTTCTTGCTTCATCCGACACGTTACCAAAAGAAAAATCAAATGTAAACTCAGTTGGCGCCAACCTGCTGTCAACAGGTTCAGTCAAAACTCCATTAATAGGTAAATCAATGTTATTCCCCACACTATGCCTGGAAATTTGGCCCTTAGGAATCTCCGGGGATGAGGTTAACACATACTCCTGCTGCTCCTCGGTATTGCCATCTTGCCTGACAGTTTGCTTAACGCATTTGCGATACTGTAAACACTCTCTCCGTTCTTTCCGGGTGGAGCTGTTGTGACCCTTTGGAGCTTGCTCCGCTTCACTATTTAACATCTCCCCACTCCGTAGAATAAAATTGTTTACAAGTTCAAACAGCTTACCAAACTCACCCCTCAATAAGTTCACTTCGGAACGAAGCTCCGATAATTCATCTTTCTTGATGGGGGAGTTGGCTTCGTCACAATCCTGGTTCATGATGGAATAACCACAGAAATAACAGCGTAAAATAACCAAAAAGTAAAAAGTGGCGTTAAAGAAGCAAACGCTGAACGCCCAAGAACCAGGAGGATGCAGCTGAATAGTTCTCCAAACGCTAGTGGCAACAATAGTCAGGCACCAAGCACGGACAGTAAAAATCCTTTATTGTAATAAACAAGTTGGTTTAGCGCTTTCACCTACTAAACACGTAGGCTTCTTCAGAACAATTAGTAACTTGTAACATTGTTATTTAAATACTTGATTTGGCACCAAAACGTTTTTTTAAAACAACTCTTAAAGCTATAACGTCCACATACTGATCTAAAATATTTATGTATTTCTACAATCAAAAAATATATATATACTTTAAAAAATACTATCTAAGTACGTATAAGCAGTACATATAAAAATTACGTATAAGCAGTACATATAAAAATTAATGTAATGTAAGTAATGTGTAAACGATGATTGAAACATAAATAATCCAATACAACCTAACATACTTTGTAAGGTACATAAATAATCAATCTTACTAATACATCCTACATAATACAAACTATACTACAAATATTTAAAAATTAAAAAATTGATAAATGCAACATGTATGTTGCAACTTGAAATGTAAAGCTTCTAATATAGCAAGCTTAAAACATATTTAACAAGTCTTATCAAATATATATAATATAAATATATTAATTTAACTCATTTCATATAACCTATTAATGTAAATTTTATAATAATGTAAATTTTATATTTATTTTTATATATATTTTTATATTTCTAAAATGGGTTTGACTGAAATAAATTCATTTAAACCCGGTGGGGTGGTAGCATCCGTCAATAGCTGCCAATAGCATTCTCTGAATGCCAATTTACCTTTGATGTTACCTCCCCTGGGGTCTGATTTAACAGTTTCCAAAATAGTAAATCTAAATTCATGTTCAATTCCCTTATTCATAACGTGTTTCGCTAAAGCATTCTTATCATCTTTTTTTCTAATACTATACAAATGTGCATAAACCCTTTTCCTACACTGTTGTTCCGTCTTACCTATATAAAAAGAGGAGCAGGCTGTACATTTTGCCAAATAAACTAAAAATTTTGTGTTACAATTTCCTCTCTTAGGGTATATTTTAGTCCTATTACAGTTCATCAACACTATCTTAGCTTCATTAGACATATATCTACATTGCGCACAGGTACCACATTTGTTAATGTACGAATGAGATTGTATTTCTTTCCTCTTACTTCCTGTTTCTAATAGATATTTTAAATTGTGTCCCATCCTATATACAAAATTAGGTTTTGTCCCCAATATATCAATTAATTCATCATTTGTCATTAAAGTATACCTTTCAACAAACCAAAAACAAAACAAACCATCACCACGGACGCTTCAGACCGAGGATGGGGAGCACACATGGAGGGCAAATGTATCCAAGGCTTATGGTCTCAAGGACAGCTGCACATGCACATAAACCAAAAGGAAATGCTGGCAGTGATGCATGCAATCGAGGCTTTCAAACCCTTCCTCCATCAAGGTCACCTGTTAATAAGGACAGACAACACCACGGTCATGTGGTACATAAACAAGCAGGGAGGCACACACTCCTACCCTCTATGCCGGCTGGCTATGAATCAATGGGAGCTATGCCTGAAACTCAATATCCAACTGCAGTCCCAGTTCGTGCCAGGAAAGGAAAATGCACTGGCAGGCAGCTTAAGCAGAACTACCATGGATGCACACGCATGGATGTTGCACCCAGACATCTTCCAACTCATAACAAAGGCATGGGGAACGCTGAGATAGATCGCCTCCCCTCAACCATCAACTGAGGACATTCTGCTCAAGGACATACCACCCACAAGCATGGAGGGTGGACTCTCTCTCTTTCAGCTGGAAAGCTCTAAAAGTATATGCCTTCCCACCTCTCCCTTTAATGTACAAGGTTCTACTGAAGATCAGGGAGGAACAGCCAAGAGTGATTCTGATAGCTCCAGATTGGCCAAGGCAACACTGGTATCCAGTATTGAGGAGCATGTCACAGGCAAACCCATGGCCTTTCCCCCTATGGCCTCTTCTTCTGACGCAGAACAATTTCAAGATCATGCATCACAACTTAAAAACATTGCAGCTAACTGCCTGGAAAATCCCTTAAATCCAAAGCAAAATGTTTTATCACAGAGTGAAGGACATTATCATGGAAGCTCGCCGGCCTTCCACAAGGAAGACATACTCAGCTAAATGGAAAAGATTTTTCATTTGGAACACATCAAAAGGCTTAGATGTGACAGTAGCAAGCATGACACATATTCTGGAATACTTAGCAGAACTGTTCCACAATGGCCTTTCCTATTCTTCCATTAAGATTCATGCCTCAGCAATTTCAGCAGAATACAATGTGGATCCACCTATCTTCTCACACCCTCTCCTCAAGCAATTTCTGAGAGGGATCAAAAATATCAAACCTCCAAGAAAACCCCCTTTACCTGCTTGGGATCTCAACTTTGTCTTTGAGAAACTAACACTTCCTCCCTTTGAACCAGCAGCAACAGCGGATCTTCAGTTTCTGTCTTGGAAAACTGCATTCCTTCTGGCAATAACTTCAGCAAGAAGAGTATCTGAGTTACAAGCATTAATGGTAGTACAGCCTTTTCTTATCTTCCATCAGGACAGAGTTACACTAAGAACTAATCCTACTTTTATGCCAAAGCTGGTATCTAGGGTATCCTTGAACCAAGCTGTTCACTTGCCTACGTTCTTCCCAAATCCACAGAATAGAGGGGAAAAACTTCTGCACACCCTGGATATACACAGACAACTACGCTACTACTTGGACAGAACTAAAAGTAGCAGAAAAACTGACCAACTATTTGTAGCACATGCTGCTTGGGATGCAAGGAAAAGCAATTTCCAAACAGACAATTTCAAAATGGATAGGAAATTGCATTCGATTTTGTTACTCCTTTCATGGAAAGTCAGTTCCTGCAAACATCAGGCCTCATTCCACAAGGGCCACGGCCACCACTACAGCCTTCCTACGAGGGGTGGCTACCAAGGACATTTTAGAAGCTGCTACTTGGAGCTCCGTGCATACATTTACCAAACATTACAATCTACCTTTATACTCCAGATCCAGAGCAGGCTTTGCTACTGCAGTCCTGCAGGGGATCTTAACTACACCATCTTTTTCTTAGTACCTCCTCCCCCAGATTGGCTATGGTATTCTACCCATATGTTATGACTGCAGATGCATCCTTGAAGGACATAGTACAGTTTTGTACCTACCATAAATGTAGATGTCTGATAGGTATGCATCTGCAGTCAGGTTTACCCTCCCTCCTACCCCTCTGTGGTATTCCTAGGGTGTTTACCCCTCTTTTAGCTAGCTGGGGGAATCTATTATGGTGTATTTGTTTGTATATACATGTATATATATATATATATATATATATATATATATATAATTTTGCAAATGTTTGGAATTCTATTGCATTTATCCAAATTTAGCCTTCTTAGAGGGCACCTGGCATCTGGGGCAAGAAAAACTGAGGAAAATGGCGTCGGCTGATGCTTTTATACCCCAGACGCTCTGACGTCGGGGAAGGTGCGACATCAGCCGAGGCCAGACCCAGACTTTGGAATCCGGCCGACCGAAGGGCTGCCTGAGGCAGGACAACCCATATGTTATGACTGCAGATGCATACCTATCGGACATCTACATTTATGGTAGGTACAAAACTGTACTTTCTGGATGTCATACGTAGGGCCAGATGACCCAGTACTAGAAAATCCTATGCTAACAAGTGGAAAAGGTATAGTTCCTGGATCCAGACTAAAGGAGCGGACCCAGCACAGCCTTCCTTACCTCTCATCCTAGATTACCTAGCAGAACTACTCCACAGGGGCCTATCCTTCACTTCCATTAAAATCCATGCCTCTAACATCTCTTCACTTTACAGCACTGAGCCACCTCTCTTCTCACACCCTCTCACTAAGCAGTCCTGAGAGGGGCTAACAACTTAAGGCCACCGAGAAGAGCCCCTACCTCTGCTTGGGGCCTTAACTTTGTGTTGGAAAAGCTCACGCTTCCCCGCTTTGAGCCTGCAACTTCAACAGAGTTAAAATTCCTCTCTTGGAAAACAGCCTTGCTTCTGGCTATCACTTCAGCTAGAAGAGTGTCTGAGCTACAAGCACTTATGACTGTGGAAACTCTCATCATTTTTCATGCTGACAGGGTCTCTCTCAAGACTAACCCAACCTTCATGCCTAAGGTAGTTTCCAGTGTGGCTCTCAACCAATCTATTAATTTGTCCACCTTTTTCCATAAACCTCAAAATAAGGGGGGAAGGATCCTGCACTCTTTAGATGTGCACAGACAGCTCAGACTGTACTTGGATAGGACTAAGCCCTTTAGGAAATCTGACCAGTTACTAGTCAGCTTTTCACCAGGGGCGGAGGGCAAAGCCATATGAAAATCAACCATTTCCAAATGCATAGCACACTGCATCCATTTCTGCTACAAACACCCATGGGAAACCACCCCCACAGAAGATCAGAACACATTCTACTAGGGCAACTTCAACCTCTATAGCCTTTCTCAGAGGTGTCCGTACCAGGGACATCCTGGAAGCTGCAACATGGAGTTCTGTTCATACCTTCACCATTACCACCTGCCTATCTTTTCAAAATCCAGGGCGGGCTTTGCAACTGCAGTCCAATACTAGCCAGCCCCAACTCTTCTTGACTGCCTCCACCCATTCCTCAGCTTTGGGAATCAACCCAAGTGTGATGACTGCAACAGTGAAACAGGAAGAACATAGTACAGTTGTGTACACTTACCATAAATGTAGATGGTCGAGTGTGTTCACTGTTGCAGTCCTGGTTTCCCTCCCTCCAGCCCCCTTGTCTTTCTGTCTCTCTCTTCCTCACCCTTACAGGGCTGTTGGTATTTACTTTCTACTGGTGGTGTTACTCCACCATAATGTAGCTCCCTTTTGGGGGCTCCTGACATTTGGGGCAAGAAAAACTGATGTAATCCAGTCGGCTGCCTGTTTTTATACCACTGACGACCTGACGTCAGTCCTGGAGCGACCGCAACCGACACATAAATACTAAGCCTCTAGTATTCGGGCTCACTGAAGGCTACCCCTGGCCGGATAACCCAAGTGTGATGACTGCAACAGTGAATACACTCGAACATCTACATTTATGGTAAGTGTACAGAACTGTACTTTCCTATGGTGGTTAGTTACTAAAACTGTGACAGTGTGTTTTTTTCCCTCATTTTGCTTGCTTTTGGAATCAGTAAGAGGTCACAAGATGGCATGCTGTCTTTTGGACATTTAAGCTAAAGTTATGAATAAGCAGATAGGTTCAGGCAGAGATGAAAGTTTCCAAATTCCTCAACTAAAGCAGTGTAGAATGTTGTTTTAGTTCTAAAAGTGACCTGATTGCTGTGTAAACAAAGTAAGCTCAGAGGCTTGAACATTTTGGCGGATGAATGCATGAGTGTGGTATAGGAAGGTAAGAGTGGGAGAATGGTGGAAAAAGTACAAAAAATCAAATGATGGTGGGGGTAGCTGTGCCATGTTATGTTCTTTATACAAGTAAAATTCTTCTGTAAACTTTTATTTCCTAACCTTGAATTTCATAATGCCTTGTTATCCCTAGTCCAGAAGAAGCAGGGGTACCCCACCTCCTAAAAATAGGTAAATTCTGGAGGCACGTGGTACAGGCACTCCCTATCTGTTAAATAACTTGAAGCAAATAAAACTTTTCAGTTGTCTATCAATTTTGTAGCATGTCTGATGCCTAAAATGCATTTTTGTAGCAACTTCTGGAGCAATTTGAGCCACACCTGCCATCAGCAGGAAGCAGTCACCTAGCATATGCACATACAAACACAGGAGACTAACATGAAAGATAGCAAGCAGTAGACCAAATGTGTGGCTGTTGCACAGTATCAACGAACTTGTTAAAAATATATAAAGTAGATAGTAGACACATGTGTGCTCCACTGTTAAACCTCTACTAACCCCAATGGAAAGTGAGGTTCTGCACCAGTTTGAGTGTCTGGTTGCAAAGCCTGTTCTGTTGTAGCCATTGTACAGTCAGAGTATGGATGATGATGTTGAGATGGTGGGTTCTGCACCAATTTAAGAGGCTATGGTGGGAAATGTGTTCTGTTTTACTACACACACACAAATGTGTTTATGTGCATTTTGCAAGTCTCAAAAACTGCTAAGCTAGCTTCCCATTTTGTGCGTTGAACATGGCAAAAAATGCAGGACTTGGTGTCGTATGAATGGTGTACTGTAGCTTAACTTTCAAGAAGTTAACCAAAAAGCAAGCTACAGTCTGTATGATTGAGTTTAATCCCTACACATTTCACACATCCATGTGTCTGCTGCTGTGACATTGACTTGTTTAAACACGGAACTTCATTCTGAAGAAAAACGAGTCACCAACTACGAAATTAAAAAAAAAAAACTAAATCTTCTACTGTTCATTCAGATTCATAGATATTCCAAGGCCTTCGAGGATTATGACCATTCATATCATGCAGTACCCTCCCTCAGGCTGCACCTCCTTTCTGCACGAGGACCAATGTCAGTGAATCCCAGTTTTGTGGATACTCACATAGTCATCCGCGTTATTTGTAAAGGAAGGTAGTGAGTCGCACAGTTTAACACGTAAGGCAGGTGTATTCTAGAGGTCTGGGAGATGATAGATTATAAAGCTGTCCCTTCACTCTTTTATCAGTTTATACTATTGGTGGAGATATCGGACTTGTGGAGAAACAGAAGATCTAGGACAGACTGAAGAATTTTATTAAATTTTGATATGCAATTGCAGTACTGCTTAATGTTGCATAAGAAGCATAGCTTTTGTTGACACACAAAAATCACTTGGTTTAAATAGTCTGCCAGGTTCCCTCCTTATGGCAAGCTGTGGACTAAAGCAGTTTCTTTTCTTGCCTAGCATAAAAGCTTTTTTCCACCCAGTGTAAGAATTGCACAGTATCTGTGCTGTGTTCTTGACCTTGTTGGTTTTGAGGCCACCACATCTTCACAAAGGCTGCTGAGTCATCCACTGCCCTTGTTGTTGTTTGTCTTTCGGCTTTTCCCAGTTTGCGGTCATCACAGCAGGAGTCTGCTAATGATTGGCAATAGATTTTCACGAACGCCGAGGTGCCATCTCGACGTCCAACCTTCAATGAAGGCATGCCCATTTATGCATGTCTTTCGAACGCCCACCCAACCGTGGGGGGACATGCAGACTCCACACAGAAGGCACTCCCCACACTCCAGCCAAGAATCGAACTGGAGAAACTCTTGCTGTGAGGCAACAACGCTACCACTGCACCACCACGGATTCGTAGTCATCCACTGCCCTATTTGTGGGGGAAAAAAAAAAAACTTTTATTCCCCCTTGAGCATTCCACCTTGTATTTTCAAATTATGCTATTCTCTTGTGTCTCCATTGAAATATTGTATCATTTTATGTGTCTATCTAATACTGCGCTTTGTTATTGTTTAATTACTGCAGATGTTCTTTGTGTTTCACTGTTGCAGTCATTACATTTGGGTAATCTGCTGGCAGGTTGCCCTCAGTCGGCCTGAATTCCAAAGTCTTGGGTCCTGCGTTGGTTGCTGTCTTCTCTTCCATGACATCAGGTCATCAGGGGTATAAAACATGCAGCCAATACCATTTTCTTTAGTCTTTCTTGCCACGCAGTGCCCGAAGCAGAAGCATTTTGTAAGTGCTGGTCGGCCAGCTATTGAAATATTCGTGTTTGAGTTTCAGAACCTAAGTCTTCACTAAAGCTAAGTACCCCATTGGGGAAACTTTTTTCTTGCTTTTTACCAATGTCAGAAAAAGTTAATAATTGTATTACATGTGGTAAGCAAATACCTCATAAGGATTTCCATTTATACTGTATTCCTTGCCTAGGCCCTGATCACATTGCCTGGCTGTCGGTTTTGTGCTAGATTTAACCAACGCGCTCTTAAGCGTCTGTATATTTTTGCATCAAAGTATTTTGGAAACAGATTTAACTACCTAGAAATGTCGTCGGATAGCAATCCGACTACCGGAGTACATAAAAAAATGCAAAGAAAAGGACAGAGAAATGCAGTCGAGATCCAAATTTTCTCCGAAGTTTCTCCTAAGCCAGTCGGCGGTACTCAGTGAGACGCTTTCGCAGCCCCTGATACCCACTACCTTCGAGTCGCAGGCCTCTACCGAAACCCATGTGGAGTCCGGCATGCCGCAAGATACTCAAGGTATTGGACCAACGGATGTATCTCCCTCGGATGGGCCCGGAGCCACTGAGCAGGCACCGGCTTCTGAGGGTGTATTCAGACCTCAACATTTGTATATCAAACCGACAGCTGCAAAACCGAAGACAAAAGCAACTTCTAAAACTAAAAAAACGAAGCATGAGCCCACGTGCACAGGCCTCTACGCCTAAAAAACAGATGATCAAAATGGCTGAAGTCCTTATTACCTCGATCAGGGGTACCCATCCAGATAAGAGGCCTAGGCAAGACACTGATTATGAATCTTCAGATCAGGTTTCTATTTCTTCTGATCAGGAATTATCTATACCTCCCTATGAGGATTCTGATGCTGAGGAAGTCTATTCCATCTGCATCTCCTCCTGAGGATTATTCATTTGGAGAAACCTTGCATACTTTGAGGGAGCATTTTCACTGGAGAGTCAAGACTTTTCAGAATCAAAAAAGAGACTCACGGATTTCCTTCTTCTCCCTCAGCACAAGCCTTTAGCCATTCCCCCTGTTTTAGACATTGTGGATGATGTGTTTTCAGAATCAAGCATGACCCCTGACTCCTTACCTCCGGCTCCCAGTAAGCCGGACAGATATTACAGGGTCCCTGATTCACATACATTTTTATTTAGAAACCCTGATGTTGATCCTGAAACTATTTCACAGGACCCAAAAGGAGTTAAGGCCTCAACAGCAAAAAAATCCTACCCCCTCTGACAGAGATTCAAGGGCACTGGACAGATGGAGAAAAAAGGTTTATACATCTGCAACCTTGGCAATCAGGGCCTTAAACTGTCAATTTCATATGCTTAAGTACCAGCAACATGTTATGGGATTGCTGAAACAGAAAATGATGTTGATTTCAGAATGTGCAGTAAATAAAGATTTGCAGGAATTATTGCATGCAGCTGAACAAGTTGGAAAGCATACTTTGCAATGTGGTTTTGATTCTTTAGAAGCCTCCTGCAGGGCTACAGTTACTGGATCTGTGATTAGGAGGCATGCCTGGTTAAAGGAATAAAATTTGCCTGATCATGTTAAAGCTAAATTGCTAGATGCACCTTTACAGCATGTTTCTTTGGTGTTAAGGCAGAAGAGGTTTTAAAGAAAATGGAAGACGAAGCTAAGTCTATGCAAACTGTTAGACTTCTTACAAGTGCAGCCACCAAGATTCAGTAGACACTGGCCTACAAAAAATTGGTCCTTTCCTGTGTCAGACAGAGCTCAAAGGGGCAAATCCAGATGCCCTAAGGGTTCCAGATACCAGGCGGAAGACTCATATAGGTCAAAGCAGTGGGTCGCATCCACCTCCAAATCTGGAGGAGATAAAAGCGCAAACCTACCGAAAGCAATCCCAATGACTTCCCTCTGCCTACACCAAGCACTTATCTTTTGGCATAGGGAGAAAATTAGCACTTTTTGCTCAAAATTGGCAGTTAATAACCCAGGACAGGTGGGTACTAAACATCGTATCACAGGGATACAGATTCCATTTCCACACTCTGCCAATGGCAAATGGTTGGCCAGATCTGCCAAAAAATCAATGGGCAGAGGCACAGAAACAGGTTAGGTCACTCATGGATATGGGGGCCATTCAGACAGTACCAGAACAGGAAAAAGGACAAGGTTTTTACTCAAGACTGTTCTTGGTACCCAGAAAGGACAAGGCCTGGCGGCCAATACTGGATTTATCGATTTTGAACACATACCTGGACATTCCAAAGTTCAAAATGCTGAATTTACAGCAGCTTGCCCATGCTTAGACCTAAAAGAGGCATACCTGCATGTCCCAATAAGACAATCGTGCAGAAGATACCTGATATTCAAGGCTGGCTTAATGCATTACCAATTCTCTGCACTGCCCTTTGGCTTATCTACTGCGCCCAGGGTCTTTACAAAGTGCCTGGCTCCAGTAATTGCATTTTGCAGACAAAGAAGTATTCAAATATATCCTTACTTAGACTGTCTCATTCAAGCAGTAAAGAAGGGCACTCTTCTTCGACACCTGGTGTTTGTGAAAAGGCTTCTAACATGCCTAGGGTACACAATAAATGAAAAGAAATCACAACTGGTACCCTCTCCAAAGATAACATTCCTGGGTGCAAGCTTGAATACAACTGCCCAGATGGCTTACCTCACGCTAGACAAACAAAGGCAACTGACTACTTACTTCAAACTGATGACAACAAAAGCACAGTCTTCTGCAAGACAAATTCTGCAGGCTCGGGGCTTCATGGCATCCTGCATCCTACTAATTCCATACGCAAGACTGCATATGAGGAAACTTCAATGGTACCTAAAAGGTTTATGGAGTCAACATTCACACAGTCTGGAAACAATGATTCCTCTCATTCCCTGCCTGCAACAGGAGTTTCTGTGGTGGGCAAAGGCCTGTCACCAAAACATGGGATGGCCCTTCACTCTACCCCCTGCCAGCCAAACCTTATCAACAGACACATCAGATTATGCCTGGGGGGCCCACATGGCAGGAAGATGCATTCACGGCATATGGGCACCAAAACAAATGCATCTACATATCAACCAGAAAGAGATGCTAGCTGTTCACCATGCCCTAACAGCCTTCAAGGACTTACTTCATCCAGGACAATTACTGTTAAAGATGGACAACACCACAGTCATGTGGTATAGAAACAAGCAAGGGGGCACACACTCTTACCCCCTTTGCAGATTAGCCATGGCACTGTGGGACACAGCTTTAACCTACCAAATACATCTTCAAGCTCAATTCCTGCCAGGAAAACAAAGCACTCTGGCAGACGATTTAAGCAGAAACCTTATGGATCCTCACAAGTGGAAACTAAATCCACTCTCTTAAAACCCTCTTTTGTGCGGTTTTGCGCATAGCGCAACATCGGGCAGCGCCGCCTAATTGGGTTTAAACTATTCCTGGCTCCACGAAGTCTGCTCTTCACTTTTTCCCTTAGAACTGCTCTCTCTCTCAAAGTAAACAAGATATTCTCATTCTAAGGCCCCTCACTGATCCAAATATGTAATTTTACAAGTTAGCACTAATAAAACCATAAGCACTACTTACTCTTATACTCTCTACGATTACCTTGTCCCCTATTGGTCCGTTTTAATTCAGTTCCCTATATTACTCTAGCATGTCCAAAGGTCAGTCAATGGTTTCCTCTCCAGTCCAGCTGGTGAATCTGGGAATTTTGAGGCAATGTTACAACTGTCTCATGTACACGGACAACCCTCTCCTCCTCCAAACAGGTTCGAATATATGTGAGAGATGCAACCATATTGCCAAACTGGAGGCTGAGCTCTCTCATCTCAAAACTGGTGTAACCAGTCAGGAGGAGAAGGTAACCTCACACAACACAATTCCAGTATCACATAGTCCCACCACAACATCGAACCAAACACATAAAAACACAAAAACATACTTGGAGGCTCTAAATAAAAATCTACCTAAGCAACAGAGACCTCCAAAGCAGACATCCAAGCAAACGCTACCCCAAAACAAAACACGTACAACACATAGCACACAAAGTCAGTGTGCCAAGCAGTCACAGCCCTTAAGGCTGAATAACACACCTGATACTCTTGTAATAGGTGACTCTATTGTCAGACACACTGACGTCCCGCTCACCAGGCTGAATAAAGAGAAGGTCACAGTGAGCTGCCTGTCGGGCGCTAGGATCCGCCACATAACGCAAGCACTCAGGTAACTCCAAAGCAAATACAAATATGACTCGGTCATTGTACATGCTGGTGTGAATGACCTGAGATGTACCTCCCTCGACTACATGAAAAGAGACATAGAGGAGCTCTCTGATCATGTAGCCCAGGCCGGTATGACCCTGACCTTGAGCAGCATCTTACCCTCACCTAGAATGATGCCACAGTATAAAGACGAAATGATCGATTTTAACAATTGGCTAAAATTTTGGTGTCATTCAAAGGGGATCCAGTGTCTGTCAGCCTGGGATGACATGCTTGACAAGCCACGTTGCTTCGCTAGGGACGGCTTGCACCTGTCACCCCTGGGCTTTCGGATATTGGCAAAGGCTTTTTTCACCCCCATAGTGTCTTTTTTAGGCAAGACTCAAAAGTCAAACCCACCTCCATAGGGAACAAGGAACAAGAAACTAAGGGTAATGCTGCTAAACGCCAGACGTCTTAACCTCAAGATGCATGTACTCGAAGCTCTCCTCAGTATGGAGAACATTGATATCTGTGCAGTGACAGAAACCTGGTTCAAGGCTCCAGAGAGCACCCCAGCACTACCAGGTTATACCTCATATCATGCTTTTCGGCCCCAAAACCCGGACCGAACCACAAAAGGAGGGGGAGTTTCATATTTATCAAGGATATCCACACCTCCAGGTTAGTGGCATTGCACAAAGTATCGGAGACCATCCATGTGCAACGGACAGTGGGCAAGACTGTTTTTCAGTTTATAGCATCCTACAGACCACCCTCTCAAAGTCAGGAATCCCACTCGGCTTTCATGAAAACATTGGAGAACATGAAGATCTCTCCGAACACCATTATATTTGGGCGACTTCAACTACCCAAACATAGACTGGGAGCATTACTCAAGCCCCAGCACCTTAGCCCAAAGGTTCCTGGAATTTATAAACTGAAATGCTGTGGAACAACTAGTCATCACTCCCACAAGAGGGGATAACATACTAGACCTGATCATTACCAACATGGGGACTCTATGCTCCATACCAGAAGTATATCCCTCATTGGTAAGATCAGACCATAAATTAATTTCACTGGATGTCCACATCCCGACCCCACCCCCAGCCCAAAAAACCACAGTGAAAAACTTCTCAAAAGCGAACGTCACACTTCTCAAACCCGAAGTGGAATTCTTCAAGGCCCCAGTGCCAGTGGAAACTACAGCCCAAACTGCAGAATCCTATATAAACGCATTCTACGGACATCTCCAGGAATGCATGGATCATGCTATCCCAAACAAAATCAAGACCCAATTATCCAAAGGCAGATGTCCAGTCTGGTGGATCCCAGCCATAAATAAACTGTACAACAGGAGGAGGAAGCTGCTACATGATAGAGTACTACATAGGCATGGCATCTCTGATCAGTACTAGCAAAAAATTACGATCCCTCATAAAATCCTCCAAGGCCAGCTTCGAGAGAAAAATTGCACAGGACACTAGAGACAATCTTAAGGCTTTTTTCAGTTATGTTAGGAACCTGGGATGCAACTCCCAGACTTGTTCTGAGTTGATTCTAAACGACAAAAAATACAGTGAACCCACAGACCGCTAATATCCTGGCAGACAGGTTCAGTGCAAACTTCTCCACCCCCCCCCCCCCCCCCAAAAGAGCAAGTATCTGTCCCGGCAGAGTGCAGCCTCCCAAACATCTCTGATGCTCAGGTGAAGGCCGCCCTCTCCAAAGCAAAAAACACTGCTTCCATGGGACCAGATGGCGTCCCGGGTTGCGTCCTACATGAACTCCAAGAAGAACTAATCCCTCAAGTAAAACTGCTGTACAATCTCAGCCTCACTACAGGATATGTGCCCAAAGAATAGCGTACAGCAACAGTGGTCCCACTCCACAAAGGTGGCGCCTCTGCGGACCCTGGAAACTATAAGCTTGACTAGCCTAGTCTGCAAGGCTGTGGAGAGGATCATCATGGAACTCATAAACAAAGACATTGGGGACCTACAGACACTAGATCCTACCCAATTTGGCTTTGTCAAGGGCAGATCCTGCCTTTTGAACCTGGTCGACTTCTTCGAAACAGTCACCAAGTCCATAGATGAAGGGAAGGTAGTCCACACAGCCTATCTGGACCTCGCAAAAGCATTTGACACAATACCCCACTCGGGCATCATAGATAAGCTATCCAGCCTAAATATAAACCCCTATGTCACAAGATGGGTCGCAAACTAGCTCAAAGACAGAACCCACAGAGTCAGAGTTGCTGAGGCCATGTCAGACTCGAAACTGGTCACAAGTGGCATCCCACAAGGTTCTGTCCTGGGACCTCTCTTGTTCGGTATTTACTTTTCTGAGGTACAGGCCAATGTGGGAGGACTATGGCTCACCAAGTTCGCAGATGACTGCAAACTGGGCGCCATAATAGCCTCTCCAGCTGACACAAAGATCCTTCAAAAAGGTCTCGCAGAGACGGATAACTGGTGCCAGAGCCATGGTCTAAAGCTAAATGCCAAAAAGTGTATAGTCATACCCTTTGGCAAAAACAATGTGCCTACAAATTACCACATAGGTGGTAACCCATTAAGTACAGAGGAAGTGATTAGGGATCTGGGGACCCGCAATCTCTCCTTTGACAACCACATTGCCAAAGTGGTCAGAAAGACCTTCTACATAGCCCACCTCATCATGAAAGGATTCGCATCTAGATCAAGAGAGGTAATCGTGCCCCTTTATTCATCCCTCATCAGGCCCATCATAGAATACAATGCCCCCTTTGGGATGTATCTTACCCAACACCTGCAGCAATTAGAAAGACCCCAAAAGTACCTCACCAGGAGGATCAAGGGACTCAAATAGATGCCATATGCTGCTCAGTTAAAACAACTCTAGCTCTACTCAGTTGCATACCGCCTACTTCGAGGCGATCTATGCCTGACATATAAAGCTATGTCCAACCCAGAATTAATGGACATGCTCCACCTCAGTAAATCTAAATCCCTTAGAGCCACGCGCTCGAGGGACTTGAACCTCAGCACAGAAATAAATAGAACATGCTGGAGGGACAGATTCATAACCCAAAGGCTCCCTTCGCTCTGGAGTAGAATTCCAATTCATGTTAGGCAGAGCACCTCACTGACTCTCTTCAAGAAGAATCTTGATGAGTGGATGGGGGATCGTAGGTTTGTCCCGGGGATTACGTCCGTGTCACTATTAGACAGAGGCACAGTAAACTAAACTTTAAAAAGGGCACAGTATACTCAAATCAAGGGGTGGCGTAAGCCAAACACAATCGGGCTAGGCTTATAAATGCCCCAGGGCAGATAGCCTAGTATGAACCTATGAACCTAAGTCTTCAGCATGATAACAGAGAAATGGGGGAGCCCAGGCACAGATCTATTTGCCTCTCCTCAAAATTATCAATTGAAAAGATTCTGCAGAAGGACTTATCACAGACAAGCATTGAAAGTGGACACCCTATCCTTCAGTTGGAAAAACCTATCGGTTTATGCCTTTCCTCCGCTGCCTCTTCTACCCAAGGTCCTCCTAAAAGTCAAACAAGAGAAGCCAAGGATGATATTAATTGCCCTGGACTGGCCCCGCCAATACTGCTACCCAATCCTAAGGAACTTTTCTCAATACCCAGCTTGGACCTTGCCTCAAAGACCACAACTACTGTCCCAGCAAAACAATCAGATCCTGCACAATCAACTACAGACTCTGAAACTGGCAGCATGGCTAATCATGTAATCATACAAACGACACCTCTCAGTAAAGCTGGGATGGATGTCATTTTGGAAGCCAGAAGGCCTAGTACTAGAAAATTTTATGCTGACAAATGGAAGAGATTCTGTGCTTGGAATCAAGCACAAGGAACTGATGCAGCAGAACCACATATTCCTCAGATATTACAATTCTTGACTGAGATGCTTGACAAAGGCCTATCTTTCTCATCAATCAAAATCCATGCCTCTGCCATTTTGACTCATTACAATACAGAGCCACCAATCTTTTCTTATCCTTTAATAAAGCAGTATCTTAGATTAAAAATGTAAGGACTCCTAGAAGGTCACCATTACCTGCATGGGACCTCAATTATGTGTTGGAAAAGCTCACCCTGCCTCCATTTGAACCAGCTGCTACCGCTGATATAAAGTTCTTATCATGGAAGACAACTCTGCTACTAGCAATTACTTCAGCAAGAAGAGTTTCAGTGCTACAGGCCCTCATGGCTGTAGTACCTTTTATCATCTTTTACCCAGACAGGGTGTCTCTGAGGACAAATCCTACTTTTATGCCTAAGGTGATTTCCAGTGTGGCACTTAACCAAACAGTTCATCTGCCAACTTTTTATCCAAATCCGCAGAACAAAGGGGAGAGAATTCTGCATTCCTTGGACGTACACAGACAGCTAAGATTCTACTTGAGCAGGACTAAAGCTCTAAGAAAAACTGAGCAATTACTAGTGTCATATGTTGCAGGATCAGAAGGAAAGGCTATTTCAAAGCAGACAATTTCAAAGTGGATAAGCCACTGTATCCGTTTCTGCTACTTACACCATGGTAACCTGTGCCCAAGGGCTATAGGTCTCATTCCACTAGAGCTGCAGCTACTTCAGCAGCCTTTCTCAGAGGAACACCAACCAAAGATATTCTAGAGGCTGCTACTTGGAGTTCTGTTCACATCATTACAAAGCGTTACCATTTGCCTCTTTACTAGTCCAGGGCAGGCTTTGCCACTACAGTGCTGCAGGGCCTTATAGCCGCACCTAATGCTGTTTAGCTCCAGCCTCCCAACCATAGCTTTGGGATTGTACCCAAATGTAATGACTGCAACTGTGAAACACGAAGAACATAGTACAGTTGGTACACTTACCATAAATGTAGATGCTCAAGTGTATTCACTGTTGCAGTCCAGGTTACCCTCCCACCATCCCCCTGTCATTCTAAAGTTTATCTTTCCTTCTCTATCTTCTACAACCTATGTGGTGTATTTGCTTGTAGATGAAGGTAAAGTTTATGTTGATGCATGTGTATATATATATATATATATATATAGATATATATATATCTATATATATATATATATATCTATATATATATATCTATATATATATATATATATATATATATATATATATATATATATATCTATATATATATATATATATATATATAGATATATATATAAAATATTGCTACCTTTTTGGGGGCACCTGACATCGGGGGCAAGAAAAACTAAAGAAAATGGCGTTGGCTGCATGTTTTATACCCCTGACGACCTGACGTCATGGAAGAGAAGACAGCAACCGACACAGGACCCAAGACATTGGAATTCAGGCCAACTGAGGGCAACCTGCCAGCAGATTACCCAAATGTAATGGCTGCAACAGTGAATACACTTGAACATCTATATTTATGGTAAGTGTACACAACTGTACTTTACCTTGTAACTTAGTTAGCCGTAGGAAGCATAGCCCCTTAATAGTAAACTGGCCATAGCGCTAGCAGCAGTTGTGCTAAATCTTTCAAAGTCATTTTGAATTATATCAATAAATACAAAAAAAGTGTTACTGCAGCCACGAGTACAGCAAATGAGCTTAACTGTTTTCGGTATGAATATCTGGCTATTCATTTCTTGTTGTTCAGAGCAGTATTTCTTCTTTGTTATTAAAGATGATGTCTGGCATTTGGACTTACGATATCAGATGAGTTCAAATTATATTAAATGTAGGCCGAGTATTTAAGGACCTGCACATTGCAAATGTGTGTGTGTGTGTGTGTATATATATATATATATATATATATATATATATATACGCACAGAGAAAATAAGTTATGGTTGCTCTAAGCAGAAAAAGGTGAAAATTGATTTTGAGTGGGGTAAAACATCTCTCTCAACTGTTTAGAATTTTGCAGAAAGTCCAGATTTTGTATTATATTTTTTGGTCTGTTGTAAAATTTGTGTGCTTTTTGTGGCAAATCATTGAGGATTAAAGTTGTTAAATAATGTCAGGCTTTGAGTTGCAGACCTCATGTCTTTAAGAAAATGCATGCCGTTGCAAGACCTGCTACACTTAAGTTTGTAAGAGCAGCATTTAAAGTATGGCCCTGATTTTGGATTTTTCCCCTCATTTCTGGTTTTGTCCAGAATTCTTGTGCTGACTGGCTAAGAGGTACGGGGTGATCCATGAAAATAATCTGAAAGATAAAAGAAAAAGAAGAGGCGTACGTATAGCAGTGAGGGATAATGAAAGGGTGATATGGAAGAAAGAAGTAGGTTGCAATGAGAGAAGTGGAAAACACAGGCCCCAATTCCAAAAGACTTGCTGTCAGCAGAAGTGACCGGGCTGAGAGCAGTTTTTTTTTTTTTTTGGAATCTGGTCTCTGGTGTAATCCTGTTTATAGATAAGCCTTACACTAAAGTAAGTCACTTACACTGAGAGCAACTCTTTTGAAATCTGGCCGTGTGTGTGACAAAACTTGTAAACTCAGACAAGGATTAATGAAAATGCATCAGAAAAGAAAACCTTACTGTGTTGTGCATTGTATCCCTTACACCTTAGCTCAGGAATTTTTTTTTCATGTGCGTGTATCATATATCTCTACTTTTCTATATTTCATGATTAAGCTGTAAAGTACATTTAAGATGTTAAACCTGTAATGCACACTTGCACTTTTATGCATTTCATGGTTGTTAAGATTTTAAGTACTTTCGTACTATATCTAATGTATGTTCTCTGAGTGACCTCTGAACAATAGATCTGGTATCAGAAATTCTGAGTGGTCTGTTTAGGGTTTTCTCTTCTACACATCCTACTTCGTCTGTATCTATGTTTGCATATCCTTCCTGCAATTGCAGAATGGTGCAGTGTAGGATATTTATTTTTCTTTGTTTTGGACATAGGTTCATAGATTAGTACTAAGCTAACTGCCCTTGCAAGCCATTTTAAGCCTAGCCAGTTATCCCTTGTGAGACTTGAACCCTGTACCTTGTGTTTGTAAGGCAAACACCTTAACCATTAGGCCACCCTCCCAACCCATGTTAACCAGGAAGAGCATTAATCTCACTGGACCATTTTCAGGCTCACCTTGGTGATGCAACAAAAAACTTGAGATGTAAAAAAAAATATATATTGCTTAACAACAAAGTAAATGAATATATGGCAGTACATTAAAATTAGAGAGAGTACACATTTAGGGAAGCTGCAGTTAGAGATGACATGTTCAAAGAAGTTTATTTTAAGGCCTGGGCTCTGAGTTTGTCTAAAATGACAATTCTCAAGCAGTGTAATATGCGCAATAGTTACAAATGCCTAGACAATGGCATTATTTGCAAATATTAGTGAAAGACACAGTCCAGTTAGACAGCTAGTGGTAAGAAGGTGAGTGACTATCGAATGAAGAAGAAATGGTTTTAGACTTTGGACCTCGTACAGGAGTAGGTGTGCCCAAGCCCTTGTTTCTTCCTTTTCTGCTCAACACACTCCATGTTCGCGTTTCTGACGTTTGTCGTGGAGAATTTCCAGGGTTTGATGGCCAAGAAATAGAAACTGTGGCTACTAGATCATGCGCCAAAACCCATGTTGGCATTGCTTCTTTTGTCCGGGGGTAGAATGTAAGGTATTCTACTACCATGGGTGCAACAAAATGGAGTCCGTGGACTGTTTTTTTGAAAATATTTCCATTGACCATTGTAGCAAGGTATTTAGTGAAATAAACTTAGCAGTTATTTAATGAGAATGAAGCCATACTTGCAAAGCTTTCCTTATGTGGTAGATGGCCACTCAGAATCAGTGGGGCAGTCATTTAAAGAGCTTGATCGTTTGAGACCCTCAAAATCTGTGCAGCTCCAGAGTCATTGTTAGAGTAACCCTGATTTTTCTACATAAACACCCACAAATGCACACACATTACACCCTCTTTCCAAACCTGTCAGATACTGAAGCTGATCTTAAAGAATATTAACAAACAAAAAAAGTACCCACAAATATAGCTGAAGTCTGTCTCCAAGCCAGCCACTAAAGAACTCAGAGTCAATGATTTGTTTTCAAACAGCATCACACCATGTGCTACAGTGATGATCAAACCTGGCTCTTCTCAAATCCCCACACCTCAGCAGCAGTGAATGTAAGGAGACATGATTGGAAGTCTTGGGTATGAAGCTGCCACATTCATTAGATAGCCAGCTGACTTAGAGGTGTGTAGTCAAATGTAAGGGTGTGTGGATTATTATTTATGTATTTATTTATTGTTAAATAGAAATGGGGGAGAGGATCAGGCACTGACAGAAATCCAAAAATCAGTAAAGCTCCCCTCCATTAATTATTTTTTTTATAATGATTATGCCTGATCTGTGCCCTGTATTAGTTGCTGCATGACACAGACGCCCCATCTACCCCCCTTCCTATGGCTTTCATTGTTAAATTGATCTAGGGCCTAAAGTGATCACAGTTAGCTGTCTGTCCTAGACATGTAAGTTTAACAGTAAACTTGGAGATGTGCGTATTAGTGACCAGGTGTGTAGACAGAAATTCCATTCTGTACTCACACACTTTTTACCACCCCCTAACCCACCTAACATTTAAAAAAAAATTGACACATCTTTAGAAATGTTAACCCACCCCTGCAGTTAGTAAATATAAACATAATTTTCAGTGGTTCCCTCCAAAACTAATAGATATTGTTTTTAAATTAGTAATCTTCTCTGTAAACAAGTTACGTATCTGTTGTTAGAGGCATTACTTTACACAGATGTAGACATAATATAGCTTGAAAAACTACAATGATTTTTGAGTGTTGCAAATAAAAAATGTACTCTGTAGGGTACAGAGAGTATACGTGGCTGCAGCCTTGATAGTGACTGCTTCCTAGGTACTTAATTTAAAGGGCCATAATCATTAAACATAGCTGCTGTTTGCAAGTCAAGTTGGGTGATAAAGCTGAGAAATGTGGCCTTTCTGATAAGTTTGCATGCATGTTTCATGTTTAGTTTCTTATACTTGGGAAGATATAAGAACTCACTTGCTCACAGTGAACAAATGACAACTGAAAGGTTTTGTCATCAGCAATGTAATGGGAGACACTGGTATCCAAGCAAACTGCTAATGGTTCAGTGATATTTGTGATGTCCACCTCCCACCCAGCAACAACCCCCAGGTTCGCGCGCGCACACACACACACTTGCACCACATTTGAGCAGATGAGAGACATTGTCAACAACTTGCTGTTAATGCCCTTCTTTGGAGACCTTATGCTTGTCTTTCACAAGACCTGAGATCTGTTGATATGTTGAAGTTGCTGCCCTAAGTCAGAAGAGTTATTTCAGTAAAACTACATTTTATCTTTCTGTACATAAAGTGTAAAGTAAATTGTTCAGTAAAACTGCATTTTATTATTCAGTACTTGAAGTGTGAATTAAATTGCATATGTCATTTGGAAAAAATGTTTTAAATTATTTTTAACTGCACATTGTGATCCTAAAGACTTGACTATACATTTAATTAGAACATTTACATTTCTAATGTATGTATGTTTTAATGTTTTAAATATTCACCTACAGAAAACTGGGCACCCATTTGGAATTGTGTAGCACTTTGCTTCAGTCTGTCATCCTTGCTGACTTGAGTGCAAGTGGGTGTTGAGAGGCCAGGGGCAAACTTTCATATACAGGATTTTGCTCTCTAGAGATGTGCATTCCAAACCGTCTTCAGGTGCAAGTGAAAAATGGCTGCCAGGTGTGTCTGTGAACAGTCTTTGCTCTCTGGCACTCTGAACAGGAAGTTAACCTGTGCCATGCATTTTGAAACTACATTTGCTGGAGTTGTAGATGTTATGTTGATGCTTGGAATCCTATGGACTTCATCAGTCTGGAATTGGAAGCATTCTGTCTGAAGGAAGCAACTGTCTCAAGTTGTAAAGTGCTCTGTTGGCCACTGAATGATACTTAAGACAAGTCATCTTATACTGTGTCACATATTACTTTTTGTGTCTTAATTTTTTTCTCTGTTCAGTACTGTAGATGCTATTTGCCAAGGTCTTGATTGACCACCCATAACTTTTTCAGTCCCACCCCACCAGCTGTTTAACATTATATTACTGATTTAATTGTCCTTCAGTATTACTGCCCTTTAACATGAGAACATGAGAATACGATGACAGAAAAGAAGGCAAAATTAACAGCTGGGAGTGAGAGATGCATATAGAGTAAGATGAAAAAAATAATCATTAAAAGAATAATGCTTTGCTGTATCGTGCATAAAGTGATAAGAATCTGAATGTGCCCTTTGCTTTACAGCTACAATTCAAGGGATGTAATTTCAGTTTGGGATGCATCATTTTGTAGGCAACATAATAACTAGGATTAAAAAATTAGTGCCTCCTAGTCTGATTCCTGCAATCCTTGTGTGAGACACTGCACAACATTAAGAACATTGCTGAATTACATTAATTAAGAATGGCCTCATTTAGTTAGCTTGCCCTTAATTTATGAACGGGTAGCATCCTAAATTCAGTGGAAAGATAAAGAGGAGAGTAGGGGGCTTCTTGGATTTTACAGGGGCGATGTTACTAGTCCAATGTTATAAAAAATAAATATATACCTTCCTGCATCTAGAGAGGTGGTGTGAGTCTATTAGAGGTACTGTTTACAAAGATGGGCCTTCATCTTTGTAACAATGTAACAGCCACTCTGTGGGAGTGTGACAGGTGTCTGTGTCTGAAGTCACATGATGTTCCACGTGAGAAAAATAGGAAGAGAACAACGAAAACTTTCAGGTACTTGAGTGAAATTCGGTAAATTAGGGAGGGAACATTTTTTCTGCATTGTTGCATGGGGTGTAACATGTTGCAGAATGTGGGAATGTGTATATTTTAAGCAGAAGAGCTCATGATGCATTGAAAACCAGTTACATATTGGGTGGTTCAGATACATGGAGGTTTGTGAGGGGTTAAATTCATTTGGTAACCATGTAACTTAGTAGGCTCAGGGTGACCCCAGAGGTACTGCCTGGTTAAGTAACTTGCTCTGAATATATCCCTGGAGCTTGAGGAAATTAAAACCCGTGACTTTAGGATGATGTTTCTTAGCAGTTTAGAGCCTCAAGCTAAATGCCAAAAAGTGCATAGTCATCCCCTTTGGAAAAAACAAAGTACCCGCAAACTACCACATAGGTGGTAGCCCCCTAAATACGGAAGACGTACTAAAGGATCTGGGGACCCAAGTAGATAGTAACCTCTCCTTTGATAATCACTTTGCCAAAGTGGTTAGAAAATCCTTCTATGTGGCCCACCTAATCACAAAAGGGTTTGCATCCAGATCGAAAGAGGTGATTGGGCCCCTCTATGCATCACTCATCAGACGCATCATAGAGTACAATGCCTCATTTGGGATGTACCTTACAAGACACCTGCAGCAACTGGAAAGACCACAGATGTACCTCACCAAGAGGATCACTGGCTCAAGCAGATGCCCTATGCAGCTCGACTGAAGAAACTCCAGCTGTACTCGGTTGCATACCGCCTACTCAGAGGTGATATCTGCCTGACATACAAGGCCATGTCCAACCCAGAATTGATGGACATGCTCCACCTAAAGAAAACCATATCCGCTCGAGCCACACGCTCCAGGGATCTAAACCTCACCACAACAATAAATAGGACGTGCTGAAGGGATCGATTCCTGTCCCAGAGACTTCCCATGCTCTGGAACAAGATTCCAATCTACATTAGGCAGAGCTCCTCGCTAACCCTCTTCAAGAGAAACCTTGATGAGTGGATGGGAAACAGAAAGTTTACCCCAAGGCTCACTTAGGTTCATAGGTTGATACTAGGCTATCTGCCCTAGGGCATTTACAAGCCTAGCCAGTGTGTGTTTGGCTTTCGCCACCCTTCTTAGATTAGTTGACTGTGCCTCTGTATAATAGGTCACAGAAGATAGCCCATTTAAGGTTAGTTTACTGTGCCTAGCAGTGACACAGAAGAGATCACAGGGGTAAATTTACGATCTCCCATCCAAATGTCAAGATTCTTCTTGAAGAGGGTCATTGAGGGGCTCTGTCTGACATGGATTGGGATTTTGTTCCAGAGTGAGGGGAGCCTCTGGGATATGAATCCGTCCCTCCAGCATGTTCTATTTATTTCTGTGCTGAGGTTTAAGTCACTGGAGCATGTAGTTCTGATGGATTTGGATTTCTTGAGGTGGAGCATGTCCATTAATTCTGGGTTGGACATGGCTTTATACGTCCGGCACAGATCGCCCCTGAGTAGGCGGTAAGCAACTGAGTAGAGCTGGAGTTTCTTTAGCCTAACTGCGTAGGGCATCTGTTTAAGTCCCTTGATCCTCTTGGTGAGGTACTTTTAGGGTCTTTCTAGTTGTAGCAGGTGTCGGGTAAGGTACATCCCAAATGGGGCATTGTATTCAATTATGGGCCTGATGATTGATGAGTAGAGGGGCACAATGACCTCTCTTGATCTAGATGTGCACCTCTTCGTGATAAGGTGGGCTATATAGAATGTCTTTCTAACCACTTTGGCAATGTGATTGTCAAAGGTGAGATTGCAATCAACTTGGGTCCCCAGATCCCTAATTACTTCTTCCGTACTTAATGGATTACCACCTATGTGGTAATTTGTGGGCACTTTGTTTTCCCCAAAGGGGATGACTGTGCACTTTTTGGCATTTAGCTTTAGGCCATGGCTCTGGCAAAAGTTATCTGTCTCTGTGAGACCTTTTTGGAGGATTCTTGTGTCAGCCGGCGAGTCGATTATGGCCCTCAGTTTGCAGTCATCTGCAAACTTTGTCAGCCATAGTCCTCCTGTGTTAGCCTGTACCTCAGAGAAATATTTACTGAACAAGAGAGGTCCCAGGACTGAGCCTTGTGGGACGCCACTTGTAACTGGTTTAGAGTCTGACATGGCACCTGTAATTCTGACCATGTGGGTTCTATCCCTAAGCCAGTTTGCAACCCATCTTGTGACATAGGGGTTGATATTTAAGCTAGTGAGCTTATTTATGATGCCCGAGTGGGGTATTGTGTCGAAGGCTTTTGCAAGGTCAAGGTAGGCTGTGTGGACTACCTTCCCTTCGTCTATGGCCTTGGTGACTGTTTCAAAAGAAATTGACCAGGTTCAAGAGGCAAGATCTGCCCTTAACAAAGCCGAATTGGGTAGGATCCAGTGTTTGGAGGTTCCCAATGTCTTTGTTTATGATGATACGCTCCATAGCTTTGCAGACCAGGCTAGTTAGGCTTATAGGGCGATAGTTTCCAGGGTCCGTTGTGGCACCACCTGTATGGAGTGGGACCACTGTTGCAGTACGCCATTCTTTGGGTACATATCCTGTAGTAAGGCTGAGATTGAACAGTGACTTTATGTGAGGGTTCAGTTCTTCTTGGAGTTCATGTAAAATGCAGTCCGGGACACCTTCCGGTCCCATTGATGCTGTGTTTTTTGCTTTGGAGAGGGCAGCTCTCACCTGTGCATCTGTGATGTCAGGGAGGCTACACTCTGTTGGGATAGTCATTTGCTCATTTGGGGGGGAGGGGGGGGTTGCACTGAACCTGTCTGCCAGGACGTTGGCAATGTCTGTGGGTTCAGTGTATTTTTTGTCATTTTGCACTAACTCGGAGCATATTTGGGAATTTCCACCCAGGTTTCTGACATAACTAAAGAAAGCCCTGTGATTATCTTTAGCGTCTTGTGCAATTTTTCTTTCAAAGCTAGCCTTAGATGATTTTATGAGGGATCGTAGTTTCTTGCTAGTACTGATCAGAGTTGCCTTCCCTTTCAAGGATTTTGCTCTATCATGTAGTAGCTTCCTCCTTCTGTTGTACATATTATTTATGGCTGGGGTCCACCAGACAGGTCTCCTGCCTTTGGAGGAGTGTGTCTTGGTTTTATTTGGGATAGCACGATCCATGCATTCCTGTAGGTATCCATAGAATGCGTTTGTAAAGGATTCTGCGGTTTGGGCTGTATTTTCCACTGGCCCTGGGGCTTTGAAGGATTCCACCTCGGTTTTGAGAAGTGGGAAGTTTGCTTTTGAAAAGTTTTTGACTGTGGTTTCCTTTGCTGGGGGTGGGGTCGGGATATGGATGTCCATAGTGATTAATTTATGGTCAGATCTTACCAATGAGGGGTATACCTCTGGTATGGAGCATAGAGTCCCCATGTTGGTGATGATCAGGTCCAATATGTTTTCCCCTCTTGTGGGAGTGGTGACCAGTTGTTCCATAGCATTTGAGTTTATAAATTCTAGGAACCGTTGGGCTAGGGTGTTGAGGCTTGAGTAGTGCTTCCAGCCTATGTTTGGGTAGTTAAAGTCACCCAATATAATGGTGTTTGGAGAGACCTTCATATTCTCCAGTGTCTTCAGGAAAGCCGAGTGGGGTTCCTGAGTTTGGGAGGGTGGTCTGTAGCAGGCTACAAACTGGAAGGCAGTTTTGCCCACTGTTAGTTGCAAATGGATGTTCTCAGATGCTTTGTGCAGTGCCACTAGCCTGGAGGTATGGGTATCTTTAATGAATATGGATACTCCCCCTACTGTTGTGGTTCGGTCTGAGTTTTAGGGGCCGAAAAGTATGGTATGAGGTATAGCCTGGTAGTGCTGGGGTGCTCTCGGGAGCCTTGAACCAGGCTTCTGTTACTGCACAGATTTCAATAATCTCCATACTGAGGAGAGCCTCGAGTGTGTGCATCTTGAGGTTTAGACTTCTGGCGTTGAGCAGCATTACCCTTAGTTTCTTTTCCCTTGTGTTGTCTAAGGAAGTGGGTTTGTCTTTTGAGCCTTGCCTAAAAAAGGCACTATGGGGGTGGCAAGAGCCTTGGCCAGTATTCGAAAACCCAGGGGTGACAGGTACAAGCCGTCCCTAGCGAAGCAACGTGGCTTGTCAAGCATGTCATCCCAGGCTGACAGACACAGGATCCTCTTTGAGTAACACCAATACTTTAGCCAATTGTTGAAATTGATCATTTTGCCTTTATACTGTGGTATCATTCTTGGTGAGGGTAAGATGCTACTCAAGGTCAGGGTCATACCGGCCTGGGCCACATGATCAGAGAGCTCCTCTATGTCTCTTTTCATGTAATCCAGGGATTAGTGGCTCTGCTGGACAAAGGCACAGGGAACTAATCTAAGGGGGCGGCGAAAGCCAACACATTCTGGCTAGGCTTATAAATGCCTTCAGGCAGATAGCCTAATACCTACCTATGAACCTAACTCTCGGTGCACAGGAACAACAGTTAAGCGGCTGGGAGGCTGTAGACATTTTAGAAGTGTAGCCCTTGCCATAAGAAAAAGCCAGTTAGTTTTCTTCAGTGTAATACAATAATACTTATCATAGTTGACTAGGGACATAAATCTGCAGATTTTGCTGACTATGACTTGCAAAGCGTTGATGTTTGTTTTGCATAACTTGCAAGCAGTAGTCATTCTTAGGCATCAACGTATGAATCTCTCTTGATTTTATTGTTTGTCTGGATCGCAACTTTGAATATTTGTAGGCTAGTCTATAGTTATTTATTGATTGACATTTGATTACCAAGAAAGTCCCATTTTTAGCAGAGGCCTGGGGAGAAAAGCTCCAAAGTATTACAAAAACTTTCAGTATGCAGCTTGAGGGAAAAAAACAGTTATGTCATATTTAGAAAGAGAGACAGTGGGTAAAGAAATAGATTGAAGTAAGGAAGTCTGTGAAGAAGGGAGAGTGAAGTGGTGTAATATATGAAAAGGTACGTGTTCATATTTAGGGATATAGTTTATCCTATGGTTGAACAAGAACAGAGCTGCATATTTTGGCTGGGAAGTCTTTCAGAATGGTTTCAAAGGAGTGGAGGGGCGGGTTTTGACCTGATGGACACAGGTTAGGAATTCCAGGCCTTAGTAACATGGTATGAGTGCACCCCATGTCCAGCAGATTTCATAGGCGTGTGGAGAGAGAGGAGTTTTTGGTCATTGGACCGTAATGATTGATTGGGAACGTAGCTGTATAGAAGAATATTTAGTGCTGCATAATTTGATGGATGTTGGGTAATTTTATAAGTGGTAAGAAACTGTTACGTTAGTTGATGAAGTAGTTCTAACCAATTTAGGCTTTTTAGTGCTATGCAGTAGTTGTTCTGAAAGAGGTATTTAGTGCAAATTTAGCCACATTATTACAGCATTTTTCAAATTTTGATTTCTGTGATGCATGGAGGTTAGTTAAGGAGGAGAGTGCTTTAAAGTAGTGGGGATGGGAGGTAAATAGTGTCAGATGTAGTTTTATTTGTGTTGGTGAGAGGGTTTTTGACTCTCTAAAGCACCCCCTGGTTTTTGGTGCTTTTTTAATGCAATTTTGTGTATACGGGTCAAATTTAAGGCCTCACAGCAAGAGGTTCTCCGGTTCGATCCTCGGCTGGGGTGCCTTCTGTGCGGAGTCTGCATGTCCTCCCTGTGGTCAGGTGGGTTTCCTCCCGCATCCGAAAGACATGCTGTAGGTGGATTGGACACTCAAAATTGGCCCTAGGCGTGAGTGTGTGCATGTGTGTGCCTTCTGAGGAAGGTTGGGTGCCGGGCTGGCAACTCAACGCTGTAAAACTCCACTGCCAATCATGAGAGGGTAGGTGATCCACTGTGGCGACCCCTCACCGGGAAAAGTCGAAAGTAGAAGTAAAAGAATCGGCTGTCATCCCTAATAATTTTCTATGAGAAGTGACGTCAGTAGTTCTGTTATTAACAGAAAGGATTTTAAACTTTTTTTTTCATGAGAGGGAGATTTGGGAAAAAAAGTAGTTCTGTTTTTTTTGGGGAGGGGGGGGGTTGAGCATGAGTTGAGAGTTACAAAGCAAGGTTTCAGTGACTGTTACATTTTTTTTTTGGGGGGGGGGGGATTTGCCAGGTTGTTTGATATGATATAAGTGTGGCATTGTCTGCGTATTTTATTAGGGAGGCCTGTTTTGCACTTATGTTGGTCAGAATGTGAAAAAGGACAGGACCAAGGATAGAGTCTTGCGGTACACTGGTGGTGACTAGGATGCAGGAAGAGAGGGAGGGCGGCCATTATACTGACTTTGAACCAGAGAAGGGTGGGCTGAGACAGACTAGTTGAAATAAGGTGACCTTTGCCTAACATACAAGGCCATGTCAAACCCAGATTTGATGAATATGCTTCACCTCAAAAAATCTAGATCCGTCAGAGCCACAAGGGCGGGAGACTTAAACCTCGACACGGCTATTAATAGGACGTGCTGGAGGGATAGATTCATCACCCAAAGACTCCCTATGCTGTGGAATAAAATCCCGATATATGTGAGGCAGAGCACCTCGCTGGCCTTGTTCAAGAGAAATCTTGACCAATGGATGGGAGATCGCAGATATACCCCAGGGATTACCTCAGTGTCACTGCTCAACAGAGGCACAGCAAAATAATGGGTATAGTTCCCCATACTAAAGGGGTGGCGTAAGCCACAAAACTATGGGCTAGGCTTGTAAATGCCCTCGGGCAGATAGCCTAGTATGAACCTATAATATTTTGCCATTATCTCTAGCTTTGTTGACAAAATCTACAAAGCATAGAAGTGCAGTGTTAGTACTGTGGGAGGAAAGATAGCTGTGTTGTGTGGGGGGATATCAGATGTTCTTCATCTCACATTGCTGCAGTCATAACCTGTGGGTAGTCCGCTGTCCTCGGTCGGCCCGAATACCAAAGAGTTAGGCTTGCGTCGGTCATGGGCGCCCGGAGCTGACGTCAGTACGTAGAAGTACTTAAGCGCATGACCGACGCCATATCCTCAGTCTTTCTTGCCGCGTGGTCCGAAGCAGAAGCAGCGTTTGCAAGTGCCGTTTGGCGTTCTGAAATTTTCAGTTTTCGAGTTTCAGACCGAAGACCAAGTTGGGCTAAGTACCCCGTTGGGGAAAATTTTTTGTCTTTTCTTGCCTCAGTTAATCCGGATGTCAGAAAAAGTTAATAATTGTATTTCTTGTGGGAAACAGATACCTCATAGGGACTATCATTCTCTCTGTATTCCTTGCTTAGGGCCTGAACACGACGTAGTCGGGTGTCGCTTTTGCGCTAGATTTAATAAGCGCACCATTAAACGCAGATTAGACTGTGCTAGGCTTGTTTTCGGTAAGCGGTGTAACTACAACATGCAGTCGGATCCTCCGACGCCTGCTACCGCAAAAAAGCGAAAAGATAAATCCTTAAGGTCTAAACCGGATGAGTCGTCTGTTGCGGACGCCGGTTCTATGGAATTTCTTTGCTTTTACAGATGGGGGCTATCCAGGTGGTACCTCAGTCAGAAGAAGGCATAGGGTTTTATTCTCATCTATTCCTAGTGCCAAAGATAGGAAACACTTGGAGGCCAATTCTGGATTTGTCCATTCTCAATACATACCTAGATATTCCAAAATTCAAGATGTTAACATTACAGCAACTTCTGCCTCTGTTAGGCAAAGATCACTGGATGGTAACTCTGGATCTCAAAGAGGCCTATCTTTACATTCCTATCAGGCCCAGCTGCAGGAGATTCCTGCGTTTTCGGGCTGGCACTTCTCATTATCAGTTCTCTGCATTGCCCTTTGGTTTATCTACTGCGCCCAGGGTGTTCACAAAGGTTCTGGCTCCTGTAATAGCTTTCTTAAGACTGAGGGGAATTCAAATTTATCCTTATCTGGATGATTGCCTGATTCTTGCTCAAGACAAAGACAAGTTACTTCAACAGCTACAGTATGTAATGGCAGTTTTAAGGTGCCTAGGGTATTCTGTGAACGAAACAAAGTCCAGTCTAGTACCCTCTCAGGACATGTGCTTTCTGGGTGTGAGACTGCATACAGCTTCTCAGATGGCTTTTCTGACCCCGGACAAACAAAGAACTCTTCACCTCTACTTCCAGCAATTATCAGTACGGTCCAGGCTGACTGCAAGGACAGTCCTTCAAGCCTTGGGGTTCATGGCATCTTGCATTCTGGTACTTCCCAATGCCAAACTGCATATGAGGAAGCTACAATGGTATCTCAAAAGTGTATGGACTCAACACTGCCACGATTTGGACACTGTCATTCCGATACTACCGTGCATCCAGAAGGAATTCTTGTGGTGGGCACAGGAATGTCACCTAAACAAGGGACTCTCTGTGACCCGACCAGAGGCGAGTCAGATCTTAACGACGGATGCCTCAGACCTGGCTTGGGGAGCACACTTCAATGGGAAATGGATTCAAGACACGTAGCCTCCCAAATTACAGCATTTGCATATCAACATGAAGGAGATGTTAGCAGTCCAGTTTGCCCTGATGGCTTTCAAGGGCCTACTTCAACCAGGACAGGTGTTGATTCAAACAGACAACACTACAGTCATGTGGTACATCAACAAGCAGGGAGGGACCCATTCTTATCCTCTTTGCAGACAAGCTATGATATTGTGGGAGACTGCTCTGGGGTTGCACATCACTCTTCAAGCACGGTTTCTGCCAGGAGCACAGAACTCCCTAGCAGATGTCTTGAGCAGACAAACTGTGGATCCCCACGAGTGGAAATTGGATCCTCAGGTATTCCAACAGTTGACAGTGGCTTGGGGAACTCCAGACATAGATCTGTTCGCTTCTCCTCTAAATTTCCAACTACCAGAATTTTGCACAAGGATGTTTCACCCAAAAGCTTGGAAAGTGGATGCTCTATCTTTCAGTTGGAACAACCTTCACGTCTATGCTTTTCCTCCTCTGCCTCTCCTTACCAAGGTACTCTTGAAAGTCAGGAGGGACAAGCCTTGCATGATTTTAATAGCACCAGATTGGCCACGTCAGCACTGGTATCCTCTGCTGAGGAGTTTAATTCAGGAGCCTCCTTGGCCTTTACCACAGCTTCCTCATTTGTTGTCCCAGTCAAGCAGTCATTTGCTCAATGTCAGGGTGCAGTCCCTGCATCTAACAGCCTGGCGTATTCTGTTTTAGAGCCTGGGGGTTCTCAGCTTCCCCAGCAGGTTTTGGATGTCATTTTGGAAGCTAGGCGGCCTAGCACTAGAAAAGTTTATGCTGATAAGTGGAAGAGATTTTTTCTTTGGAGCACAACAAAGGATTTTGATGTCTGTGTACCTAATTTGAGTTGTACACTACAGTACCTTACTGAATTACTGGACAAGGGTTTGTCGTTTTCCTCTGTGAAAGTTCATGCTGCAGCCATTTCTGCTCACTATGATTGTGACCCTCCTTTATTTTCTCACCCTTTGTTTAAGCAATTTCTTAGAGGGGCAAAAAATATAAGACCCCCACGGAGAGCTCCTACTCCTTCCTGGGATCTCAGTTTTGTGTTGGAGAAGCTTACTTTGCCTCCTTTTGAACCTGCAGCTACGTCTGAATTGAAGTTTTTGTCTTGGAAGACTGCCTTTTTGTTGGCCATTACTTCTGCCAGAAGGGTATCTGAATTGCAGGCTCTCATGGCAGTTGAACCCTTTCTGATATTCCATAAGGATAGAGTTTCTTTGCGTACTAACCCTACTTTCATGCCAAAAGTGATTTCTAATGTGGCCTTGAACCAGTCTATCCATTTGCCTACCTTTTATGCTGATCCCCAAAATAAGGGGGAAAAAATCTTGCATTCTTTGGATATACACAGGCAGTTACGTTATTATTTGAGCAGAACTAAGGAGTTCAGACAGACTCAACAGTTATTTGTTACTTTTGCTTTGGGTTCACAAGGGAAAGCTGTCTCAAAGCAGACTATTTCAAAGTGGATTGGTAATTGCATTGCTTTTTGTTATTCTCATCATGGGAAGAATGTTCCTGCTGGGATTAGACCTCATTCCACTAGGGCTACGGCCACTTCTACTGCTTTTTTGAGGGGGGTAGCTACTAAGGACATTTTGGAAGCAGCTACTTGGAGTTCAGTACATACTTTTACTAAGCATTATCATCTCCCTCTTTTCTCCAAGTCCAGGGCTGGGTTTGCCACTGCAGTCTTACAGGGCATGTTAGCAGCCCCTAATGCCTTTTAGTTTGCCAGCCTCCCTTTTCCTTTGCTTTGGGATTCTACCCACAGGTTATGACTGCAGCAATGTGAGACGAAGAACATAGTACAGTTTTGTACCTACCATAAATGTAGATGTTCGAGGATCCACATTGCTGCAGTCCTATTTTCCCTCCCTCCTTCCCCTCTTTGGTTTGGGGGTGTTGTTGGTTGTTGTTATTGTTCCTTGGGGATAATTATTATTTTTTCTCCCTTTGTGGCTCTGGCCTTTTCTTTTTAAGGCCTTCTGACATCTGGGGCAAGAAAGACTGAGGATATGGCGTCGGTCATGCGCTTAAGTACTTCTACGTACTGACGTCAGCTCCGGGCGCCCATGACCGACGCCAGCCTAACTCTTTGGTATTCGGGCCGACCGAGGACAGCGGACTACCCACAGGTTATGACTGCAGCAATGTGGATCCTCGAACATCTACATTTATGGTAGGTACAAAACTGTACTTTCTTCCTGCAGGAAATAGTTTAGCACTTGTTTTTGAATACATTTTTCCAAGTATTTTGGAGAGGGTGATAAGATTACTATAGGTCTAACGTTAGTGATAACTGTTGAATTTCCTCCTTTATGTAGAGAGATAATGTGTGATTTTTTTTTTCCAGAGAGCTGGAACGTGGGATTCCTGGATTGGACCTATTTGTAAGGATTGAGACAGAATACTTAATATTGTCTGCTATTTTAAGTTATTGTAAAACAAACTTCAACACAGAAACATGGCAGGCAACAAACTCAAAATAAAAATGCATTTAATAAAACAAGAGATTAGCACTTTCACACTCAACAGTGGTGCTTTAGACCATTCAAAAGGAATGAAAACTAAATTAACAGAACTAAAGTGCTACTTTTCACCCCCAACAAAACCATGTCTACCCCACTATCCTTCACTGTCTCCCCCCAAAATGGTACTATCATCTCTCCCTCTGACCACACCAAACTCCTAGGCTTGGAAATTGACAAAAACCTACTCTTCGATGTCCATATTTCACCAACTATAAAAAGGTTGATTAAAAAAATGGGAACACTATATAGACACAGGAAATTCCTCTTAAATCAAGCACGGATTACCCTAGCCCAAACTCACCTATTGTCCACGCCAATTCTTACCCAGGTCAGAAAACTTGACCTTACCAGACTTGAGTCGTGTTATAATAAAATCGCCAAGTTTGCTAAAAACTCCACCTTCAGTACCCACCACTGCCAATCTCTAAGGGAGCTACAATGGCTAGAACTTCTCCAGCTACTTAATTATCACCAACTGGTCATTGCCCACAATATTGTAAGACATCCTGACAAAATCCCAGCACTAGGCCAGCTCCTTACCCACTATAAAGTAAATCGTCTTCTCCACTCTAACAAGAAATCACTCCCCAGTATCTCAAGGGCTAACAACACTGCAGGGAAAGCACTATTCTCTCACACCATAGCTAGAACCTGGAATAGCCTTCCTTCTGCCTCTTCTACTACTCAGTTCAAAAACTCACTTAAATCACACTTAATGAATAAATGATTATTCCCATGCATCACATAATTGCTTCTGATTTTACACTTCATATACCCAACTTCCTATTACACGTAATATATGCTACAGTTTTAGGAAACTCTTACTGCTGACTGAACTTTCGTATACTTCATGTTTAACTATGTTTATTTCTGTATGTGTGTGTGTGTGTGTGTGTATATATATATATATATATATATATATTTTTTTTTTTTTTGTTTCATATTGCTTCTACTTTTTTTTTTTTTTTTTTCATATTGTTTAATTATTTACTTACTGTGGAGCTTTTCTATCCGGGCCTTCGCTGAAAATGGACCTGTGTCCATTCGGACCATCCCGGTAAATGTAAAATAAATAAAACACTACAAACAATATATAAATATATATATATATATATATATATATATATATATATATATATATATATATATATATATATATATATATATATGCGGGGTAGATCCCTGGATTTTACAGCAGGTTTCAAAGAAACCTTTTTATTCAAACCAGGAAATTTGCCTGTCTGTAAACTAATTGTCCACCACAATTCGCTTCTCTCTGTATAATTCCTGAAATCACCTTGACATGGACTTTCTTTAACAACTTTAAATACATTGAATCTAAAAATATGCATGGAACCACCTTCTAATGTATGTTTAGCTAAAGCACTTCTAGTGTCTCCCATCCGAGTGTTATAGAGATGCTCCCTCATCCCCTCAAAAAAGGGGTGGTTAGTCTTGCCTGTATAAAAACTCGTGCATGCTATGCAAGAGGCCAGGTAAACTATACTGGCTGTATGGCAGTCTGCTAACACTAAATGCATATGAAACATTAGTAGTGGGATGAACAAATATATTAGATACATTAATATACATACAAAAAATACATCTATAACATCTCCTGGTGTCCCACTTACCATGATTGACAGTAGTGGATGTGTGATTTGTCCTAAAACACAACTGCCTCTTTAAAGATTTCTTGTTCTTATACCTAATACGAGGCCTTTAGGTTCATAGGTTCATACTAGGCTATCTGCCCAAGGGCATTTACAAGCCTAGCCCATAGTTTTGTGGCTTACGCCACCCCTTTAGTATGGGGAACTATACCCATTATTTTGCTGTGCCTCTGTTGAGCAGTGACACTGAGGTAATCCCTGGGGTATATCTGCGATCTCCCATCCATTGGTCAAGATTTCTCTTGAACAAGGCCAGCGAGGTGCTCTGCCTCACATATACCGGGATTTTATTCCACAGCATAGGGAGTCTTTGGGTGATGAATCTATCCCTCCAGCACGTCCTATTAATAGCCGTGTCGAGGTTTAAGTCTCCCTGTCGAGGTTTAAGTCTCCCTGTCGAGGTTTAAGTCTCCCCTGCCACATTCCCTATCAAATCATTTGTTTGATGGATAGGCCAATTGGTACTGATTACTCTCTGTACTGCCTCAATGTCACTTGTATAGCATAACGTAATGGGAACAATGTTACGTCCAAACACCCTAGGTCCACAAATGGTTGTATTACTTCCCTTATTCCTATAAACTTCAGAGGAATAACCTTCAGAAAAGTAAGGTTTTGCCCGATCAGCTCTACAGCTCACTGCATCCTTACACGCATCATCTGTCACTCTGGGTATATACCCTCTCTTCCTAAATTCATTTCTCAGAGTGGATAGATCATTGTAAAACCTTTAATCCTGGTTATTCAACTTGGACATACATAGGGTCTGACTCTTCAAGATATTTTTATAAATGTAGGCTGGATGCATAATTTGTCGTTGTAAAACTACATTACGCCTACAGGATTTCCTGTACAATGTGTGCTTAAGTGCCCACTGCCATCCTGTACAATGCATACATCAAGAAAATCTATTGAGTCCAATAAATGATGACCTGTAAATCTTAAAAAGGAAGTAGTGGTATGTAAATATTCTAAGAACTTTTGCAACTGTGTACAGGATCCTCCCCACAACAGAAATTTGTTATCCACAAGCCTCCTATAAAATAAAATATACTCCACAAAAGTATTCCCTTAAAAAACAAATTGCTGTTCTCATAAGGCTGGAACCATATTAGCATACCTACTGGCACATGACGTGCACATAGCTATGCCAGCCTTCAGTATGTACATTGATCCCTCAAACATAAATACATTATTTTCCAGTACAGTCTCTAGAAACAGGCATAACAGATCTGTCTGGTGTGAACTAAATGTGCTATCCTGACTTAGGCATTTCTATGCCCCCTGAATTAGGGATCTCTGTAAAAAAGTGATTCCACATCCATGGTTACCAAATAGCAGTCTTCCAAAGTTCTACTCTCCCTAGGAAAAGTATACAAATCTTGTAGGAACTGTTTTGTGTCCTTAAGGACCATTTGTATCACATTTAAGACTGATCTAAGATGTTTCTCTACATATGTAGAGAATGGCCGAGTAAGCCACCCTCTCCCAGAGACTATAGGCCAACACGGGAGTTGGAAAGGACCCTTATGCACTTTAGGCAACCCTTGAAAAACCAGAATAACTGGTTGTTCAACAGTTAAATAGCAAGCCAGATCAACTGTTATTGGATAACTATGCAAACAGTCTTGTACAAGGGAACAAACAGAATTTGTCAAACCATGTAATATAATCATCAGAAATCAAATCATGATCTGTTCTATCTGATAACATTGTAATCTTTTCTTTATAATAGGAATAAAGGACAACCGCAGGCCCTCCCTTATCCACTGGCTTGATGACAATGTCCTTGTCATTCCACAGCTCAAATAATGCCTCTTTTTCAGAATGAGTCAAATTATAAAAACTATTCATAGTCTTATCAGTTCCATGATAAACTTTAAACAAATCCACCTCACATTTCCTACAAAAAATCTCTAAACCTGGATTCAGTGCTGTTTGAAAAGTACACAGTTTACGAAAATTAGGTGGACCAGATTCAGTTTCAGCAGAAAAAAATTGTTTTCAACATTGCATTTGTCGCAAACGACCTCAAATCAGCAATAACATTGGTAAAATCCAATGTCTACACCTGTATAAATGACAAACCGCATTCCAACAAACATATTTGAGCAGATGTCAAAACCTTATTGGAAATGTTCAAGAATATGGACTTTTTGCTTGCTGTAGAATCCAATCTGATGTTGTCAATCTTCATTCATTCATGATGGTTGGGTTTCGGTTCCGTCCTGAGAACTGACTTGGCCATTGTAACAAGCTTGTGCCAGCCAGAAACTCTCGAGCTAAGGCCTCTCTTCCCTTCAGATCTCGTTTGCCGTGTAGATTTTCAGGACGCATCAGACCTTTCTCTCAAGATAAGTGCTTTATTTTTCAATATTATTTTGCCTTTACAGCTCCTCTCTCTCTCTCTCTCTCTAGTACTTCTTGGTCGTTTCATTTTCTGTTACCTAATTAGTGACTCTCTGTGTGTGCATGCTGTTTTTACCTGTTTGGTATTTCTTCATTATTGGTATAGGTCCCTCCCTTCCCTCTTATCTCTGGTAACTCTTAATTACCATTGTTGGTAGTTTTTTCCCCCCTTCTTTTCCTTCCTTCTCCTTTGGGTATTTTTCTTGCTACCATTGTTGGTAGCCTAAAGATAAAAAAAAAAAAAAAATCTTTTAACCTCCCTTGATCTTTCACTGTTGTGTGTGTGCAGTCATGTGAACAGCTGTTTATTACGTTTTGTAATTTTGCTTATAATGGCTGAGAAACAGAAAGGTACAACGGGCTTTAAGCAATGTGACAAAAGTGGCTGAAAGATGCCCAACTCAGATAGGCATTTTTCTTGCGTTTATTGTTTGGGGGTGCCACACTTGGAAGTTCAGCCTGCATGCGAGCTCTGTAAGGGTTTTAGTGCCCTGGACCATTGCAGAGCGTCACATCGAATTGATCCTCAAGGGGTTGTTAAAAGCCCCCTTTTCAGAGGCTTTGTCTGAGGCAGAGGTGTCAAAACCTCCTAAAAAAGAAGCAGAAAAGTGGAGCCACTTGGTCCGAATGTCTCCTCCCTCTCAAGAATCAAAATTATCCAAAGGCTATATTTGCATGGAACTGAAGTCTAAACAATCCAAATTGGCACCGGCAACCATCTCAGCACCAGAGTCTATGGTCCCTTCCATGGTGCTGTCCTTTCTTATGGAACCAACAAAAGTTACCACGGTACCTATGGCCCTCATGGCACCAACAATAGTTTCTCCTGTAAAACCGGTCATTTCCCCCCAACACAAGCTTTTGGTCAATCAACCATGGTGCCGAAGGTCAAGTCCATAGCCAGGACTCAATATTTCCATCTATTGACCCCTTTGTTGGTCAGCAGTTCAGTCCTTTTCTTGAACGTTCAGAATCTCCCTCAGGGATGTCTGTTCATTTCACCAGGAGCCTTTCAGAGCTTGATGTAGTTAGATTGGTGGATCAGCTCTTTGCAGCCAGAGGTATTCCAACCCCATCTAGGACCTCCCTCCCATCCAGAGCCGAGGTTCTCTGTCCAAGGACTCCCAACTTATCTTCCTCCTTCAACCTCCCTGCAGGATTTGAAGACCTCAGTGCCGACGCTTCTGCCAGTGCCAACTTCTTCAGTATCAATGGTGGATCTCAACTTGGTCCCAGAACCCACTCTGTGGACCTCGGCTCAGTTGGAGCTGACCCACCCATGGGACCGTGACTTGGCTGCCGGCTCCAGAATCTCTAGTATGGCACCGGTTTTTTTCATGGTGCTGTCTACAGTTCTGAGTCCTCTTTTGGCTTGTTGGAGCGGGGTGTGACCCTGGTTCTGAAGTTGTCTTTCTCTGTTCCGGACTCCCATCCCTCTTCAGGCAGGCCTGCCTTTCAGATTATGGAGAGAGCGCTCGCCTCAGCAAGTAAACAGTTGGTGCCCCCTCTGTTGGAATGTCACATCTATGTATCCTCTGGCTCGCAGCTGTCACAATCTACTACATTGGGGCTGCAGGCACTGGAGCAGCAAGATACCCTACCGGAGGATACCCTCTCTTCGAAGTCCTGCTCAGATCTCCCCACTGAGGAGCCACCCCATAAGAGATTTTACAAGAGAAAGCACATTGATTCTCTGGAAGAATCTCTCACTGAGGATACAGATTATGATGAAGGGGAAGGGTCCACTTGGACCACGTTTGCAGATGAGTTAGTCAATCTCATTGTGCAATGCACTTGGAAGGACCCTGACAGTATTCAGCCAATTCCCCGGAGACCTGACAAAATTCTCACACCTCCCAGAGAATCACCCCCACTGGTCCAAGGGTTTAGCGGTAGATGCTATGGTGGTGGCAGCGGCCAAAAAGAAGGAACTTGCAGAGAAGAGTCCCACTGTCCATCCTCCAGAGTGTCTCGGACATTGGACAGATAAGGGAAGCAGGTTTATGCTTCAACAACCTTTGCCATTCAGTCATTGAATTTCTTCAGAGACCTGATTACTGAGCTCTCAGGAACCCTAGCATTAGCAGTGTCTGACTAGATATGTGATAAGGTTGCCTCCCAGCTTGTGACCCTAGAGTCCATCTCTAACTCGTCCATGTTGTTGATTGCACATATAACTGAAGGGGCGGCCAGAGCAGCGAGTGTAGGCATTGTCATGAGATGTCACGCCTGGATTCACTTGTGTGACTTCGTGGACCCCTTCCAGTCTTCCTTTGTCAATGCCCCTGTTGATGCTTCCTCATTGTTTGGCCCAAAAGTTAGACACATTAGCCAGTTGTGAAAAGGATGGAAAGGCCCTTTTTCTGCTGTTGGCATATATTTTTACACTCCTCAATGACTCTATTCTAGGAATCGGAGGAGTGGAAAGATGTGGTTCAGAAAGCCGCAAGGGCCTTGTCAGGACATGCGCGGCGAGTCCCTCCCCCCTCCCGGAGGTAAAGGGGGGGGGACTCATCAGGAAGACCCCCTCCCATGGCAGAGGGGGCCCATGCAACTAGGGCTCCAGAGATTCTTTCTCTGGGCAGCCTTATCAGCACTGCTAATGAGTGGCCTGATTGCTTCCCTCTGCAGGCAGTCGGAGGAAGATTCTCTTTGCACGACTTAGCCTGGCTCTCAATAACATCAGATTCCTGGGTGCAGAAGATAATTACCAGAGGTTACCATATCCCCTTCAAGCTTTATCCAAGGCCACAAAGGCGAATCCCTGATGTTCCACCCAATCAGAGGGATGCAGCAGCTTAAGAAATTCAAAAGCTGCTTCAGAAAAGTCATCCAAACAGTCCGACCAGACCAAATAGGATCCAGATTTTACTCATAGATTCATAGGTAGGTACTAGGCTATCGGCCTTAGGGGCCCATACAAGCCTAGCCAAAAAATGTACCCTGGCTTTCGCCACCCAAGAAATTTATTTTCCTGTGCCCCTGTCGAGCAGAGCCACAGAAGTGATCCCCGGGGTGAATTTCCCATTTCCCATCCAATCATCAAGATTTTTCTTGAAGAGTGCTAATGAGGAGCTCTGTTTGACATAGGTAGTCTGTTCCAGAGTATGGAAAGTCTCTGGGACAGGAATCTATCCCTCCAGCATGTTCTGTTTATTGTGGTGACAAGGTTTAGGTCCCTAGAGCGTGTAGCTTGGAGGGATTGGGATTTTTTTAAGTGGAGCATGTCCAACAGCTCTGGGTTTGACATAGCTTTATATGTTAGGCAGAGATCGCTCCTGAGTAGGCGATATGTGATGGAGTAAAGCTGTAGTTTTTTGAGACGGTCTGCATAGGGCATCTGTTTGAGGCCAGTAATCCTCTTTGTGAGGTATTTCTGTGGTCTTTCCAGTTGTTGTAGATGTCTTGTGAGGTACATTCCAAAAGGGTCGTTGTACTCTATAATGGGTCTAATGAGTGATGAGTAGAGGGGAAACAATGACCTCTTTTTTTTTGGATGAGAATCCTTTTGTGATGAGATGAGCCATGTAGAAGGATTTCCTGACCACTGTGGCGATGTGATTATCAAAGGAGAGACTACTGTCCACTTGTGTCCCAAGGTCTCATCACATTTTCGGCATTAAGTAGACTACCAGCTATGTGGTAGTTCATGGGTACAGAGTTTTTACTAAAGGGGATGACAATACACTTTTTGGCATTGAGCTTCAGGCCATGGCTTTGACATCAGGTATCTGTCTCAGTGAGGCCCTTTTGTAGTTTGTCCACATCGTTAGGAGTTTCGATTATAGCTCCTAGTTTGCAGTCATCTGCAAACTTTATTAGCCAAAGACGACCTGTGTTGGCCTGCACTTCAGAGAAGTAGATACCAAACAGGAGAGGACCCAGGACTGAACCCTGTGGTACTCCACTTGTCACTGGTCTGATGTTGGATTTGGAATCCGCTAGTTTCACAGTATGGGTTCTGTCCGTGAGCCAGTTGGCAACCCATCTTGTGACATAGGGATTTATAACTAGTTTAGTGCACTTATCTATAATTCCAGAGTGGAGGATGGTGTCGAAAGCCTTGGCGAGATCTAGATAAGCTGTGTGTACCATTTTACCCTCATCTATGGCTTTGGTGACTGCTTCAAAGAATTCAGTCAGGTTTAAGAGACATGATCTGCCTTTTACAAATCCAAACTGGGTAGGGTCCAGAGTTTGGAGATTACCAATGTCTTTGTTTGAGTTCCACGATGATACATTCCATGGCCTTGCAGACCAGGCTCGTCAGGCTAATGGTAGTTCCCGGGGTCCGTCGTGGCTCCCCCTTTGTGAAGTGGGATAACCGTCGTGGTGCGCCATTCAGTGGGTACAAAGCCTGAGGTGAGGCAATGATTGAACATGGTACTTGGGTATGGTGCCAGTTCATTCTGTAGTTCGTGTAGAAAGCAGCCTGGGATATTGTCAGGTCCCATGGATGCTGTGTTCTTGGCTTTGGAGAGTGTGTATTTTACCTGTGCAGCCGTGATTATAGGAACTTTGCATTCTTCCGGTATAGAGATGGGCCCTCTAGGGGGTGAGAGGGGGGTAAAGTTAGCACTGAACCTATCTGCTAGGATGTTGGCAATATCAGTTGGTTCTGTATATTTAGTGCCATTGTGCTGTAACTCAGAGCAGATCTGAGTGTTCCCATTTAGATTCTTGACATAGATATAGAATGCTTTGTGGTTGTCTTTAGAGTCAGTGGCAATTTTGTTTGAGTGGATGCCAATTTTGGCATGAAGCAGTAGATGCCTGGTGAGGGTGGTAAGGAGCCAATTGTCTAAGTATGGAAACAACCGGAATCCTTGCAGCCTCAGATGCGATTCTTTTTAGTGCCAAAAAAGACAGGGGACTGGATTCCAATTCTAGACCTAATTATTTTGAACAAGTTTGTCTGACAGACAAAATTCTGGATGGTCACGGTTCGGTCTACCCTTCTATTTCTGGAGAAAGACGATTGGATGTGCTTGATAGATCTTCAGGATGCGTATTACCACATAAAAATGGACACACGCTTCAGACGATACCTCTGCTTCTGGCTGGGAGCTAGTCATTATCAATTTCACTCACTGCCCTTTGGTCTTACCATAGCCCCCAGGGTGTTCACCAAATGCATGACAGTGGTAGCAGCTCATCTGAGGCTGCAAGGATTCAGGTTGTTTCCATACTTAGACAATTGGCTCCTTACCACCCCCACCAGGCATCTATTGCTTCATGCCAAAATTGGCATCCACTCAAAGTATAGAATTCATCGGAGCACCATTCGACACAATATCCTATGTGGTTGCTCTACCTCTTCACAGACTTCAAACGTTAAGGCCACAGCTCCAAGAGATACGCTTAAGACACATTCCCAGCTCGCTTAGTCTTACAACTACTAGGATCAATGGCAGCAACAGTCACCCTAGTTCCCCCGGCAAGGTTCCACATGAGGCTGCTTCAATGGCTCCTAGCATCACAGTGGTCTCTCTTAACACACCCAATGTCTTATCCAATTCGCATAACAAATCAATGCAAGCAGGATCTGAACTGGTGGCTGACCAGAAGAAGAGTTATGGAATTGCCCCTTTTCATCCTGTCAGGGAAAGATCGTCCAAGGCATTTGTTCCCTCTTAGAGGCCAATTTGCATATCAACATCCTAGAACTGAGGGCAGTGTTTTTAGCATTGCAAGCATTCCAATCTGCCCTTTCATCAGGGGCAATTGCTATCCAATCTGACAACATGTCAGTCGTCTGGTACATCAACAAACAGGGAGGAACCAGATCTTATCCATTATGTCAGGAAGCCCTGAGAGTATGGCGATGGGCGATCACCTCCAGTCACTTTCTGATAGCAACACATATTCCAGGGAACTCCATCATGATAGCAGACAAACTGGCAGATGCGTTCTCCTGCGTCAGAAGTGGTCTCTCAAGCCCATAGTAGTGGCAGCAATTTTTCGTAGTTGTGGCCAGCCTTGCTGCAATCTGTTTGCATCTCCCATAAACCACAAATGCAGCAGCTACTCTGCCCTAATCCCTCCTTGGAGGAGTCCCCGAGAGATGGTCTCCTACACGATTGGCCCCCGTGACTGCTTTATGCCTCTCCTCTTTTTCCCCTAATACCCCAGTTTTTGAAGAAAGTGCAATGGTTGAGAAGCAAAGTGATCCTCATTGCACCTTATTGGCCCTGTCAAATCTGGTTTCCCTTTCTCTGGCCTCACCTAGTTCACCATCGGTGGACTCTGCAGCCATCTCCTGGACTGCTGTCTCATCTGCAGGGGCTGCTCTAGCCCAACCTACAAAGTCTCAAGCTCACCGCTTGGTACCTCCACTTCCAGTAATTGCCAGGCAGAATAATCTGTCTTCCCAAGTACAACAGATACTTCTGGCTTTCCATAAACCGTCCACCGGGAAACTTTATCTTAGTAAATGGAACAGATTTGTGATAGTGTCTCAAGGAGAAGGAGTTGTTGACCCCTTTTCAACCTCGATTAATCAGGTGCTAGAATATTTATCAACTTTATTCCAATCGAGAGCCTCAGCTTCTACTATCAGAGTTCATTTAGTGACTGTTTCGAATTTCCATAATGGCTTCAATGATTTTTCCTTGATATCTCAGCAACTTTGCAAGGGTTGGGAGGGTGGCTTAATGGCTAAGGTGTTTGCCTTACAAACACAAGGTGCAGGGTTTGAATCTCACAAGGGATAATTGGCTAGGCTTAAAATGGCTCGCAAGGGCAGTTAGCTTAGTACTAAACTATGAACCTTCCTAAAGGGAGTTATACATTTGAAACCACCTTTTAAAGAGCTCATTGAACCTTGGAATTTGATGTTAGTCTTGCAAATTTTGGTCCTTCAGCCCTTTGAGCCAGCAGCCACCTGTGATACTACATTTTTATCTTAGAAGACCTTATTCCTGGTAGCCATTACTTCAGCCAGGAAGAATATCTGAATTGCAGGCATTGTGTGTCAAGCAACCATACATAATTTTTCATAAAGAGATTGTATCTCTTGGGACTAAACGCCTCTTTTCTACCCAAAGTTGTCTCAGACTCAAACATTAACCAATCTATTGACCTGCCAGTTTTCTTCCCAAATTTTTCAAGCAAATGAGAATAATCTTTGTATTTGTTGGCTGTACACAGACAATTATGTTTTTACTTAGAACAAAATCATTCAGGAAATCGGACCAACTGTTCCTGTCTTTTTCAGGTACTTTACTAGGAAAACCACTTTCCAAAGTCACCTTATCAAAATGTGTGAGAGATTGCATTAACTTTATTTATCATCAATATAAAATAAATCTATCAACTAAAGTCACGAGTTATTCTACCAGATCAGTTTCTACTTCAGTGGCTTTTCATTCTAGAGCTTCCCTGGATGACATTTGCACAGCAGCTACTTGGGCTACCCCTCATATCTTTATCACTCATTACAAATTGGGTATGGTCTCCAGGGGAAAAGCATCCTTTGGCTCTGTGGTGCTCAGGAATATCTTTCCATAGGGCCTCCCAGGACATAAAGTAGCTAGGGACTCTGTCCCAACTGTCATGAATGAATGAAGATTGACAACATCAGATAATGAAGTTATGTTCTTACCATAATGTTTCAGCTGTGTTGTTGATCTTCATTCATTCTTGACATCCCACCCTCCTACCCCCTCCAAAGACTCCTGGAGGTACGGAACTAGTCCTAGTTCTGTAGTAGGGCAGTTGCTCAGACAAAGCTTCTGCTTCTTATTTATATGGGCAAAACTTGATCTGTAGGGAAGTGAAGGCACTATGGGTAACCTTAGCTTCTGGCTGGCACAAGCTTGTTACAATGGCCAAGTCGGTTCCAAGGATGGAACAGAAACCCAACTGTCAGGAATGAGTGAAGATCGACAACACAGATGGAACTTTATTGTAACGTAACTTTTTTTTCATTCTGGTCAACTGAAACACCTCAGTAGGCTGTCTCCTTCTCTTCCTCACCCTGCTGGGTGACTTTCCCTTGTATGCTGCATCTGTTCACCTGATAGGTAGAGGAAGGGGAAAAGGTGGAAAATCCTGTTGTAAAGAACTTTGTGATGTAGGATTGGTTCTTAGTTCTGGTCCTTTCCCTGAAGCAGAAGCAATGAGGGTAGGAGGTTGACGGGGTGTGACGAAGGCTTCTGTTTCATTGGTGTTCATATCTCCATTCTGCTCCACTGGCACCTCCCGTGGTCCAGCTTCAGTATGTTCATTGCTGCCATTCAGTGTTCGTGGTCATGCAAAAACCTGGCTTTTTTCAAAATCTAGTAAATAACGATTCAGCTTTTTACTCGTTTGCAAGCGCAGACGAGATTCATAGGCAGAAACACTGTCCAATACTTCATCTAAGTCAGTTATGTTAGCCTCCTTAGGAAAGTCGGCAAAGAGTTTAGACCATTTTCTGTTTATCTCTTCTACAAGTTCTATTTCAAAATGTCTGAAAAAATCAGTAAGCAGCCTAACATAGCTGAAATTTACCCCAAATTTAAATGCCACCACTTTCTCAATAATTCAACATAAACATCTCTGTATGTGGGCATTTTCAATACCCTCAGCCCTCTAGGTATCACACACAAATGCAGGCATGCCTCTAAATGGAGGCATTGCCATTGCATTCGTCTTAAAGGAGGCAGCATCAAATGATGGTAATTCTACATGTACTTCCATACCTGGTCCTCTCTGCAACAACAATGGATTAACATCCAACAGCATTAAACGATTAAAACGATCAAGTCCATTATCTCTCTCTCTGTTTATGATGTTGTAGTCCAACCCATATAAACCTTTCAGCCATGCTCCCAAGGGGGATAATCCCAAAAGACGTCTTCAGATAAAAGTACTCTCCATAAGGAATCAACAGTGTTGAAAGTAATAAAACCAAACTGTTGTAAAACAAACTTCAACACAGAAACACAGCAGGAAACAAACTCGAAATAAAAATGTATTTAATAAAATAAAAAAGGGTAGCGCTTTCATACTCAACAGTGCTTCTTCAGACCATTCAGAAGGAAACACTAGAAACAATATATAGTGGATATAAAAAGTTCACACACCCCTGTTAAAATGCCAGTTTTTTTATATAAAAAATGAGACCACAATAAATAATTTCAAAACTTTTCCCACCATTAATGTGACCTATAACCTGTACAATTCAATTGGAAAAATAAACAAATCTGGGGATATTAATTAGTTGTGTGAAACCATATTAGTTCATGCTAGATCATGGACTTCTAACTGGGGGCCACGGGACGACCTGCAACTGCCTTTTCTGTAGCCCATAAAGGCTTTGGTAGAGGGAACTTTTTTTGTTTTGCAGTTAACTGGTCCTGTCAGTGTGTTCAGGACCAATTAATCGCATGTTGTATTTACATTTGCGGATAAACTGCGTTGGTATATACTGCAGACCAAAGACAATGATTTGTATTGGCATTTGATGTCGGTGGTGGTTTTCTTGGACTGGTGCAGATGTTCTTCATCTCACATTGCTGCAGTCCTTACATATGGGTAGTCCGCTGTCCTCCGGCCCGAATACCAAAGTATTAGGCTGACGTCGGTCAAGGTGCTTAAAACTGACATCAGGACGTCAGGGTACAAAAGCGCATGACCGTCATTTCCTCAGTCTTTTTTGCCGCATGGTCCGATGCAGAAGCAGCGTTGCAAGTGCCGTTCGGCGTTCTGAAATTTTTCGAATTCGGAGTTTCAGACCGAATCCAAGTTGGCTAAGTACCCCGTTGGGGATTATTTTGTTTTTTTCTTGCCTCTGTGTTTTACCGGATGTCAGAAAAAGTGAATAACTGTATTTCTTGTGGGAAACAGATACCGCATAGGGATTATCATTCTTTGTGTATTCCTTGTTTGGGGCCTGAGCACGACGTTGTTGGGTGTCGCTTTTGTGCTAGGTTCAATAAGCACTATTGCGAAGGTTGGATTGTGCTAGGCTGGTCTTTGGGAAGCTGTGCAATTATAATATGCCGTCGGATTCTCCGCGCCGCTTCTCTTGAAGCGCAAAGACACAACAGTTAAACCCAGGCAAGATGAGTCGTCCGTTCCGGGCGCCGGTTCTTTAGAGGCTTCAGTGGAACCGGGGGTATCGACGGGGACTTCTCTGGAGTCTCAGGGGAGACTTTGATTTTGCAGGAGGTGGTCTCTCAGGAGGCAGGTCAGGCTGAAGGGGCTTCCCAAGTTACTGTACTCCCCTCCCTTCCTAGGGTGGTTAGGCCTTCTCCTTCTGTTTCCAAGGCTTCTCCCAGAGGCAGGCCAGTTTCAGCTTCTGTTGGTGTCACTCCTAGTTCAGCAGGGTCTGTGCCTAAGAAGCACATGCTTAAAATGGCAGAAGATTTAATTACTCTGATTAGAGGTTCTATGCCCCCTCCTGATAAGAGGCCTAGGGTGGAGCCAGAGTTGGAAAGTTTTGAGCAGGCTTCGGATATTTCAGAGTCTTCAGCTGAAGACTTGCATGAGTATTCTCCTTATTCTGATTCTGATTCAGATGATTCCACTCCTTCTGCTTCTCCTCCAGAGGATTTTTCTTTTTCAGAGACACTTCATTCTATGAGGGAACATTTTAAGTGGGAAGGTCAGGACTTCTCTGATTCTAGGAAAAGGCTTAGGGAGTTTTTGCTGTTACCCCAGCATAGGCCCTTGGCTATACCTCCTGTTCTGGATGTTGTGGAAGATGTGTTTGCAGAGGCTTCACTTAATCCTGATTCTCTGCCTCCTGCTCCTGTTAAACCGGATAGGTATTACAGGGTGTCTGAGGCTCATAAATATCTTTATAAGAGTCCTAGGGCGGACCCAGAAACTGTTAGTCAGGGACCTAAGGGTGTCAAGGCCTCTGTTGTAAAAAATCCGGTTCCTCTAGATAAAGAAGCCAGAGCTTTGGATAGATGGGGAAAGAAGGTCTATACATCTTCTACCTTAGCTATGAGGGCTTTGAATTGCCAGTTTCATATGTTGAAATATCAAAACTTTCTTCTTTCTCAATTGAAGTCTAAGGTGGATGCTCTGGCGGAAGGCATTGAGTGTAAAGAGTTGCAAGATTTGGTGCATGTCTCTGAACAAGTGGGTAAGCATGCATTACAGTGTGGTTTTGATGCTGTGCAGGCCTCGTCTAGGGTGGCTGCCACTGGCTCAGTTCTTCGCAGGCACGCCTGGTTAAAGGATCAGAATTTATCTGACCATGTTAAGACAAGGATTTTGGATGCTCCTTTGCAGTCTGATGTGTTGTTTGGTTCACCTGTGGAATCAGTCTTGAAGAAAATGGAAGACAAGGCTAAGTCTATGCAGGCTGTTAAGGATTTTTTGCAAGTTCAGCCTCCGAAGTTTAGTAGGAATTGGCCTGCTAAGGGTGGACGTACCCTTCTTATGATTCTCAGTCTAGGGGTAGATCTAGACGTGGTAGGGGCAGAGCTCAGAGTTCTTTCAGGCCTAGAACAGGGAGTTCACCTGCACAATCTTCGGGTGAGGGCAGGGGCCAGTCCTTTCGTAAACAGGCCCAATGACCTACTTTTTCAGCTGCCAGATCCTTCTTGCCTGGCAGCACCTTTGGGAGGAAGGTTAGCACTCTTCAAGGAAAATTGGATGTTGATTACCCAAGACAAATGGGTATTGGATATCATACACCAGGGTTACAAGTTTTATTTCCATACCTTGCCTCCTTTCAAAGGCATGCCGGACGTTCCTCCTCAGCAAAGACTAGAGGCTCGCAAACAAATTTCTTTACTACTTCAAATAGGGGCCAAACAAACGGTTCCTCTGCCAGAAGTGGGCCTAGGATTTTATTCTCGCCTGTTTCTAGTACCAAAGAAAGGAAACACGTGGAGACCAATTTTGGATTTATCCATCCTCAACACATATCTGGACATTCCCAAGTTCAAAATGTTAACGTTACAACAGCTTTTACCTCTGCTGGGCAAAGATCACTGGATGGTGACTCTGGATCTCAAAGAGGCTTACCTTCATGTTCCTATCAGGCCCAGTTGCAGGAAGTATCTGCGTTTGGCTGGGACTTCACATTATCAGTTCTCTGCATTGCCCTTTGGCTTATCTACTGCCCAGAGTGTTCACGAAGGTTCTGGCTCCAGTGGTAGCTTTCTTCAGGCTAAGAGGAATACAGATCTATCCTTATTTGGACGATTGCCTGATACTGGCCCAAGAAAAGGACGAACTTCTTCATCATTTACAGTATGTGATGGCAGTGTTAAGATGCCTGGGGTATTCTGTGAACGAAATAAAGTCCAGTCTAGTACCCTCTCAGGACATGTGCTTTCTGGGTGTGAGACTGAATACAGCATCCCAGATGGCCTTTTTGACCCCGGACAAACAAAAGAATCTTTCTCTTTACTTCCACCAGTTGTCTCATCAGTCCAGGCTGACTGCAAGGACAGTCCTTCAAGCCTTGGGGTTCATGGCATCTTGTATTCTGGTACTTCCCAATGCCAAACTGCATATGAGGAAGCTACAATGGTATCTCAGGAATGTATGGACACAGCACTGCCAAGATTTGGACACTGTCATTCAAATAATACCTTGCATTCAAAAGGAATTTTTGTGGTGGGCTCAGGAATGTGACCTAAACAAGGGACTCTCTGTGACCCGGCCAGAGGCGAGTCAGATTTTAACGACAGATGCCTCAGACAAAGCTTGGGGAGCTCATCTAAATGGAAGATGGGTACAAGACACGTGGCCTGCCAGACTTCAACATCTACATATCAACTTGAAGGAGATGTTAGCAGTCCAATTTGCATTGATAGCTTTCAAGGATTTACTTCTTCCAGGGCAGGTGTTGATTCAAACAGACAACACAACTGTCATGTGGTACATCAACAAGCAAGGGGAACGATTCTTATCCTCTATGCAGACAAGCAATGATTTTGTGGGAGACTGCTCTCAGTTTACAGCTAAATCTTCAGGCAAGGTTTCTGCCAGGAGCACAGAACTCCTTAGCAGATGTGTTGAGCAGACAAATTATGGATCCCCACGAGTGGAAATTGGATCCTCATGTATTCCAGAGGTTGACAGTGTTATGGGAACTCCAGACATAGATCTGTTCGCTTCTCCACTAAATTACCAGCTGCCAAAGTTTTGCACAAAAGGTTTCATCCCTCAGCTTGGAAAGTGGATGCTCTCTCATTCAATTGGAGCAATCTTCACGTGTATGCCTTTCCACCTCTGCCTCTCCTCCCAAAGGTACTGCTGAAGGTCAGACAGGACAAGCCAAACATGATTTTAATAGCTCCAGATTGGCCTCGACAGCACTGGTACCCATTACTGCGAAGTCTGGTACAGGAGCCTCCATGGCCTTTGCCTTCGATTCCTCACCTGCTGTCTCAGGAGAACGGTCATTTACTCAATGTCAAACTTCATTCTCTACATCTGACAGCCTGGCATATTCTGGTTTAAACCCTGGAGGGTCTCAGCTTCCACAACAAGTTTTGAATGTTATTTTGGAGGCCAGAAGGCCTAGTACAAGGAAAGTTTACGCAGATAAATGGAGGAGGTTTTTATTTTGGAGTACAGCAAAGGACTTTGATGTTTCTAAACCTAATTTAAGTGTGGCGCTTCAATACCTTACTGAGTTATTGGACAAAGGTTTGTCCTTCTCCTCTATAAAGGTTCATGCTGCAGCAATCTCTGCTCACTATGACTGTGACCCACCATTATTTTCTCAGCCTTTGTTTAAGCAATTCCTTAGAGGGGCAAAGAATATAAGACCCCCACGTAGAGCTCCTACTCCTGCTTGGGATCTCAATTTTGTGTTGGAGAAACTCACTCTACAACCTTTTGAGCCTGCAGCATCGGCAGAGTTGAAATATTTATCTTGGAAGACTGCTTTTTTGTTGGCCATTACCTCTGCGAGAAGGGTTTCTGAATTACAGGCCCTTATGGCAGTTGAGCCTTTCTTAATTTTCCACAAGGATAGGGTGTCTTTGCGTACTAACCCTTCTTTTATGCCTAAAGTGGTTTCTAGTGTGGCTTTAAACCAAACTATTCATTTGCCTACTTTTTATGCAAACCCCCAAAATAAAGGGGAAAAGATTTTGCACACTTTGGATATTCACAGACAGTTGCGATATTATTTGAGCAGAACTAAAGGGTTCAGGCAGTCTCAGCAGTTGCTTGTTTCTTTTGCTTTGGGTTCTCAGGGCAAACCTGTTTCAAAACAAACTATTTCTAAGTGGATTGGTTTTTGTATTGCTTTTTGTTATTCCCATCATGGTAAGGAGATTCCAGCTGGGATTAGGCCTCATTCCACTAGGGCTACTGCCACTTCTACAGCTTTTTTAAGGGGGGTGGCTACTAAAGATATTTTGGAAGCAGCTACTTGGAGTTCAGTGCATACTTTCTCTAAGCATTACCACCTTCCACTTTACTCTAAATCTAGGGCTGGGTTTGCAACTGCAATTTTACAAGGCATGTTGGCAGCTCCTAATGCTTTATAGTTTTGCCATCCTCCCTTACCTCTGCTTTGGGATTCTACCCATATGTAAGGACTGCAGCAATGTGAGATGAAGAACATAGTACAGTTTTGTACCTACCATAAATGTAGATGTTCGCAGATCCACATTGCTGCAGTCCAATTTACCCTCCTCCTTCCCTCTGTTGTTGAAGGTGGTGGTGTGGTTTGTGTTGTACATATTGTAAATATGGTTAGTGCACGGGTGGTTGGTTGGGTTTTGCTGGTTTTTGGCTTTGGCCTGTCTTGTTAGGGCCTTCTGACATCTGGGGCAAGAAAAGACTGAGGAAATGACGTCGGTCATGCGCTTTTGTACCCTGACGTCCTGATGTCAGTTTTAAGTGCCTTGACCGACGTCAGCCTAATACTTTGGTATTCGGGCCGACCGAGGACAGCGGACTACCCATATGTAAGGACTGCAGCAATGTGGATCTTCGAACATCTACATTTATGGTAGGTACAAAACTGTACTTTTTTTTCTTTGGCAGAGTTTGCAGCATTTAAGCCCATAGGTAAATTTTCTCTATGTATGTGTTTATGCTTGCGTGATTGAGGTAAAAAAAAGGGGAGAAATTGAGTGCATTTGTGTTTCTATGGCTGCAGTGCTGGTATGTGAGTTTGGTCTGCAAGATTGATGTATGCCTGCCTGAAAAAAAGGATTGACTGCTTGAGTTTGCGATAATTGAACTTGGCTCTAGTTGGGAGTATGAATCTTGGTTGAAAGAGCTGTGAAGGGGGAAAATGTTGTGGAAATGTTTCATTTTGATATAATTTAAATGCTTGTGCGCACATGGACAAACTACTAAAGGGCTTGATGGTGGAAATTATTCATTTTAGTGTCAGTGCTTATGCATACATGGACAAACTACTGAAGGAGTCAGTGGGGGGATAGTGTTTTCATTTTGGCATTTGTGCAGACGTGGACAAACTTCTGAAGGGAATCACTTGGTGAAATATTCAGTTTGGCGCTTCTGCATACATGGACAGACTGCTGCTTCGCAAGGGACGGCTTGCATCTGTCACCACTGGGCTTCCGGATATTGGCTAAGGCTCTTGCCACCCCCATAGTGCCTTTTTTAGGCAAGGCTCAAAAGGCGAACCCACCTCCTTAGAAAACAAAAATAGAAAAAAATTAAGGGTAATGCTGCTCAGCGCCAGAAGTCTAAATCTCAAGATGCAGGCTCTCGAAGCACTCCTCAGTATGGAGAACATTGATGTCTGCGCAGTAACTGAAACCTGGTTCAAGGCTCCTGAGAGCACCCCAGCGCTACCAGGCTATACCTCGTATCATGCTTTTCGGCCCAAAAACTCGGGCCAAACCAAAAAGGGAGGGGGAGTGTCCATATTCATCAAGGACACCCACACCTCCAGGTTTCTGGCAACACATGAAGCATCAGAGACCATCCAGGTGCAACTAACTGTAGGCAAAACTGCTATTCAACTGGTAGCATGTTACAGACCACCCTCCCAATCTCAGGAACCCCATTCAGCCTTCCTGAAGACATTGGAGGATATGAATGTCTCACCAAACACCATCATATTGGGAGACTTCAACTACCCTAACATAGACTGGGTGCATTATTCTAGCCCTAACACCCTAGCCCAAAGGTTCCTGAAATTCATAAATTCAAATGTAATGAAACAGCTAGTCACCTCTCCCACAAGGGGAGATAATATACTAGACCTGATCATCACAAACATGGGGACAAAGTGCTCCACACCGGAAGTATACCCCTCACTAGTGAGATCTGACCACAAACTAATCACCCTGGATATACATATCCCACCTCCATCCCCAACACAAAAGACTACAGTGAAAAACTTCTCAAAAGCCGACTTTACACTTCTTAAGACTGAGATGGTATCCTTTAAGCTTACTGGGCCAGTGGAAACCACATCCCACAATGCTGAATCCTTCACAAATGCTTTCTACGGACATCTCCAAGAATGCATGGATCATGCAATCCCAAATAAAACCAAGACCCTCTTCACCAAGGGCAGGCGTCCTGTCTGGTGGACCCCAGCCATAAACAAATTGTATAACAAAAGAAGGAAGCTACTGCACGACAGAGCAAAATCCCATAAAGAGAAGGCATCTCTGATCAGCACTAGTAGAAAGCTACATTCTCTCATAAAAACATCCAAGGCCAACTTTGAGAGAAAAATCGCTATGGACACTAAAGATAACCACAAGGCCTTCTTCTGCTATGTTAGAAACCTGGGCAAAAACCCTCAGATATGCTCAGAGTTAGTTCACGATGACAAAAAGTACACTGAACCCACAGATATTGCCAACATTCTGGCAGACAGGTTCAGTGCAAATTTCTCCCCTCCCTCACCCCCAAAAGAAGAAATACTTGTCCCAGCTGAATGTAACCTCCCTGTCATCTCAGATGTCCAGGTGAGAACTGCCTTCAGCAAAGCTAAAAACACAGCATCAATGGGACCTGACGGTATCCCGGGTTGCGTGCTACGTGAACTCAGAGGAGCTAAACCCGCACATAAAAATGCTATTTAACCTTAGCCTTTACTACAGGATATGTACCTGAACACTGGCGTACAGCAACAGTGGTCCCACTCCACAAAGGAGGCACCTCTACAGACCCTGCTAACTACCGCCCCATAAGCTTAACCAGCCTGGTCTGCAAAGCTATGGAAAGAATCATTATGGAACTCATAAACAGAGACATTGGGGACCTACAGACACTTGATCCCACCCAGTTCGGCTTTGTAAGGGGCAAATCCTGCCTTTTGAACCTGGTTGACATTTTCGAAACAGTCACTAGAGCCATTGACGAGGGCAAAGCAGTCCATACAGCCTACCTGGACTTGGCTAAAGCTTTCGACACAATACCCCACTCAGGCATCATAGACAAGCTCAACAGCTTAAATGTAAAACCATATGTCACAAGATGGGTTGCAAATTGGCTAAAGGATAGAACCCATAAAGTCAAAATCTCTGGAGCCATGTCAGACTCAAAGCCAGTCAGAAGTGGTGTCCCACAGGGCTCTGTCCTGGGACCCCTCTTGTTCGGCATTTATTTCTCAGATGTGAAAGCAAAAATGGGAAGGTTGTGGCAGACAAAGTTCGCAGATGACTGCAAACTAGGCGCCATAGTCGATACACCAGCTGACACATACATCCTACAGAAAGGCCTCACTGAAATGGACAACTGGTGCCGGAGTCATGGCCTTAAAATAATGCCAAAAAATGTATAGTCATCCCCTTTGGGAAAAACAAAGTACCCACAAATTATCGCATAGACAGTGACCCACTGAGTACGGAAAAAGTAATCAGAGACCTGGGGACCCAAGTCGATAGTGACCTCTCATTTGACACCCACGTTGCCAAAGTGGTTAGACTTTCTACCTTGCCCACCTTATCATGAAGGGATTCACATCCAGATCAAAGGAAGTCATTGTACCCCTATACTCCTCCCTTATCAGGCCCATGATAGAGTACAATGCCCCATTTGGTATGTACCTCACCCGGCATTTGCAACAGCTGGAGAGACCCCAAAAGTACCTCACCAAGAGGATCAAGGGTCTCCAACATATGTCATATGCTGCCAGACTAAAGAAACTCCAGCTCTATTCAGTAGCATACCGCTTACTCAGAGGTGATCTGTGCCTGACGTACAAGGCCATGTCCAATCAGGAATTGATGGACATGCTCCACCTCAAAAAATCCAAATCCATCAGAACCACGAGAGCTAAAGATTTAAACCTCAGCACAAATATGAATAGGACATGCTGGAGGGACAGATTCATAACCCAGAGGCTTCCCATACTCTGGAACAGAATCCCAGTTCATGTTAGGCAGAGCCCCTCACTGACTCTCTTCAAGAGAAATCTTGACAAGTGGATGGGAGATCGTAGGTTTACCCCGGGGGTCATCTCTGTGTCACTACTAGACAGAGGCACAGTAAACTAATTCTATTATATAAGGGGGTCTTCACTGTGTCACTACTAGACAGAGGCACAGTATTCTAAATCTATTCTGTACACTTTTGTACCATTACATGGGGTGGCGAAAGCCACATCACTATGGCTAGGCTTATAAATGCCCCAGGGCAGATAGCCTAGTACTAAACTATGAAACTGTGATAGGATTAATGGAGAAATTGTCATTTACTGCTTGTGTGTACATGGTCAAACTACTGAAGGGGTCAATGGGGCAATAATTGATGGTCACAGCTGTGTATGGGGGGAGTAAAATAAATTACGTTGTCCAGTTGTTGCTATCATTACATTCTAATATATGAAGTATATCAGTCAATAAAGTTGGCTTTAGATGTTGGATGCAGGGTTTGTCTGTGGATAAAAGTGACTGACACTGTTATTTGTTTAAAATAAGCATTTATTATTCTGACTTTGTAGATGTAGTGTGCATATATTTTTCACTTTCTGTAATAGGCAACATTACATTCAGTAAGTAGCTGTATGTGGTGATCCAGGCAGGGTGTGTGTGATAGTAACTGATCATTGACAGAGTTTTTGCACTGAGTAGTTTTGCCATGTAACAGCACTTGGTTTCTCTCTTGAGTTTTTGGCTGCTCATTCCTTCAATGTGAATTTCTTTTCTATTTGTAAATTTTATCCAAGTAGTTTGATTTCTTCTCCCAGACACTCAGCAACATAATATATGCCTCTTGGCCATTTGTTCTTTGACTTTTCATCCCAGTCCAACACTAGAGAGGTACACGGAAGATAATTGTCTTTTTGGAAGGATAGGAAGGCAGGCATTATTTCCAGAAAGACTGAATATATTTCTTCACTCATGATTTTTTGTTAGTTAAAAAAAAAAAAAAAAAAATCTAAGATGCACGTCAGTGCAACTGCAACTCTGACTTCTGGGGTCCTAGCAGGACCTCCATCTTAATTTAGTTACTTACTCCAAAGTCATGGACAGTTGTTTCTGCAGAAATATATCCAAGTATCGTAGCAATTTTATTTATTTATTTAAGTTTGATGACTGTGGAAATCCACTGGGCCAAGAAGAGCCCGTTTTCAGTGGAGGCCCAGGGAGAAAAGCTCCACAATAATTGCAAGTTACATTTCACATGTTAAAAATTGACGTAGTTCATACAGCTAATTAAACATTTACAGATAAGCTCCATGAAATTTGCAATTGGCTTGTCACAATGTTACAAAAATGAAAGACATAATTCAATACAGAAATTTCAACATTTACATAAAGTGAATATTTTTGTTATAAACTCAATTGTAGGTTTAACATTTCAAAATATATAGCTGCTTGCCATTAGTAAGTTAGGAAAATATCATGCAAGGAGAGGGTAATAGTATATTTGAGATTGGAGAGTATAGGACAATAGATATTAGAGAGAAAATTAGATGTTCTTCGTGTTTCACTGTTGCAGTCATCACATTTGGGTTATCTGCCTGCCGGTAGCCCTCACTTGGCCTGAATACCAGAGTCTTGGGATTTCTGCATCGGATGCTGTTGCTTCTTCCATGACGTCAGGGGTATAAAACATGCAGCCAATGCCATTACATCAGCTTTTCTTACCATGCAGTGTCCGAAGCAGTAGTAGTTCACAAGTGCCGGTCAGCTGCCTCCTGAAATTTTCGTTTTTCGAGTTTCGGACCTGAAGTCTTCTAAAATATAAGTACCCCATTGGGATCCTTTTTTCTTGCTCTAAACAATGTCAGAAAAAGTTAACAATTGTCCTGCCTGTGGAATGCAAATACCTCATAGAGGTTTTCATTCTTACTGCGTCATCTGTTTAGGCCCAGACCATGACGTTCCTCACTGTCGGTTTTGTGCTTTAACACCCGAACTATTCGTCATCGTGCTATCTTTGTCACTAAATTCTTTCACACTCAGTCTCCGTATTCTGAAATGGCTTCAATAAGCCATCTGACTACCGATCCACCGAAAAAACATAAGGATAAAGACAGAGACAGACTGCATAGGCCGGTACTCAGTGAGGCGCCTTCACAGCCCCTGATACCCACTTCTACAGTTTCGCAGGCCTCTACTTAGACCAATTCGGCGTATGCCGCGAAAGGCTTCTTCGACTATGGAACCTGTGGATGTCTGTACCTTGGATGGGTCCGGAGCCGCTTTGCAGGCACTGGTTTCTGAGGGTGTGTTCAAGCCTTCCAATTTTCATATTAAACTGTCGACTTCATTTCAAACCAAAAATTCCGTATTTCTCAGGCCCCGAGTTTGCACTACACCTAGGAAACAGACTACCAAAGCGCATTCTCAGGCCCACATGCCAAAGAAACAAATGCTTAGAATGGCTGAAGATCTTATTGCTTTAATTAGGGGAAGCCAGCCTTCCCCCTCAAAAAGACCAAGAACTGATTTTCCATCTAATTCTTCAGATCATGAGTCTTTCGACTTTGATTTTTCTGATTACTAGGACATACCCTTATCTACCTATGAGGATTCTGATGCACAGGATTCCATTCCCTCTGCTTCCCCACCAGAAAATGTTTCCTTTGGTGAAACCCTGCATACCCTTAGAGAACATTTCCGCTGGGAGTGCCAGGACTACTCACAGTCCAAAAAGAGACTGGGGGAATTTTTAAACTTGCCTCAGCACAGGCCTCTAGCTATACATCCTGTTCTGGAAATTGTAGAGGTCTTCTTGGAATCCAGCCTTACCCCTGATACTTTGCTCCCAGGAAACCTGACAGGTAATACAGAGTACCCGACTCCCATAATTTTCTCTTTAAAAAATCCTACTGCGGATCCGGAAACCATTTCCCAGGGTCCTAAAGGCATTAAGGCTACAACAGCCAAAAACCCTACACCTTCAGACAGTGACTGTAGGGCTTTAGACAGATGGGGTAAGAAGGTATATACCTCTGCTGCTCTTGCCATCAAGGCTTTAAATTACTAGTTTCATATGCTAAAGTATCAGCAACATATTATGGAACTAATTAAACAGAAATTGATATTGATTCCTGATGGTGCCAGAGCATAAGGATTTACAAGAGTTAATACATTCTGATAATTAAGTTGGAACATACTTTGCAATGTGGTTTTGATGCCTTAGAATCATATTGCAGGGCTGCTGTCACTGGGTCTGTTTTTAGAAGGCATGCTTGGCTTAAGGAACAAGCTTTGCAAGATCATGCCAAAGCAAAATTATTAGATGCACCATTACACCAAGAGCGTCTTTTTGGCAATAAAGCAGAAGTCCTCCTCAAAAGGATGGAGGAAACAGCTAAATCTATGCAAACTGTTAAGATTTTCTACAGGTACAGCCACCTAGATTCAGTAGGCATTGGCCTTCAAAAAACTGGTCTTTTCCAGTCCCTTCCAGACCTTCTCTGTCCAAACCCAGAGGCAGCAGACTACCAAGTATCAGGGTATGCACAGATCTAAGCAATGGAGTGCTCCCACCTCTAAAATAGGGACTAGTAAGCCACCATCCTATGGTAAAATCTCACAATGACGTATCCTTAACTCTTCCAAGCCTTGCTCAAGTCCATGCACCTTTAGGAGGAAAACTTGCCCTGCATGCAAAAAACTGGGAGTAAATTACCCAGGACAGATGGGTCTTGAACATTGTTTCCCAGGGATACAGATTCCACTTCCACTCACTGTCAACCCCAAGCGGATGGCCAGACCTCCCCCCAAACCAGTGGGCAGAGGCCCAAAAGCAAGTACTTTCTCTCCTCAATATCAAGGGTATTCAACCTGTCCCAGCCGAGCAAAGGGGACAAGGTTTTTTATTCAAGACTGTTTCTGGTACCCAGAAAAGAAAACTCTTGGCGCCCTATCCTGGATCTGTCTATTCTCAACACCTTTCTGGTGGTTCCAAGATTCAGAAATGCATACTCTCCAACAGCTGCTTCCTATGCTAACCAGTGACTCCTGGCTAGCCACCCTGGACCTAAAAGAAGCTTATTTGCACATCCCCATAAGGGAATCGTGCAGGAAATATCTACGTTTCCGAGCAAGCTCTATGCACTATCGGTTCTCTTCACTTCCCTTTGGCTTATCTACTGCAACCAGGGTCTTCACAAAATGCCTAGCTCCAGCCATTGCATATTGCAGGCAGAGAAGAATTCAAATTTACCATTACTTGGACGATTGCCTGATTTAGGTGTACAGTAAGGAATTTGCTACTACAGCACCTGACATTTGTAAACAGACTTTTAACTTCACTGGGGTACACCATCAAGGAAAAGAAATCACATCTGGTACCCAGCCAACAAATTGTATTCCTGGGAGCAAGCTTGAACACAACTTCGCAGATGGCATTCCTCACTCCAGAAAAACAAATTTATTTGGCAAACTACTTCAGTCTGCTGGCCACCAAAACACAACTATCTGCAAGAGAAATGCTGCAAGCCCTAGGGTTCATGGCCTCTTGCATTCTACTAAGTCCATATGCAAGACTGCATATGAGGAAACTTCAGTGGTACTTAAAAAGTCTCTGGTATCAACATTCTCAGGACCTGGTAACAAAGATTCCTATCATTCCTTGCCTAAGGACAGAGTTCCTTTGGTGGGCAGAGGCCTGCTACCACAACAAGGGACTCCCCTTCACTCAACCCCCCTGCCATCAGGCAATGCATGGAGGGCGCACATGGCAAGACAGTGCCTTCAAGGCAAGTTGAGTCCAAAGCAGATGCACCTGTATATCAATCAAAAAGAAATGTTAGCTGTACAGAATGTTCTGACAGCCTTTAAAGGCCTTATTCTTCCAGGACAACTATTGGTAAAGACGGACAACACCACAGTTATGTGGTACATAAACAAGCAGGGGGGACCCATTCCTACCCACTCTGCAGATTAGCCATGGCTCTGTGGAACACAGACTTGAGCAGCCAAGTGCACCTGCAAGCTCAATTCCTGCCAGGCAAACTAAATTCACAGGCAGACGACTTAAGCAGAAATTTAATGGACCCACACGAGTGGAAACTGGAACCCATCATATTCAAGCTTCTGAGGCACAGGAGGGGGGCACCAGAGGTGGACCTCTTTGCTTCCTGTCAGAACTATCAACTGAGCAAGTATTGCTCCAGAACTCCCCACAGCCAAGCAGGGAAAGTGGATGCCCTGTCCTTTACATGGGCAAACCTCTCAATCTATGCCTTTCCCCCTCTGCCCTTCCTCTCGAAGGTTCTACTAAATATCAAATAGGACAAGCCAAGGACAATCCTGATTGCACCAGACTGGCCACACCAGCACTGATACCCTCTTTTGCGCAGTCTGACAGTAGTGTCACCATGGCACCTGCCTCAGACCCCTTCCCTGCTGTCCCAGCAGGAGGGCCAGATTTTTCATCCTCCACTACAGACCCTGAACCTAGCAGCCTGGTTCATCCCCTGAACTTATCACCAGCAACCCTCAGTAAACAGGTGCTGGATGTCATCCTTGAGGCAAGGAGGCCTAGTACTAGAAAATCCTATTCGGAAAAATGGAAAAGATACTGTTCTTGGAGCCAGTCTCAGGGAATGGACACAACTGTGCCCAGCTTACCTCGTATACTAGATTATGTAACAGAAATGCTCCACAAAGGCCTATCCTTCTCTTCAATTAAGATTCATGCCTCTGCCATCTCAGCTCATTATAATGTTTAGCCACCCCTCTTCTCTCATCCTTGTGGTCAAAGAGTTCCTGAGAGGAGCCAAAAATTTAAGACCCCCCCAGGAGATCTCCCACTCCAGCCTGGGACCTTAACTTTGTACTGGAAAAGCTCACCTGTACAGAGACAACCCTCTCCTCCTCCCAACAAATTCCAACACATGTGAGAGATGCAACCATATAGCCAAACTGGAGGCTAAGCTCTCTCAACTCAATACTGGCATAACCAGTCAGGAAGAGAAGGAAACCACACTCACTACAATTCCAGTCTCACATAGACTCGGAGGCTCTAAATAAAGATCTGCCGAAGCAGCAGACACCTCCAAAGCAGACACCCAAGCAGCCGCTACCCCAAAACAAAACACGTGCAACACATATCTCACAAAGCCAGTGTGCCGAACAGTCACAGCCCTTAAGACTAAACAACACACCTGATACACTTGTAATAGGTGACTCTATCGTCAGGCACACTGACGTCCCACTCACCAGGCTGAACAAGGAGAGGGTCACGGTGAGCAGCCTGTCGGGCGCTAGGATCCGCCACATAACACAAGCACTCAGGTCACTCCAAGGCAAGTACAAATATGACTCAGTCATTGTCCATGCTGGTTTGAATGACCTGAGACGTACCTTCCTGGACTACATGAAAAGAGACATAAAGGAGCTCTCTGAGCATGTAGCCCAGGCCGGTATGACCCTGACCTTGAGTAGCATCTTACCCTCACCAAGAATGATGCCACAGTATGAAGACAAGATGATCAGTTTCAACAACTGGCTTAAGTACTGGTGTCATTCAAAGGGGATCCAATGCCTGTCAGCTTGGGATGATATGCTCGACAAGCCACGATGCTTCGCTAGGGACGGCTTGCACCTGTCACCCCTGGGCTTTCGGATATTGGCAAAGGCTCTTGCTACCCCCATAGTGCCTTTTTTAGGCAAGGCTCAAAAGACAAACCCACCTCCATAGGTATCACAAGGGATAAGAAACTAAGAGTGATGCTACTCAACGCCAGAAGTCTAAACCTCAAGATGCACTTTCGAAACTCTCCTTAGCATGGAGAACATCGATATCTGTGCAGTAACAGAAACCTGGTTCAAGGCTCCCGAGAGCACTCCAGCGCTACCAGGTTTCACCTCATACCATGCTTTTCGGCCCCAAAACTTGGACCGAGCCACAAAAGGAGGGGGAGTATCGATATTCATCAAAGATACCCACACCTCCAGGTTGGTGGCAAAGCACGAAGCATCAGAGACTATCCATGTGCAACTAACAGTGGGTAAAACTGCCTTCCAGTTTATAGCCTGCTACAGACCACCCTCCCAAACCCAGGAACCCCACTCGGCCTTCCTGAGAACACTGAAAAATATGAAGGTCTCTCCAAACACCATTATATTGGGTGACTTCAACTACCCAAACATAGACTGGGAGCATTACTCTAGCCCAAAGGTTCCTAGAATTTATAAACTCAAATGCTATGGAACAACTTGTTACCACTCCCACAAGAGGGGAAAACATACTGGACCTGATCATCACCAACATGGGGACTCTATGCTCCAGACCAGAAGTGTATCCCTCACTGGTAAGATCAGACCATAAACTAATCTCACTGGATATTCACATCCCGATCCCACCCCCTGCCCAGAAAACCACAGTGAAAAACTTCTCTAAAGCAAATTTCACACTCCTCAAAACTGAGGTGGAATCCTTCAAAGCCCCCAGGCCTGTGGAAAATACGGCCCAGACCACAGAATCCTTTATAAACGCATTCTATGAACACCTTCAGTAATGCATGGATTATGCGATCCCAAATAAAACCAAGACCCAATCCTCCAAAGGCAGACGTCCTGTCTGGTGGACCCCAGCCATAAACAAACTATACAATAAAAGTAGGAAGCTACTAAATGATAGAGCAAAATCCCAAAAAGGGAAGGCATCACTGATCAGTATTAGCAAAAAACTACGGGCACACATAAAATTGTCTAAGGCCAGCTTCAAGAGAAAAATTGCACAGGACACTAAGGATAATCACAAGGCTTTCTTTAGTTATGTTAGGAACCTGGGTGGTAATTCCCAGATATGCTCAGAATTAGTCCAAAATGACAAAAAATACACCGAACCCACAGACATTGCCAACATCCTAGCTGACAGGTTCAGCGCAAACTCCCCCCTCCCAACAAAAGGGCAAATATCTATCTCAGCAGAGTGATGCCCCTGACATCTCAGATGCTCGTAAGAGCCGCCTCCAAAGCAAAAACACAGCATCAATGGGACCAGACGGTGTCCCGGCTGCCCTACATGAAATCCAAGAAGAGCTAAACCTAAACATAAAACTACTGTTCAATCTCAGCCTTACTACAGGATATGTGCCCAAAGAGTGGCGTACAGCAACAGTGGTCCCTCTCCATAAAGGTGGTGCCTCAACGGATCCTGGAAACTATCGCCCCATAAGCCTGACTAGCTTGGTCTGCAAAGCTATGGAAAGGATCATCATGGACCTCATAAATAAAGATATTGGGGACCTACAGACACTGGATCCTACCCAGTTCGGCTTTGTTAAGGGCAGATCCTGCCTCTTAAACCTGGTTGATTTCTTTGAAACAGTCACCAAGGCCATTGACGAGGGGAAGGTGGTCCACACAGCCTACCTGGACCTCGCAAAAGCCTTCGATACAATACCCCACTCGGGCATTATAAATAAGCTCACTAGCTTAAATATAAACCCCTATGTCACTAGATGGATTGCAAATTGGCTCAAGTACAGAACCCACATGGTTAGAATTGCTGGAGCCATGACTCCAAACCAGCTACAAGTGGTGTCCCACAAGGCTCAGTCCTGGGACCTCTCTTGTTCGGTATACATTTCTCGGAGGTACAGGCCAACACGGAAGGACTGTGGCTGACCAAGTTCGCAGATGACTGCAAACTGGGCGCCATAATCGACTCTCCAGCCAACACAAGCATCCTTCAAAAGGGCCTCATAGAAACAGACAACTGGTGCCAGAGCCATGGCCTCAAGCTAAATGCCAAAAAGTGTATAGTCATCCCCTTTGGCTTCTGGAGCATTTCTCCCCGGGCCTCTGCTGAAAACAGGATCTGTGGAACCTAGTCGGACTTTCCCGGTCAACAAATGTTAAATAAATAAATAAATAAAAAACAAAGTGCCCACAAATTACCACATAGGTGGTAATCCATTAAGTACAGAAGAAGTAATTAGGGACCTGGGGACCCAAGTTGATAGCAATCACTCATTTGACAACCACGTGGCCAAAGTGGTTAGAAAAACATTTTATATAGCCCACCTAATCATGAAGGGATTCACATCTAGATCAGGGGACGTCATCGTGCCTCTTTACTCATCCCTCATCAGGCCCATAATTGAGTACAATGCCCCTTTTGGGATGTACCTTACCAGACACCTGCAGCAACTGGAAAAACCCCAAAAGTACCTCACCAAGAGGATCAAAGGGCTCAAACAGATGCCATATGCTGCCCGGTTAAAGAAACTCCAGCTCTACTCAGTGGCATATCGCCTGTTCAGAGGCGATCTGTGCCTGACGATAAAGCCATGTCCAACCCGAATTAATGGACATGCTGCACCTCAGAAAATCCAAATCCCAACGAGCTACGCGCTCAAGAGACTTGAACCTCAGCACTGAAATAAATAGGACATGCTGGAGGGACAGATTCAAAACCCAGAGGCTCCCTTCACTCTGGAATAAAATCCCAGTCCAGGTTAGGCAGAGTCCCTCATTGACTCTCTTCAAGAGGAATCTTGATGAGTGGACGGGAGATCGTAGGTTTACCCCGGGTATCACTTCTGTGTCACTGTTAGACAGAGGCACAGTATACTAACCTCGAAAAAGGGCATAGCAAAATAAATTTAAAATGGGTGGCGAAAGCCAAACACATTCTGGCTAGGCTTATAAATGCCCTAGGGCAGATAGCCTAGTATGAACCTATGAACCTATAGCAGAGTTAAAATTCCTCTCATGGAAAACAGCAGCTTTACTTCTAGCCATCACTTCAGCAAGAAGTGTCTGAATTGCAGGCCCTTACGGCCGTGGAACCCTTAATTATCTTCCATGCGGACAGGGTTTCCCACAGGACTAACCCATCATTTATGCCCAAGGTGGTATCTAGTGTGGCTTTAAACCAATCCATTCATTTGCTAACCTTTTTCTCTAATCCTCAGAATAAAGGGGAAAGGAACCTGCACTCCCTGTGCATACACAGGCCGCTTAGGTTCTATCTGGACAGGACTAAGCCTTTCAGGAAAACTGACCAGCTGCTAGTCAGCTTTGCTGCAGGGGCAGAGGGCAAGGCCATTTCAAAGCAAACCATTTCTAAGTGGATAGCACACTGCATCTATTTCTGCTACAAACACCATTGGAAACCTACCCCACAAGGGATCAGAACACATTCCACTAGGACTACATCTACCTCTACAGCCTTTCTCAGGGGAGTCCCTACCAGAGACATCCTTGAAGCTGCAACCTGGAGCTCTACACACTTTCACCAAGCATTACCATTTACCTATCTTTTCTAAATCTAGAGCTGGATTTGCCACAGCAGTCTTACAGGGCCTGCTTGCCAGCCCTAATGATTCTTGACTGCCTCCACCCATCCTCAGCTTTGGGAATCAACCCAAATAAAATGACTGCAACAGTGAAACACGAAGAACATAGTAAGTTGTGTGCACTTACCATAAATGTAGATGTTCGAGTGTATTCACTGTTGCAGTCCTGGTTACCCTCCCTCCAGCCCCTGACTTCTCTTTACTTCTACCTATCCTTTTTGTTTGGCATACCTTATATTATTGGTATTTGTTTTTTGCTGGGGGTGTTCCACACCATGTAATTGCTTCCTGTTTAGGGGGCTCCTGACATCTGGGGCAGGAAAAACTGATGTAATGGCATCGGCTGCATGTTTTATATCCCTGACGACGACCTGATATCATGGAAGAAGCGACAGTATCTGATGCAGAAATCTGAATACTCTGGTATTCAGGCCGACTGAGGGCTACCTGCAGGCAAACAACCCAAATGTGATGACTGCAACAGTGAATACAATTGAACATCTACATTTATGGTAAGTGTACACAACTGTACTTTTTTGGGAGAGGAGGGATTGTTTTGGGTGGGATGAAGTAATAATCAAGGTAGTTGGATGAGTCAGTGCAAGGTGGAATGAGGGAGGTTAAGTTGGAGCATGGCACGGGCACACAAGTAGCAATTGCTGTGAAATAGCATAGTCGCCTACAAAGATTATATTTGCTGTTTACTGGACTTTTTGTCAGCATGTACTGTTGTGAGCAACACTTGTCCACAATGAAGAATTTGAAAAACAAATTGACATCTGTTATCATAGATGTACATCTGGCATTTACACTTTGCTTTGCCACTTCAACATTTGGTGCAGACAGACTTCTTGTGCAAAAATGAGCAATGTCAGGCATCCCATTAACTGTGGGTCATGCATGTCAAATATCTCAACAGTTTTTTATTCTGATTTTTAACATTTGCTGTATGCGTTTTGCTAAAATGTCACCTGGATCTGCACAGTCATAATATTTTTAAAACTAACATGTACATTTGCACCATTACATTTGCACTGTTGTAGCAGGGATACAGCTTGTAAATGTCTCAAGCTGTAAGCTTGTTTTCAGTCTGGAAAGAGTACAGAAGTGATTCTGAAACCCGCAGTGTCTGTGTTGTGTTCCGTGACTTGAGGGGTACATCACTGACTTTAGAGTGTATATCTCTATGGTAATGTGGTCCCCCCGAGCCTCTCTGGTTAAGGTAAGTGGCACTTGAACTAAAAATGTTTTGATACCCCTGTGCTTAGATGTAGGGAATCTAGAGGTTATATCCAACCGACTGCTACTGACATCACCTAGTAATAATTATTCTTTTGGAATTATGTATATCCAATTTAGGATGTCTTCCAGTATAGCCTCCAGAAAGGATGTAAAAGACAGTAATACATGAAAGTAATAATCCCTGCTGAATTGAATTTTGGTTTTGGTTTGTTGTAGAGGGAAATCTATATGATTGTAGCATGTTTTCAGCTTTCTGGTATTGTACCTGTCAGAGGAAGATTGCAAATGTGGGACATGAAAACATGTAAATGTGGAACACTGGCTTTGGATATATGGTGTGCAGTTACACTTAGAAAGTTGGGGTTCATCCTTGAGTATTTCACTGTTTTGTGAATATTTTCAGCTGCTTCTTGCACTTCCTTTGATGTAAAACACCTGAAATAGTGAGTAGACGTTCAGATGCCACCTGTAGAATATTTGGGGAGTATAAGGAGCTGCTAGGGTACAAATAGGGAACAAGTATATTTGTAGGGTGTTGGGGATGTAGAATTTAGTTTTCCTCTTGTTTAAGAGCTGAAGATCCAGTTTGCTTTGTTTGTTACCCGAGTATGAAATGTCACTTTACATATGTCAATGCTTAGCTACAGATTGTTAGGTGCATGTTGTATAGATTTCTTATAGAAAATGGTCTGGGTAAACATGTTGTGAAATCTGTCTTATCCATTGTCTTTGCTTTTATGCAGTGTTCTTGAACCACATATGCTGTAGATGTATCTTATGTACCTCATCTGCTGTAGATTTATCTTATGTACCTCATCCTATCAAAAACTGTTTTGTATGTCATTGTATGTTACTTGTTACTTCCTTGTTCACCAGTCTGATCCCCACCCCGGGCTGAACCTGAAATTCATCATTTGTGATCAGGGCTGTACTCTGGCCAACAAATAGTATAATTAATTATGTAAATCGATCAGTTATTTAATTCTGGCCAACAAATAGTATAATTCATTATGTTAATCGATCAGTTATTTAATTCTGACAAACATGTATGCAAGTTATTTAATTCTGACAAACATGTATGCATTGCTCATAAACTTTGCCACTCCCTCCACAGATAAAGTGGTCATACACACATTAATAGTATAGGTTACTTATTCCACTGATAATGCCATCACATAAGTCTTGACACTTAAAGAATCAGATACAATTACTTAAAAACATGGAAGGAAGTGGGTAGAGTCTAATCTTGGTATAGCAGTTTTGTTTGTTGACTATGGTACTTGTTTTAAGGGAGCTGTCTTTTTTCTTTCTTAGGTTCATAGGTTCATACTAGGCTATCTGCCCTAGGGCATTTATAAGCCTAGCCAGAGTATGTTTGGCTTTCGCCACCCATTTTAAATTAATTTTGCTATACCTTTTTTGAGGTTAGTATACTGTGCCTCTGTCTAACAGTGACACAGAAGTGATAGCCGGGGTAAACCTATGATCTCCCATCCACTCATCAAGATTCCTCTTGAAGAGAGTCAGTGTGGGACTCTGCCTAACCTGGACTGGGATTTTATTCCAGAGTGAAGGGAGCCTCTGGGTTATGAATCTGTCCCTCCAGCATGTCCTATTTATTTCAGTGCTGAGGTTCAAGTCTCGAGCGTAGCTCGATGGGATTTGGATTTTCTGAGGTGCAGCATGTCCATTAATTCTGGGTTGGACATGGCTTTATACGTCAGGCACAGATCGCCTCTGAGCAGGCGGTATGCCACTGAGTAGAGCTGGAGTTTCTTTAACCGGGCAGCATATGGCATCTGTTTGAGCCCTTTGATCCTCTTGGTGAGGTACTTTTGGGGTCTTTCCAGTCGCTGCAGGTGTCTGGTAAGGTACATCCCAAAAGGGGCATTGTACTCAATTATGGGCCTGATGAGGGATGAGTAAAGAGGCACGATGACCTCCCCTGATCTAGATGTGAATCCCTTCATGATTAGGTGGGCTATATAAAATGTTTTTCTAACCACTTTGGCCACGTGGTTGTCAAATGAGAGATTGCTATCAACTTGGGTCCCCAGGTCCCTAATGACTTCTTCTGTACTTAATGGATTACCACCTATGTGGTAATTTGTGGGCAATTTGTTTTTGCCAAAGGGGATGACTATACACTTTTTGGCGTTTAGCTTGAGGCCATGGCTCTGGCACCAGTTGTCTGTTTCTATGAGGCCCTTTTGGAGGATGCTTGTGTCGGCTGGAGAGTTGATTATGGCGCCCAGTTTGCAGTCATCTGCGAACTTGGTCAGCCACAGTCCTTCCGTGTTGGCCTGTACCTCCGAGAAATATATACCGAACGAGAGGTCCCAGGACTGAGCCTTGTGGGATGCCACTTGTAACTGGTTTGGAGTCTGACATGGCTCCAGCAATTCTAACCATGTGGGTTCTGTCCTTGAGCCAGTTTGCAACCCATCTAGTGACATAGGGGTGTATATTTAAGCTGGTGAGCTTATCTTTAATGCCCGAGTGGGGTATTGTATCGAAGGCTTTTGCGAGGTCCAGGTAGGCTGTGTGGACCACCTTCCCCTCGTCAATGGCCTTGGTGACTGTTTCAAAGAAATCGACCAGGTTTAAGAGGCAGGATCTGCCCTTAACAAAGCCAAACTGGGTAGGATCCAGTGTCTGTAGGTCCCCAATATCTTTATTTATGAGGTCCATGATGATCTTTTCCATAGCTTTGCAGACCAAGCTAGTCAGGCTTATGGGGCGATAGTTTCCAGGATCTGTTGAGGCACCACCTTTGTGGAGAGGGACCACTGTTGCTGTACGCCACTCTTTGGGTACATATCCTGTAGTAAGGCTAAGACTGAACAGTAGTTTTATGTTTGGGTTTAGCTCTTCTTGGAGTTCATGTAGGACGCAGCCCGGGACACCATCTGGTCCCATTGATGCTGTGTTTTTTGCTTTGGAGAGGGCGGCTCTTACCTGAGCATCTGAGATGTCAGGGGGGCAGCACTCTGTTGGGATAGATATTTGCCCTTTTGTTGGGGAGAGGGGGGAGAAGTTTGCACTGAACCTGTCAGCTAGGATGTTGGCAATGTCTGTGGGCTCGGTGTATTTTTTGTCATTTTGGACTAATTCTGAGCATATCTGGGAATTCCCACCCAGGTTCCTAACATAACTAAAGAAAGCCTTGTGATTATCCTTAGTGTCCTGTGCAATCTTTCTCTCGAAGCTGGCCTTAGAAGATTTTATGAGTGCTCGTAGTTTTTTGCTAATACTGATCAGAGATGCCTTCCCTTTTTGGGATTTTGCTCTATCATGTAGTAGCTTCCTCCTTCTATTGTATAGTTTGTTTATGGCTGGGGTCCACCAGACAGGACGTCTGCCTTTGGAGGATTGGGTCTTGGTTTTATTTGCGATTGCATGATCCATGCATTCCTGAAGGTGTTCATAGAATGCGTTTATAAAGGATTCTGCGGTCTGGGCCATATTTTCCACAGGCCCGGGAGCTTTGAAGGATTTCGCCTCGGTTTTGAGGCGTGTGAAATTTGCTTTAGAGAAGTTTTTCACTGTGGTTTTCTGGGCAGGGTGTGGGGTCGGGGTGTGAATATCCAGTGAGATTAGTTTATGGTCTGATCTTACCAGTGAGGGATACACTTCTGGTCTGGAGCATAGTGTCCCCATGTTGGTGATGATCAGGTCCAGTATGTTTTCCCCTCTTGTGGGAGTGGTAAC